>NC_040240.1:29738178-30043290 GCF_001444195.1 Xiphophorus couchianus | reverse complement strand
TCGTCCTCGCTGATGTTGTACTTCCCCTGCAGCCGCTTCTCCTCGGCCTCCAGCTGCTCCTTCTCGCGCATCTCGAACTCGGACTCCAGGGCGTCGAACACGGCGGCCCCCACCAGCAGGTACGTGAACGTGCAAACGATGAGCGACAGGGTCCGCACGTTTTGCCGCTTCATGGCCAACAGGAAGCGGCGGCCGAGGGTCTCATGTCCCCTCGGGTGACCCGGGAAGGCGCAGCAGGCGTAGGGGAAGCCGCGCGGGCAGCGCCCGCCGTGGGGACGGGGAGCGCCGAAGTCCCCCGCCTTGTAGTGGTCCCGGTGGCAGAGCCCTTGATCCTGCTCCTGGTTCGCGGAGAGACACAGCAGACTGCTGGATCGCCTGGACCAAGAGCCCTGTAGACGAGAGACCCTGCGCAAAACCTGCCCGAACCAAGTCCTCCCGGTGCGCAGTGCCATCAACAAGCTGCTTTTTCGGATCGCCTGTTGGTCGCTCTGTTCTCCCGCAACAAGCTGTGTGGATCCTTAAAAACGTGTCCAACTAAAAAAAAAAAAAAAAGAAATTAAAGAAAGCAGCGCTGAAATTTGTTTCTATTTCTTTCTGTTTTTTCCGTGTTTCCTCGCTTAGCCTACTTTGTCTGCGATCTCAATAAAAGTGTCTTAAAAATGGGCATTTTCCCTCCTGGCTTTAAGTTGTTTTTCTGTACCCTGAACGCAACCTGTTCCCCCTAACCATTCTCCCTGCTGCTGAGGGGGGGACTTAGTTTACTCTGCATGAAATCCGCAAATCTTCCCCGCTTCCAGGGAGCAACCTCGTCCCAAAAGTGCTGACTCTCCCATACGACGCGAGTCGCTCTCGGAGTGGAGGAGAGAGCAGCAAGTGGGAGAAAATGTGAAAATGTAGATTTTCATGGAGTGGAAACAAACAAAAATAAAATAACGATTAAACGTACAAATTAGCTTATTGCGATTTTTTTTTAACCAGATACTTTTTTGTAAAAGAGGAGGAGGAGAGAGAGGGAAAAAACCCCGAACTGAACAACAGGTTCCGCTCTGACAAGCTTCCTCGGTGTTGGGTTTCAGGACGTGCTCAGGCTGGAATTGAAGAGGAAAGTACTTTCCAGGTTCGGGAAAGAAACGGGACGGACGAGGATTGCGCGTTCGGCACCCCCGGTGCCACTCATCCTCTGTTGCGCACATCCACAAGCTCCCGATGCCCGGACTTTGAGCTGAGCGCCTCGGCGAGTGTCCAAGGGAAAGAGAGAGAAAAAGGAGAAGAAAATAAATAAATAAATAAATAAATAAAAATGGCTTTAGTTATCCTCACGCCTCACGAGCTGCTCACATTTTCACGCTCGGAGCTCCGCGTTTGAACGTCTCCATCTGATCGGCTCTGACCGGTTGGCGTCGCTCCTCCCGTCTGTGTTTCTGTTTCGAGTGTCACGATTCACGTCAGTTCTGAGCAGCTCAGGGTTTGTTTGTTTTTTTCTGATTTAATTTTCTTCTTTCCCCAGAGGATGCGCGTGACCCCTCCCACTGTGCTTCCCGTCGCGTGCAGCGAGAAGGGTTCACTTGGGTTTAATTGGTCGCGCGCTGTTGTGATTCCGCAGGTGAAGATCATGAAAGCGCGCGAGAAGCCCGGGCGCTGTCCGCGGTGCTGAATAACAGACAGCAACCCAGCCCTGTAACCCTAACCCAGCCCCGTAACCCTGACCCAGCCCCGTAACCCTGACCCAGCCCTGTAACCCTGACCCAGCTCTGTAACCCTGACCCAGCCCTGTAACCCTGACCCAGCTCTGTAACCCTAACCCAGCCCTGTAACCCTGACCCTGACCCAGCCCTGTAACCCTGACCCAGCTCTGTAACCCTAACCCAGCCCTGTAACCCTGACCCTGACCCAGCCCTGTAACCCTGACCCAGCTCTGTAACCCTGACCCAGCCCTGTAACCCTAACCCTGACCCTAACCCTGGCCCTAACCCCGCCTAACCCTCCCAGTAAACTTGACTGTATTTTTTTTGTTTCACTTGAACTTACAGGCTGCTTTTCTGGGACTTTCCTAGGACTTTAGATGTTCTTCAGGATATTTTTTCAGGGATTTTCCTAAAATATACAAAGCAGTTTCTTACATTACATCTTTAAACTTTCTGTCCAGAAACTTTCTGAGTTTTCTGTCCAGAAACGTAAACGTTCCTTTCTCAGAACTAACAGGGTACTTCTGATGAACTTGTAGATTAGATTTATTTATTGCCTTTATAGAACATATAGACTACTTTAGCAGAAGTTTCAGGATATTTTTCTGGGCCTTTCTTGAGTATTTTCCAACAGTTTTGCTGGAACTAACAGAAATTTTCTAGATCTTATCGGATGCTTAAAAAACAACCACATGTACGCGTTTTGTTTTGCAGGAAATAATTGTTCTTACAATGCACAAGCTAGGATGCTACATGAGTTCTTTTCTGAAACTTACAACTTGCTTTACCTGAACTTAGATGACATTCATAAAGTGTTTTCATGGAACTCATAGATTTATTTCCTATACATCTTCTCCAGTTCACACAGCTTGTAACAGTTGGACATATCTAAACCTGAACTTTGTGTCGATAAGCTCAGTTAAACTTCACTGACTCAACCTTTGAAAAGCCTGCAGGATTTTCCGTACCAGGATCTAATCATCCACTTATGAATTCACTTCTTTCTTCAACACAAACATGGTTCCTGATGATTTCGAATCCTATAAGTTCTTTGATTTTCTGAGATTTTCATAGAGTTTACAAATTGCTTCTCCAAAGTTGCTCTTTCTAGAAACTACGTCCAGGGTCCGTTTCATTTTCTTAAGTCTTTCCTGGAATGTTGCTGTCATTCATTCATTCATTTAATAAAGCACCCTTCATACTAAAAGCAGCTCAAAGTGCTTTCAGAATATTTTTATACTTACTGGAAACTTCAATCTCACATGTTGCTTTTCACCAAACTTTCTAATACTTTCTTGTACCTTACAGGTTCCTTTATGGACTTTGCTGTGTAGTTTTATTACTCTCTCAGAAATCTTCTACTATTTTTCTTGGAATATGCAGAACACGTTTCGTTATTGTCTCTGGAATTTAAAGGGTTTTTTGGGGGGGTTTTTTTTTTTACAAATTAAAATGTTACTTTCTGCTTCTCTTAGAATTAAAGGGAACTTTAAGGTATTTTAACTTACAAAATATTAATGGAATTGTACAATATAACTGTGACTTTAAAGGTGGAAAATGTTTGGAAGTGATCTCATCACCAACCTGGAACATTAATGATGATATTGTACATTGTGGATGGTTTCATGTTTGTTGGTGCCGCTATCATTTGAAAGATATCAAGAAATGTTTCCAGAGGTCATGAAAGGTCAGCCCCCCCACACCCCCCACACACCATCTTCTTCAAATCTACATTTGTGCTATGTTTGTACAGCAAAAAGGTCAAAAGGTCAACCAGCCTCCACGCTTTTACAAAATCAAAATGACCTTTAAACTTTCATTAATATCTTCAAAGCCAGAGCAGCACAAACAACAATTTTTGATGCATAAAACAGCACAAACCTAGTCGAGTCGATTGACACCAATTGTGTCTGATTTGAAGAAGGTGTGTGTGTGTGTGTGTGGTGGTGTGTGTGTGTGTGTGTGTGTGTGTGTGTGTGTGTGTGTGTGTGTGTGTGTGTGAGGGGGAGACAGGAGCTGGTCAACCTTTCATGATCTCTGGGAATATTAATATCTTTAAAACGATAGCGGCACAAACAAAACTTTTTGCTGCACATATGTATCACAAACATTTGACACCAATTCTGTCTGATTTGAAGAAGGCGGGGGGTCAACCTCACTCAGGTGAAACTGAGCGCATTTTTATGTTCAAGAAAACAATTTGAGAGAATTTCAAGTGTCTGATTTGGTACTCAAAGCAGCTCTGAGAGGATTGGCTACACTATGGTTATTAAGAGATATGACTGTTCGAACACCAGGCGGCTCAACGTGTGTCAATAAGACGACTGTCACACCATTAAGATGAATAAATCTGTCATTTTTCACAAAACTCTGAATGCAACAACTGAACATTGAAACTGAAATCAAGACTCGACAGCAGGAAACATTGTTCCCACATTTTATCGTCCATTTTGGTGAGTTTGTATAAAAAGTAGCCGCAGTTTCCAACTTGAAACAAGTAAAAGCTGTTGCTACCTACTTATTGTACAAATTTCAGTTGAATTGTACAATATAACTGCGACTTTAAAGGTGGAAAATGTTTGGAAGTGATCTCATCACCAACCTGGAACATTAATGATGATATTGTACATTGTGGATGGTTTCATGTTTCATGTTATGCGGCTCCATAATGGACGGAGCAGAAAGCTGTTTAAACAAGCATTAACTCTGATCATATTGTGGAAAATAAATCATTTATGTTTCATGCAAATAAAGATTAAGAGATGGGATGGAGAGCTGCAGAACACCTGCTGGATGGAGACGGCCTTCAGCAGGTGAAGACCGAATCAACACCAGAGTTTATCTGCATTATTATTAGAGAAGAAGAACTTTAAAAAATGAAAATGGTTAGAATATTTGAAACTACTCATTTATAACTTAGGGACCATTTATATATGTTTGCTTCATTTCATTCAGAAATACTTTATTCAAATAGAAATGAAATTTTGTTGTTCCAGTTGGCATCATCAGCTGTTGGTTAGCCTTGCTTGCTTTTGCCGCTCCTCTATTAACCCCTTAAAGGGACAGTGTGGGAGGTGTTATGCATTTTCCGGGCACATGGTGTCATTTTATAACACTATCAAGCTACTATGTTACCTTCAGTTGTTGTAAAAATGCTGTATATATCAAACACAACTTAAAAGAACCTTGACTTAGCAGTTTGATCACTAGAAATTGGGCCTCTGTCTCTTTAAGAAGCTCCTCCTTCAGCGGAGATGATAACTGCCATTTATAACTCATCTTAGGAGCGCTGAGCTGAAAAGCAGTTTGCATAAGGAGCTCAGCAGATGTGCTAACAGCTACTGCTGCTAGTCTGGAGGAGCTGAGTGACAGAAAACGCAAATATCAATCCATCTTCTTCCTCTTATCTGGAGTCGGGTCGCGGGGGTAGCAGCTTCGGAAGGGAGGCCCAGAATTCCCTCTCCCCGGCCACTTCTTCCAGCTCTTCCGGGGGAATCCCAAGGCGTTCCCAGGCCAGCCGAGAGACATAGTCTCTCCAGCGTGTCCTGGGTCTTCCCCGGGGCCTCCTCCCGGTGGGACGTGCCCGGAACACCTCACCAGGGAGGCGTCCAGGAGGCATCCTGACCAGATGCCCGAGTCTCCTCAACTGGCTCCTCTCGATGTGAAGGAGCAGCGGCTCTACTCTGAGTCCCTCCCGGATGACTGAGCTTCTCACCCTATCTCTAAGGGAGAGCCCAGCCACCCTACGGAGAAAACCCATTTCGGCCGCTTGTATCCGCGATCTCGTTCTTTCGGTCATGACCCAAAGCTCATGACCATAGATGAGGGTGGGAACGTAGATCGACCTGTAAATCGAGAGCTTCGCTTTTTGGCTCAGCTCTCTCTTCACCACGACGGACCGGTACAGCGCCTGCTTGACGGCAGACGCTTAAGAGTGTGACCCCTCTATAATTGGAGCACCCCCTCTGGTCCCCCTTTTTGAACAGGGGGACCACCACCCCAGTCTGCCAATCCAGGGGAACTGCCCTGATGTCCATGCAATATTGCAGAGTCGCGTCAGCCAACACAACCCTACAACATCCAGAGCCTTAAGGAACTCCGGGCGGATCTCATCCACCCCTGGAGCCCTGCCACCGAGGAGCTTTTTAACCACCTCGGTGACCTCGTCCCCAGAGATTGGAGAGCCCAACCCAGAGTCCCCAGGCTCAGCTTCCCCAATGGAAGGCATGTTGGTGGGATTGAGGAGGTCTTCGAAGTATTTTGCCCACCGGTCCACAGCGTCCCGAGTTGAGGTCAGCAGCACACCATCCCCACTATAAACAGTGTTGGTGCTGTACTGCCCCCACCACCGGAGCCAACTCACCACCAGGTAGTGGTCAGTGGACAGCTCCGCACCTCTCTTCACCCGAGTGTCCAAGACATATGGCCGCAGAGCCGATGAAACGACGACAAAGTCGATCATTGAACTGCGGCCTAAGGTGTCCTGGTGCCAAGTGCACATATGGACAATCTTGTGCCTGAACATGGTGTTCGTTATGGACAATCCATGACGAGCACAGAAGTCCAACAACAGAACACCGCTCAAGTTCAGATCGGGGGGGCCGTTCCTCCCAACCACGCCCCTCCAGGTCTCACTGTCATTGCCCACGTGAGCGTTGAAATCCCCCAGCAGAACAAGGGAGTCCCCAAGAGGGGCACTCTCCAGTACCCCCTCTAAGGACTCTAAGAAGGGTTGGTAATCTGAACTGTCATTCGGCCCGTAAGCACAAACGACAGTCAGGACCCGTCCCACCACCCAGAGGCAGAGGGAGGCTACCCTCTCGTTCACCGGAGTAAACCCCAACGTACTGAGATGGGGAGCAACAAGTATGCCCACTCCTGCCTGACGCCTCTTGCCGTGGGCAACTCCAGAGTGGAAATATGTCCAGCCCCTCTCAAAGAGACTGGTTCCAGAACCAGAACTGTGCGTTGAGGTAAGACCGACTATTTCTAGCCGGAACCTCTGCTCCGGCTCCTTCCCCACCAGAGAGGTGACATTCCACGTCCCAAGAGCTTCTGCAACCGAGGATCGGACTGCCAGGACCTCCCTTGGCTGCCACCCATCTCGCACTGCACCCGACCCCTTTGGCCACTCTCATAGGTGGTGAGACCCATGTTTCCTCTTCGGGCTGAGCCCGGCCGGGCTCCAGGGGTAAAAGCCCAGCCACCAGGTGCTCGCCATCGTGCCCCCCCTCCAGGCCTGGCTCCACAGTGGGGCCCCGGTGACCCGCGTCTGGGCGAGAGAACATGAAATCCAAAGGTCTTGTCCATCATAGGGGTCTTCGGGCTGCGCTTTGTCTGGTGCCTCACCAGAAAACGCAAATAGTAATAATAAAATAAATGTCAAAACTTTCTGTTTTAGTAGAAAGGTTTGATATTGACCTGAATGGTTTACTGTCTAATAATAATAACTATCATTATTACATCAGCATTATTGTATTTATGTTAGTAGCATCTTCTGCGGAAAGCTTTGCTGGAACACAGTGAACTGAACAACCCGAGCAGGAAGGGCAGCAGCTTTTATGAACTTGTGCTTCACTAAATGTTCCGTTTCCTTTTTCTATATCAGCGCTGCTAATGCACCGACGTCCTTCCTTTTTCCAGAACTCCATTAAAGCCATTAAAGATTTGTTTTTTTCCTCCCCCTCTTTCTCCTCTGCCGACATCTTATCAACGTTAGGGTTGTAATAAAGAGGCGGAGGTTCGCCATCAACACGGCTGACGTCTGTTTCTTGTTTCGGTCTGCAGCTCCCACCTCCAGGACTCCTGGTGTATTTCTGGAGATGCTCAGATAGCAAAGTTTAATAATGGCAACTGTTCAGGTTCGTCTCCATGGTAATGGCGCAGAACATACAGTATGGTACTGTCAAGACACAGCGATGGCGATGTGAACCGCTTCAACATCTGGTCTGATGGTGGAGGATTCTCTACCCAATTTAAGATTTTGATGTAAAACGATATTTTAAAAAAATGATCAGAGAAATTCTTATAGGGACAGGAAATGATTTAAACTTGGCAGCAGTGAGGCTATTTTATGATTGCTTCTTTTAAACTGTTGAGATAATTTAGTTTTGCTGTACAAAATGACATAAAAAAAACAGCATGAAAATATTCTGTAAATATAACCTGAATTATAGGGGGTGAAAATTAAGTTTTTATTTTTATTGGATCTTTAACTGAGAGAGTGTTTTTCATCCACATGTTAGAGTTCCTGTTGGGTTTTCTTTACATTTGGAGGAACCTCACTCTGGATCGGTGTATATTTTGCTGAAAGGGAGTGTGTGTGTGGTTACTGTGCCAGGCTCTGCTTGCAGAACCAGGGATGCCAGAGAGCCCTGCAGGTGTCAGAGCGCTCCTCTTCCTTCTGCACACACACCTCAGTCTGCTGCGCTCCTCTGATCGTCTGCATGTCGAGGTTACAGGGACGAAGAGACAGAACAGAGACGGATTTGTTTGAACTCTGCTTACTTTGGAAGTTTGTTTGCATGAATATTCCTGCTGCGTGTTGGACTCTTCGGCCGCGGTCCTGGGGGGATTCCTTCTGCCCAGGTTCAGTTCGCAGTGGAAACAGCCCAAAACCACACACACGCCTACACACACACTGTCTGTCACCACAAACTGACTGACAACCGACTCTGGTCAGAACATCGACACCGAGTACCTGATAATGAAGTGATGACGTCTGATAAGAAATCTTGTTTTCTTTTAAGTAACAGAAGAAAAGTTTTGAGAATTCAAAATATGAACAGCTAGGAGGAAGAGGAGGAGGAGGAAGTGGCTTCTGGCTGTGCTCCACTGGAGTCTGAAGCTGGAACCAAGGATTTGGAAATGACATCAAACCTAATCTACAGCTTTTTGTTTTTTTCATCTTTAATATACACGGTTTTCAGCCACCATTGCCTCATTACCAAAGTTAATGTCATGATAAAGGCTGCAGAAGAGTTGTGTGTTATTTTACAGTAGCGGTGTTGTGTGTTCTCCAGACACATAGTGACATTTTATAGTACAAACAAGTCACTATGTTACCTTCAGTTGTTATAAAAATCATATATCTCAAACATGACTTAAATCACATTTGACTTCCTAATTTAATGTCTTGAAATTTGACCTCTGTCTCTTTAAGAAGCTTGTATTCTTTCTGAAACTCTGCCTTCAGGAAGTCATCACAACATGGATCCTCTATGACACTCGTATGTTTTTACCAGCATCTCACTGAGAAGTAGCTTCTATAAGGAGCTCAGCTCCACCAGGTGTTTGCTAACTGCAGCTGGCTAGTTTGAAGGAGTCTGAACCCAAAACCTAGAAAGATAAACACTGAAAACCAATAAATAACTTCAGCATAACATCAATCGTTTAAGTTTCTTGTGTAATTTTGGTTTTTCCCCACTAGTCAGTTAGTTGACAAAAATTCAGGTTTTTTAAGCGCTATTATCTATTTCATCTTTCTGTATGTGTCAGTTTCCCTCTTATTTTTGCCCAGAATTATGATTGACTGACCGACATATTTACTGATCGACCGGATGTGATCAATAAAACCAGTAGGACTATTTAAGATGGATGAAGCAAAGCAAACTGACCAACATGTCGCTTTTTTAGCATTTATTTGCAGCAGTTTGTCATCAGCATAATCAGTCCAGTCACACAGCTAACTAAATATAATCAATATCTCAATGCCTTATGATTCTGCAGCAGTAAACAAAAGAAAAAAATATATAATAATAAGTATAGAGTTGTTGAAACAGAGGGAATAAAACATTTCATCATGTAGGTTCTCAGGGAAGAAGCCGACTCGTACAGCTAAATGCGTCCGGAGCTTCAGCAGGGCTCACAGCGCTAAGCTAACTCCTGCTTCCTGTAACAAAAAACAAAGTCAGTTTGGTTTTTATCATCAGTGAACGATTTCCTGTCAGTTTAGCTTTTGAAAACATGTCCTCCGGTGAGCAGGTTGTGCCGATTCCTTCAAACAGTAGCAGAAACCTGGAAGTCACATCCACGCCCCGCGTTACGCTACGTTAGGCTGTTTGGGTCAGTTAGGCCCCGGCCTGCAGCGGCGTGTCCTGGGCCCTGACGTGGACGCCGGGCAGGGTGAACCAGGCCAGAGGAAGCTCCAGCCGGGCGCTGTCGTTCTGAACCTTCATGTTGAGGTAGAAGTCTCCGGTGTAGAGGAAGAGCAGGGCGCCCTCACACACCGAGCTCTCTCTGGGTTTAACCTGCGACGGAAGCAAGAGCCGTTAGCGGACACTCTGCTGTCATTTCTACATAAACGATCTTCAATAAATCTTTGACGAGTCTTAATTAATGAGTTACAACAACACTTAATTTCCCTTTGGGATTAATCAAGTATTTTTGAATTTGACTTTGAATTAAACCGGGAACACCAGCAGAGTACGACGGCGCGTCAGGGTAGATAGAAAAAAACTAAACAAAAAAAAACCATTTTTGTCAATTTTCTTGAAAAAACGTGCACATTTCTTAGCTTGAAAAGTCAAAGTTTTTTTTTTTTAAACCCTTAAATTTAGTAAAAATTAACAACAAAAAAAGAGTTTCAAAAGTTGAAATTTTCAGACTTCTTGAATTAAAAATATTCCAAGATCTTTCTAGAAACATTTTGGGATCAATCTCAAAATGTTTCCTCAAAAATTTTTTAATTTATTTTCCTCACAAATGCCTGACATTTCGAGCTCAGAGATTTCCACGTCTTTTCCAGAAGATTGCTGAGATTGATCTCAACATGTCTGAGTCTTTTTTCAGGAAACTTTTGACTTCAGGTTCTCAGGAATTTCAATGTCGTTTCTAGAGTTTTGGCTGAAATGTACTCCTGTTCCTGTTTCTCTTCTATCTCCAACATCTCCATGGTAAGAAGGAGATGTTGCTTTTGCTGTAAAAAAGGAAAAAAAGGTGAGAACAGTCACCAAAATTAAGGTGCTCACACATTCATTAGGATTCTTTTCTCATCCTTTCATCTTCTTTTCAGACTCTAAGCTCTTTGTTTTGTTTCTAACAGTCTCTTTTATCCGCCTGCAGTGTGTTTGACACTCAGAGGAGTTTTTTTTTTCTTTCTTTTGCTTCTTGGATCCATTCTGTGGTAAAACTTTTAGCTTAAGGATTTTAATCAACACAGTTGAAGAACTGTAGGAGTTTCAGTGCCAACAAATATTTTTCTTGGTCTTTAACTGGTTTCTCTTCATTTCTAAAAACAGTCGTGTGTCCTGAGTGAATACACACACACACACACAGTGCGTGTTGTGTGTTGTGCAGACATGTTGAAATAAGCCTCATTTATTTCGAGGCTCCTCGCCAAGCCAGCTGTCCAACATCAGGCAGCATGTCGGCATCGGGCCCGGCTGAACCGGAGCACGTGTCTGTCTCCTCAGCACGTTACCATGGTAACTCAGCTTGGAAACACAACGTGAACGCTCTCAGTCCCTCATCCCGACACCAATTAGAAGCGGTTAGGTCTTAATTCGTATCTGTATTACCTGACTGACATCTTGTGTCTTTTTATAGATTAAACTTTGTTGTGGATTTTTTTTTTACTTCCTCTTAACACACTTTTAACTTTAAATAAGTGAAATAAGTTGTGTGTTTTTAAAACCAGTTTCATCTTTATTGGGAAAGTTTACCAAAAAGATTCTATTAAAGGTTTTCCAAACTGGTTACAGCACAGAATGTAACTACAGAAGCTGATCTGTGTTTGGGTGTTTTGAGTCAGTTGAGCTTCCTGACTTATCATAAATATCAGCCGTTTCCAAAACTTCAACCTTAGCCAGATCTAATTATTTAAAGAAGATTTCCGTTTGAAACAATCAGCCTAAACCTTCAATCGATCAATATGAATTAATAAATTACAGATCTACATCTGATCTTCCTTTTTAAAACAAATCTAAAATCCATGAGAAGGTGGTAGCTAATCAGGTGTGTGAGCATTTAAACAATAACAAAACGTTCCAGTCCGGTGGCTCGGTGTCAGATATTGGACCTGTATCTTGGTAGAACCCAGTTCAGCTTTTGACAGTCAGTCATGATATTCCCTTAGAAGGGACTGAATATGTTGTATGTATTAAAGGAGCAGCATTGGGTTGGTTTAAATTCCCATCAATCCGACAGATTCCAGTTTGTTCATGTGAACGATAATTCTGTTTCACACTCCAGGGTTACTAGTGGAGTACCACAGGGCTCTCTGCTTGGACCAGTTCTTTTTACGATATAGTTTCCAATTATTCCAATTGGGAAAAAACCTCTGAAAAAGAAACTGTTTTGTCAACAGTTACTACACAGACCCCCAATAATACAGTTTAGAACCTCTGATATTTTTGACTTGGATATTCTATTTGAATCCCAAATTAAACATGTTTCTATGATTTCCTTCTTTCACCTATGTGTGTGTGTGTGTTTGTGTGTGTGTGTGTGTGCGTGTGCGGGAGTGTGCATGCAGGCGTGTGTGTGTATTGTAAAGTGCCACGAGTCAACATTTGTTATAAATTGGTGCTATATATAGTGGAGTGAAAAAGTGTTTGCACCCTTCTTGATTTTATTTCTTTTTTTTTTTTTTTGCACGTTTGTCACATTCAAGTGTTTAGAATTTTTTCCTCCCTTAATAATAAACACCAATTAAAAACCAAAAAGTTTTTTTTTAACAGAAATGCAGCTACTGTAAATAAAGTGAGTTGAATTACCTGATTTGTGTCAGTCCACTAATTAAAATCCTAAGAACATAAATTAATTGACATCTCGACCAGTATGAATATTTTTTGCAAACCCCCTGTGGCTTTACCAACCCAACCGTCTACAGGGTTTTGTTCTGAAACAGACTGACCACGTCGATGAAGAAGGTGTTGGAGCCGACGAAAGTGACCGCTTCGTCCAGGTCGTAGTTTTGGACCCCGTTCTGGTAGTCCTGATACGGCATCACGGTCAGAGACAGCGGGCCCACCGGGTTCTTGTTCAGGTTGGTCAGTTTAACCTCCAGGGTCACCGCGTCGCCCACTCTGCAGTCTGCCACCACGTCGCAGTCGCATGGCCTCCCGTTCACCAACACGTCTGAGAGCGAGAGACAAAAACAAGAGCGCACGTCTTTACATCAACGTTCATCAAATCCTTCAGACCGTCATTAGTCAATCACACAGCTCCTCAGAGACAAAACGGTTTTTCTTTAGACATTTTTCGATAGAGACGGAGAGCTTAATTGTAAATACTAAACTGATTTCCCCCCTTTTAATCTCATGCATGAAAAATTTGTTTGTTTAAAAAAAAAACTGTGTCAAACACAAGCACACGTCCGTTGTCGAGTAGATACAACATCCCTCCTCTCACAGCCAATCAGGAAACACAGAGTGATTTCAATAGGGCTGCACTGCCGTGTGCCACCGGCTCCTGAAGTGGCCCCATGTTTGGCTCCGGCGCCGATCGAGACGCAACGATCTGCTCTAAAAAACAAACCTGACGGAGTCAGCGCTCCGAACGGCGAGCTCCGATCACCCGATGACGGCTCTTTTCAGTTTCACAGTGGCACACGCTCAGGCCGCAGCGCAGATGCCGGACCCGGCTGGTGTATGCTTTCTAGTGTCACGCCCGCGGCTGCGATAAACACCATGAGTCACCGGCGCTGTGACAGCCTGATGGCAGAGCGGAGCCGGTGAGCCGGGCTGCTGCGTACAGCGGCAGAGAGAGACATGAGGGAGTTTTCTTCACTTTTAAAAACATTTTTGTTAGTTTGTTCTGATTTACAACTGGATTAAAATTCAGATTGAACTGCCAGTTTTCTATAAAATTCCAGAGCTTTAGTGGCGCTGAACTTTATCACATTTTGTCACTTTACAGCCACAAAATTCAGTTTAAAGGGGCAGAATTAAATCAAATATTTTCTTAGCGTTGCATCATATTATGTTATTCCCTCATCAAAAACACACTTGGAGTGTTGCCTTGATTTTTTCATGGAGGTTTGAGAAAGATGTTAATCTCCCATGGCAACCATACAGCTGTGCCCGGATGGACCTAGCCCCGCCTTCATGACGAAGCTCCTCCTCAGAGCTGCAGTCATTAAGCTTCTGCCTCACAGAGCAGCGCTCTGTGATGTTAGCTGTGACTCCCCACTCCTTCAGATTAGCCGGCAGCAATTAGCAAACACCTTCTGAGCTCATTATACGAGCTACTTCTAACTGAAACACTGATAAAAACGTTAAAGGATTAATAGAGGAACTGTGTTAAGATGACTTCCTGAAGGCGGAGTTTCAGAAAAAGCTGGAGTTTTTAACGAGACAGAGACCCAATTTCAATGTGTTAATTTATTTTAAGAAATACTTAACACATACAGCACTTTTATAACAAGTGAAGGTAACATAGTTATCATAGTTGCTTGATTGTGCTATACAACGGCATTATGTGGCTGGAAAATACATAACACCGCCCCTTTAAGGAATAGACTCTGCCTGTCATGATAATAAATTTTGCTGGATGATAAATTGTCCCAGTAATTATATTGTTGTCTTGAGACCATTTTCTAATAATATCTTGATAATGGCATAATAATACAAGTTCGCTGTCTCAATGACGAATGAACACTCCACACTGGGAACTGGAAGACATTTTACATACAAAAAATAAAACACAATTAAAAACAAAAATAAAAAACACACATGACCAAACCATTAAAAAAGGATTAAGAAATCCCTATACAAAAAACCCCCATTAATCATGACAACCCCGGAGTCCTCAAAGACCCACCGACTTGCAGTGTGAAGTGCTTTGAAGGTGAAGGTTAAGGGGTGAACAGGTTTGCTCCATCCATGCTGCATGCTGAGATACTCTGATCTCAAAGCTTTCTGCTTATGAATGCAAAATCCAAAAAACAGTAAAGATTTTGTTACTTAATTCAGCAGCTTCTAAAACTCTACCATTCCTATGACGTCAACCATTTGGTGAAATAAAACAGACCTCTCCTGAGATCACGGGATGCGCACGTCGTGTTTAAACAACCACCTTATGACCAGCATCGTCGAGCCTTTAGTGACACCTTGGCAAGTGGATATATTTAGTTTGTTCAAAGTCTTGTTGCTAGGAGATGCGCAAATTATAGGTAGGCCTACATTGGTTCTAAAAGCGGGGATCCATTTTTTCCACATTAAAAGTGAACAAAAGAGGATGGTTAGTCTGCTGATGAACTCCCACACACACACCCCGCTCAGTCACACACACACCCACAGACCGAAAAACACTCGCTCCAGAGTTTCTCTCGCTCTGCCGTCCCGGAGTGCCGGTAGAAGCAATCGGCTGGGAAACGCGACCGGCGATGTTCACCGAACGCTGCACTGCGGCAAAGTGGCAACTGTGTTCAAAAATACACTCAGCTAAATAAACGTAGAGCTCATTTCGTTGTGGAGGCATCACAGGTGGACCAGTGCTGGATCTAGCAGATGAAGACTTCTGACTTTGGCTCAGCGTCTCGGCAAACATGTGCAGACCGACCCCTGAGAGGACGCGAGTGATGAAGATGGCTTCAGAGACGTCTGAACGCTCCCTGTTGCGTTGAGCCGAGTGTCAGCAGGTCTCAGAGTATCCGCTACGTCCTCGGTTCTTACGTTAAAGCAAACCGGCTGTCTGCAGGACGAACAGGCAACGCTCAGGTTACACGCCTGAGGCTTAGATACAGTCGGAACCTGAGAATCCAACTTCATCACATCCACCTCTATATTACATGATTCTAAACATCTGTCTGATTCTAAAATACTTCATACTTTGTCAGTTTGGGAGTCGGTCAAGTGTCAGATGCGACAAAGACGGTGTGCAAACCCCAATAAACCCTTATCGCCATGCTGCGACCGAACAGTTTACTGTATTTCATTGGGATTTTATGCGATGGACCCACACAAGACGGTACATATTCATCAAGTGGAACAAAAACACTTCATGGCTTTTTAATGGTTGAAATATAAGGCGATCTGATCTAAATCACTCCACTGCATATTTCAGGTCACAAAAATTGTATGGAGGATGTTGGTGGGAGTCAATCTCCAAGTCCTTGCACAGATTTGAAATTGGATAGGTTTGGAGTTTGACTAGGCCATCCTAACACATAAATCTGTTTCGATCTAAACCAGAGATCTGCAACCTGTGGCTCCAGAGCCACAACTGGCTCTTTGGGCTTTCCATAGTGAGTCTTTAGAAAACATTGGCTGGAAATGATAAAAAAAACAACTTAAGATTTTATTATAAAATTGTTTTTACGGGATGACACTAAAAGTAGACCTATTTTTCTTTTTGTTAGGCTGGAAACTAAGTAAATGTCATCATCCCATATAAAAAAAAACATGACCATCATGTTCTCAAAAAGGTTTTTTGTTTTTCTTCAGACAGATTTTCCTCAAATCATGTTCCACAGAAAAACCTGCAAATATTAAACCACGACTACGACAGCGGACCCCGTCAGTACATCAGTCCTACACTCTTCAGAGTTTAGTTTGTCAAACATTTGTGGACTTCACCATCCACTTGCCAATTACGCACCACTGTAGGTCAGTATCTCACATTAAAAATCCCACAAAGTGACACAGAAACAATGGCTATAAAATCACAAATGAGTCAAAAGTTCAAGGCAGTAAATCTACTGGGTGCTGTCTGGGCAACGGGACGGAGTGGGCAAAAGAGCTCTGTCCACATGTTACACGAGCACCTGGTTTGGTGTTAGCATGCTGTTCTCTGACCAGGCAAAGAGCTTAGGCAGACGTTGCCACGGCAACTGGGGAGGGGACTCCAAAGTGAGTCTGCTGTAAGAAGAAAGGACAATTTTGGGATCAAACCGGGTCCAGCACTTCCTTCAGAATAATCATGTGACTGCAGGTGGAAAAGCAGCTGGCGAACACCGATTGGCTCATGTTGGCGTGTCGCCACGGCTGTCGGGTCAGATGGTGAGGAGTGTTACAGTGTTACAGGAAGAACGAACAAATCAGCGCCATGCTAATAACGATGTCATGTCCAGCTTTCTGGAGGACTGGATTTCTGACACAAGCACTTAGAGAACAACAGGAGTGACGACTCTACGCCATCAAACTGACTACATGAGTTACATAGTATACTGTGTGTAAATGTAAAACATGATGGAGATGAAAATGATTATAGTCGTGGTCAGAGTTAGGAGAGTTTTTCACTGTTTAGTTTTATTTTGTTGTACCTTGTTTGTCTATTTCAGTCACAGTTTTTAGAGTGTGTTTGACAATTTTTATAACTTATTATTATTTAAATAGTAGTAGTTTTAGTTTTCTTAGATTTTGGTTAATTTTTAGGTGCAGAACTAAAAAAAGGTCAGAGTATTGTATTGTGATCATGTTTACATTGATTTGGTATTGAAAGTTCAACAGAAGATGCCATTTTCAAAAGACTTATTCAATTGTTGTTGAACAGCAGCTGATACAGACTGCTTGTGTGGAGGGAAATTAATGAAAAAATGTAAATAAACTTAAAAACAATTTATTTTAGTCAATTTAAAAGATTTTAAAATCAATCTGAATTATCTCAGTTTGAAAGACTAACAGGTTCATAAACATCAAAACGAAGGATTTCAGTGTGTTTCAGTACCACTCAGCACGATGCAGTCGCAGTTAGTTGTTGTTTTTCCCCATTAATTTCTATTCACTTCAGTCAATGAAAATGTTTTCTCAATTTCAGTTTTCGTTATTTGGTTAGTCTTAGTTAACTATAATAACCTATGGTCACATACATACACAAAAACAAATATTAAATATAAAAATATTAAGAATTCATGTAATTTAAATGAGTTTTAAATCCACAGTAGCTAACTTTAACAAAAAATTGGTTTTAGCTACATTTTCAATATAATTAGGATTAGGTCCAATCCAGAAGCATGATGTCAGCCTGATGTTAGCATGATGTCAGCCTGATGTTAGCATGATGTCAGCCTGATGTTAGCATGATGTCAGCCTGACATTAGCATGATGTCAGCCTGATGTTAGCATGATGTCAGCCTGATGTTAGCATGATGTCAGCCTGATGTTAGCATGATGTCAGCCTGATGTTAGCATAGTGTCAGCCTGATGTTAGCATGATGTCAGCCTGATGTTAGCATGATGTCAGCCTGACATTAGCATGATGTCAGCCTGACATTAGCATGGTGTCAGCCTGATGTTAGCATAGTGTCAGCCTGCTGTTAGCATAATGTCAGCCTGCTGTTAGCATAATGTCAGCCTGATGTTAGCATGATGTCAGCCTGATGTTAGCATAGTGTCAGCCTGATGTTAGCATGATGTCAGCCTGACGTTAGCATGATGTCAGCCTGACATTAGCATGATGTCAGCCTGACATTAGCATGGTGTCAGCCTGATGTTAGCATAGTGTCAGCCTGCTGTTAGCATAATGTCAGCCTGCTGTTAGCATAATGTCAGCCTGATGTTAGCATGATGTCAGCCTGATGTTTGCATAATGTTAGCATGATGTCAGCCTGATGTTAGCATAATGTTAGCATGATGTCAGCCTGATGTTAGCATAATGTCAGCCTGCTGTTAGCATGATGTCAGCCTGATGTTTGCATGATGTTAGCATGATGTCAGCCTGATGTTAGCATGATAGGCTAAGGGTTTAATCACAGCAAATTCAGCGAGATTATTCAGAGTGCCACGTAAACCAGCAGACCCGGCTGTGTGCCGCTACCTGAGTCAGCAGCAGACTGTGGCAGGAGGAAGTGACAATTGTGTTGAAGCAAACAGTCGTGGTGCAACAGTCCCAGCTCATCTGTACACAGGACACCTCTGCTCCACAGCCTGTATTACTCATCTAGAACAAGCTCCGCCGCTTTCATTCCCCTCCTGCTCACTATGACTTCTATTTACTCAAATAATAGTCCTCTCCCGCTCTCTTCCTCTAGTTTTTCCTCCAGCCTTTGTGCCCTCTGTGTGTTTCCCTGTTTCTGAGCGGCCGGTTGGACCGGGGTCTGCAGGTAAAGCTTTTGTTTGGTCTGTTGTCGCCGAGCTGCAACCACAACCGGGCAAAATAGAGGTTAAGATGCTTATGTACGCTTATTGAGGCGCTTAACAATGCTGCTCAGCGCCGTACCCATCCGACTGAGGGGGGGACGGGAGAGCGCTCTGCGACTCTTCAAAACACGTGAAGAGGCTGGATGGAGGGAGAGAAGATGAACAGATAGAAACCGCGGATGATTTCAACTCCTCTGTCAAGCAATGGCAAAGTGCGTAAACAACGTAACGGTGCTCACGCCGCTTCGACTTTTTCTAATTTTGTCACGTTCAAATCAATAAGCGTACATAAGCATCTTAACCTCTATTTTGCCCGGTTGTGGTTGCAGCTCGGCGACAACAGACCAAACAAAAGCTTTACCTGCAGACCCCGGTCCAACCCGCCGCTCAGAAACAGGGAAACACCTCAAAGCTGATCGTATTTTATCGGGATTTTATGCGGCGGATCAGGGGTGCTCACACTTTTTCAGTCAAAATGTCCAACCTACTACAAAAACGCTAAACATATTTTTATTTGCAAATATATTAAGAATTCTTGATATGTTTCTTTCTTCGTCCAGCTTGGCCACTTATATTTATATACCTAAAGTTTAAGAGGAAAAGCTCCAGGGCTAACAATTTTAAGTAACTTGCTATGTAGCTAGTTTAGTTTAGCTAGTTTAGCTCGCGCTGCTGTTTGCGCATGCACAGAAAACTCACTTCTTTTTCTTCTTCTTCGCTAAAAGGCGATTGGCAAACAACTAAAGCAGGGGTGTCCAAACTTTTTGCAAAGAGGGCCAGATTTGATAAAGTCAAGATGCCCGGGGGCCAATAGTTTGTTCGGACATTTTTTAACTACAAAAGTTTCATGCAAATACACACTGTTATAAAACAATTTTCATTGTCACAATTATCTTTATTTTTCAAATGACAACATAACCAAATATAAGCCACTCAGGCAACTCTAAAAACCCAAATTCTGCCTTTCATTCATATCTGGAGAGTCAGATAACATTGAACAAACTGTATGAAATACCTTAAATTTACATGAGTTTAAAAATATCTTTGCCTCAAGAACATTTTAAACAGGAGTTATAAGTAATGCAAAATTGTCTGTTATTATTAAATCTTAAAACGAGTGAATTTTGCTCGTCATTTACAGTATCTTTCAGAAAGTAATAGTTTGTATCACATCTACAGGTTCATAACCAAATCTTACTCAAGAGTTTAATAAAAATAAGTGCCATAAATCCAGGTGCATAAATGTTCTTTTGGCTCTTCACTGCTGATAGTGACAGATGTTACCGTTCAAAACACTCAGTTTCATGTCCTCAACTCTCAGTGCCACACTGTTACTGCTAGGCAAACATTTTTCTCAAATTCTTGCTTCTTCTCAGGGCAAAATGTTCTCCACCATTTTCATAACACAGTCTTTGATAAATGTATCTTCAGTAGAAGGTTTGCCATGTTTAGCTATTAACATTAACTTCGTAGCTGCTTTGGTGGTATTTTCTTTTGACTCACAGGCCCGCGTGAAGAATCGCTGTTGTGATGCCAGTGCAGCATGGCGTTGCTTCACTTTTTCAGCACGGTCACTTCCTGTTAGCTTGTTGTATGTGTTAGCATGTTTAGTCTGGTAGTGTCCTTTTACGTTGAAATCCTTAAACAAGGCAACCGTCTCATCACAAATTAGACAAGCACAATTGCCTTGATTTTCAGTGAAGAAGTATTATAATTCCCATCTCTCTTGAAAGCGGCGGCCCTCACTGTAAACTTGTTTTCTTTGCAGTGGCCATGGCAGAAATGAGTGGAGAGCGGTTCGCTGCACGGAGGCAGACTGATAGTATTAAAGTGGTGCTGCCACCATTTGGTGAAAGGAGGAATTACAGTTTCAAGTTTTATGATTTATTTATTCTGTTTCACAGTGGAGGCGGGCCATAAATAATACATTATAAAACCGAAGCTGCGGGCCGTATGAAATCTGACCGCGGGCCGTGATTGGCCCTCGGGCTGGACTTTGGACATGCCTGAACTAAAGGAAACATTACCGCCACCAACTGGTGAGGCCGCCCTGTATACTAATCATAATGCGCTACCTTTTTCTTTTTTAAGGTCATGCGATCTACCCGCACTACCTTAGAGATCAACTGGTAGATCATGATTGACCTGTAATAGATCAATATGAATTAGTGATGTGTCGGTCGCGAACGATTGGAACCGGCTCCACAATGGGAGCCGTTTTCGGATCCTATTTGGGAGCCGGGGTTTTTTCTACAGTATATCGCTGTCTCTCCGCCTCCCTGTCGTTGTGCTTGTGCTCTGCAAGTGCCAGAGCCGATAGTTTTTCCCCACATCGTTTTTTTTTTGTCCTGCGGTGCCTCACTGTCTCTCCTCCCCTTCTCTCTCTCCTTGCGCGTTTTGCTCTTCGGCCAGTGCTAGAGCTGAGAGGTTTTTCCCTCGGTCAGTCCACTGGCCTCATGTCAAGCGTGTGCTCCACACATCTGACCAATCACACATAGTTTCAATTAATAATGTGGCGGGAAAACACTGAAAAAAAAGTTTATCTCCACTTTTTTTTGTGGAAACGGCAGGCAATTGGCCAAGCTGTATAGCGTTCATCGGCAGGTGTTTATGTACAGACACTCACTCAGCTGTCAAGAAGCACAGAAAGAAGGGGAGTCAGTGTGGGAACTGAATAGGTGAAAATAAATGAGTGACAGAAAACGGAGCAAGATTTGGACTCATTTTAATGCTACATCAAGCTCCAGGGCAGAGTGCAGACTGTGCAAAGTCAGCATTTCCTATCTGCAGGCTCGACAAACAACCTGCACAGCCACATGCGGACATCACACGCATCGGTATTGCTATAGCATTGTTATGCGGCATTTTTACTCATCATAAGTGTTTAACAATGTCAATAATGAAACAAAATATTATAAAACTAGGTTTAAGCTATTAATTAATTAATAATGTCAAAAAGATATATGGGGAGCCGAAAGAGCCGGCTCTCCACAGTAAGAAGAGCCATTAGAGCCGCATCTCGAAAAGGAGCCGAAAATCCCATCACTAATGTGAATAAAGTGTTCAATTCTAAGGTTGGAGGAAGTTGATGTGGTGTAAACACATCAGGTATTGGCTTTCCAACAGCCAGACTTGTTGCTGGTGCTAAGCTTTGTGACTTAGTCCAGCACATTCGAACACTAAAATGTGTTTTTATGAGTAATCAAGTTGATGGTCCTGGTTTCAGGTCTGTAATTTGACTTATTTGATGTAATTCAAACTTGTTGATTTAGTTTGAAAGAAAAAGATGTCGCAAAACGTCAATTTGATAATGGCCTCACTAATTCCAATTGTATAATTCCTGCGTTTCTCAAAGTGGCTGTCCAACAGACAGACGCTCGGTCTGCTTTCAAGGCCAAAAACAACTAAATAAACTCCAGCTCTTCATTCCCTCTCACACTTTAAATAGAGGAAAACAAGGTTATTCATCTCCACACCAACCTCAATATACCAGAAAAGCACAAAATAAATATTTTAAGAACAACAAAAAAAAGTGTAGTCTGCAGCTTTATTGCTTGCATACTTATTGTGCCCTGGATGTATAGAGTGCTCCAACGTTTTGAATTGCAATTCTGTCTGTTTTGCATATTTTCCCAGATGATATGAACCACAAAGCAGCTGAATATGAGCTGTGAATTTTGGCTTTTTTCTTCTCTGCTCTGCTTCCATTTCCACATCCTCACCTGTAAACAAGCAGCAATTTACCCATCAGGATTTAATTATGAAATTTTCCCAGTGGCCTTAATCAGGCAAAAAAAAAAAAAAACCTTTAAAAACCTTTATTCCTAATTGCAGACTTTAGTTTGGAGCTAAACATTTGGAATAATTAAAGCCAATCAAGCGCTCAGCATGAGATGTAACAATTACATAGCTGCAGCACATACAAGGAGCCATACAGCAGCCATTGTTTTCACACCATTAAATATATGTGAGCTGCTGACATTCAGAGTCTTTCTAAGACGATAAAAAGAAAATGACTTGGTGAAAGTGAAAGTTCTGAGCTCACGTTGGTATTCTCATGGATGTTGGAGCACAGCCAGCCATGAGCTCATGGGTCCAGTCTGAAGCCACTGGTCCGTGTCTGAGCAGCTTTGGTCAGGAGATGAGCGTTCAGCATAAACATTCTGGATCTGGCTCGATCCCTGCTGATCACATACGGCCGGGAAATATTCCCTCTATCTTCCCCTAACAGATGTAGACGGCTAGGACCAGCTGGTGTGATAACAGCAGTGAGTTGATGCCTGAACTGAACATAATAAAGTGAATCTCTGTGTTTGTGTCTGTTAGCATAGCACATGAAAGTCAGATGCTCATTCACTAAAGGTTTAGTGAAAGAGAAAAACAAAATGGATGTTGTCTCATTTACTTCCTAAGCCCATTTTATACCCAGAATGAAGTGTGCAGACAGTAATTAAGCTATTAATCACAAATTTAAGACATTAAAGAGGAAAACTGGGATGTCAAACATGCGGCCCACATACCATTTGTGGCCCATGACTGTAATTTAAGATTATTTACAAATGTGGCCCTCCAGCACAGGCAAACAATGCAGATGAGCACTAGAAAATATCTATAGAAAATTTCAATGATGGGAGGTCTTTCAGACAAGATGGAGACCAAGTGAAATATTTTTTAAATTATTTTTCTTAAAATCAAACATGTTAAGTACAAAGACCTAAAAAAAAGAAGTTAACACTTTTTTACTTTTGTCTTCAAGGTAAAGTCCTGTAGAACCAGAAGCATCCAGTGACTTTTACTTAAAACAGTTTATGAGCACAAAGCCTCTGTCCTAATCAAATATTTACCGACTGGAACGGTACAGCGCTCCAAAGTGCAGGACGGGAGCGTCTGTAACGTACCGCCGCCTGCCTGCGCCAGCAACGGAAAACCAAACGAGGCCGTCGTACCGGAGGCCGTGGCGTCAACTCACCGCTCGGCACAGCGGCAACATGGAGAGGCAACGGAGAGGTCTGATTCGAGGAGGACAGACTTGGAGTCCAGCTGTGAAGACAACCGCTTTAACTCGCTTTTTGGGGTTTTTTTGTGAGCAAAAATTGAAGTCGTTAGCCGGTTTCTCCTGAGAGCCTGACAGTCGTCGGGTCTGTCATACGCCGCAGCCGACTCCAACTCCCATTTCCCTGCCTCATTACTCATCCACATGTCTTTTTCTAATATACTCCAACCCTAATTAGATTAAAAAAACCAAAAACAAACAAAAAAAAAACACTTGACTGTCGATATTCCAACCAGGTGTCTCCAGGTGTGGAGACATGTTGATGGAACTTCTTGTTTAGTCCGAATCTCAATGACAAAAAGTTACTGGCCTTCAAAACTTCCACTGACGTCATGTATTTAAATCAAACTGATTTTAGAAGTCGACTGTTTCTTTCAACCTTCAATCTTTAAGACATTAAATGTAACATAGGATGACACGTTCTCCAAACACAGTACAGCACTCTAAGCCTCGAGATAAAGCACCATGTTAAGGCTCTTCAGGTCTCATTCCAGGGTTTTTTCTGCTTCTTTGAATGTTGAATGCAGCACAAAAATACAGATGTTAGTTTGCCATCACACTCAGAGACTAATACCTCACTATTCTGGACACAAGTTGTGTTATCTACAACTTGTGTAAAGAGTTTTAAGTGTCTGAAGTTTGCAAACTTGAGAACACTCTCCCTCCAGGGAAGTACACAATTAATTATTACCCAAACAGCTTGAGGTTTGAAGTAATAGCTTAACTTTAGCATCAGCGTTCCTCTAATTGGAATAGAGAAGATTCTTTTTTTTTTTAAAGCTGGCTCTCCTTTAACATTGCTCTATCATCTTTCGGACTAAGTTCCCATCAGAAACAACTCAGTTGGAGAAAAATTAACCGAACTGGGAAAATTCACTTCCTCCACTGCCATGGCCAAACTACAGGCAGACTACAATTCTAAAACGGTGCAGAAAATCGACAACATCGACTGTTCACTGATTGGTCCAGTTGAAATTGTATCGGAGGAATCCATGTCAATGGGAGAAATCCAAGACGGAGAAACAAAGGCAGATGAGAATCAAGCAGAATTGTGTCAGAGGTTTTATTTAGCCAGGCTAAATAAAACTTATTGCGTCAAATTCTTTTTACTCAAAGATTTACCTTTTGAATCAACATCTGAGACTTTCAGAACAGTTTTATCTCGTCTAAGGTATACTAATTTTTAAAAATCCTGACAGCAATTTTGTGATATCACGACATCTAAATACAAAGTTTCTCTAGAACCTCAGCTAATATTCCCAGTATGGTTTACCGTTGGGATCAGCAACATTCTCCTCAAACTCCCTGCAGTCACATTCCCTCAGTGTGTGACTGAAGAAGGCCTGAACAGAAATCCCTGTTATATTTTCCAAAAAACGATCTGGAGCTCATAAGTGAAAACAACTTTTTTCTTTTTTGTTATTCCTTCACCGTCAACACTTTCACCTCAGCTCACGGTTGGCCAGTGATGCAAACTCGTATGCATGAGCTCAACAGGGCTGAACTCTTTAGTTTACGAAAGCTTTAATCGGATTTATTATGCCTCAGTGAACTAATCCATTAAGCGCAGTGATTCCTTTGGAATTAATACGATTTGATCCAAAATATTGTCGTAATAAAGGCGGGCATGACCTTGCCAGCTCTATTCTAGTAAAACATCCCTCAGTTTGTATCTGGAGCGTCCCCTCAAAACCCTAAAATTAACTCTGGGACAGGTGACGGCGTGCATGCAGATGAGGCGCAGATTTAAAGAGGAGAAACACAACAATGACATGACACAGGTGACTTTTTTTTCTTTTTTTTGCTTGAATTATTGGTGTGAAGCAGGGACAGTAATATAATGAGGTGCCGCTGCCGCAATGGGGGGGCAAATCACTGTAGACAGCAGAGCTACCTGCAAGGTTATTATTTCTTCAACAGAAGGAGCAGCAATCAGCGTCTTAGCAAAGTTATTTCAGTCACCTGGAGGAACAGAAGAAGTTCAACAAGGATTGATTTAGCAAACAAAGGCATGGCAGACTGTCTCACACCCTCAACTCCACAGAGATTTAATTCTCTAAACATTACACTCATCAGGACAGTAGAGTTCATATGGAAACAAATAATTCACTTTTTTAGTTGGACAAGCTTGTATGTGAATCTCTCCTTATTAGGTAATTAAGTTATTTTGTCATCCTTGGCAGTAAATATGAATACACAGCTTTACAACAGTTTATTAAAGCCTCTGTAGAACATTTACACCAACAATTGCTTGAAAAAACACCCCTCAAATTTTGAGATTAATTTCAGATATTTTCTGAAAAAAAGAACATTTCGGAGACTGTAACTTTGAAAATATACAGAAAAAACCCAGAGGTTTTTAGATTAATCTCAAATTTTCTACAAAAAAAAACTAAACAAAAAAAAACCTTGGACATTTCTGAGTTGGAAAATTTGAAAAATTTGCTAAAAGAAGAGGAATTAACCTCTGAAATTTTCTAGAAAAATATGAAGTTTTCTGAGTTTGACAAGTTGATCATTTGCTGAGATTAATCTCAAAATAAATTGCGAGATTAATCTCAGAAATTTTCTAGAGAAATCATGCTTGCAGAACGCCTCTTATTTTGAAATATGGGCCATTTTTGCACTGAAAATGTGAATTTTGCGGCCGTTACGATACAAAGGCTTCAACATGTGTTTAAAGTGACAGATGCATTTTAAAGTTCCAGCCAACTCAAAAAGACAGAGCAGAAACTCAGTTACTGTGTTAAAAGGTTGTGGTTTTTATGTACGTGTTTCTCCAGTGTATTTGTTTTCTGGTTTTTTTTACATGCATTGCATATCACATGTATCACATTATATGCAGACAAAGTTTGTAAATGACCACAGTGGTACGGTTCATCTACTCTCCAGTCCCTGTAAATCTAAACGTGATGGAAGATAAACATCTGACCTGATGGGATCATGATCAACGTCGTCTTTATCTTACAGTTTGCAAATCAGAGAGGAGACGTTCCTATGGCATGATTTATGGCAAAATAATGCAAATTCCCTTCACAAGTCAGAGAAAAAGGTCAAACAGAATTAGCCCGTGCTGAGCAATCCGAGTCGGTAGCTTCTAAATTAAATCAGTGTGAACGGCGTTACGTCTCTAACCTCTCCTCTATCAATCACCCTCCTGAAGCAGTAACTCCCCGTCTCCATCACTCATCCTGTTGTCCTCCCAGATCCGCTCAGGGAGCCGGGGAAGCTCTTTGCATTCTTCGTACCTGCGCAAAGTCGCCACTCCATCTCAATTTCTCACTCTGTCACTTCCCAGCTCTATCATTTCTGCTCATTAAGCGTTGCGGGACCTGCTTGTTGTTATCCGTCTTCATGAGTCAAATTTGATTCCCTCCTCCGGTCCTCTCTTTGTTTTGTTTTTTTAAAATCACTGATCATGCAACCCCAACATTTTCTGCGTTAGCATTCTGTGTTTTTATTTCTAAGTGGACGTAATACGTATATTCTAAAAAAACAAAAAAAAAAACGGTGGTCACGACTCAGACAGAGACGAGGATCCATGTCTAACCTGAGTCTGTTTTCGTTAGAAAGATGACAACTATAGAGAAAACAAAGCGAATAGTCAGTTGACTGAACGAGCAGGATTTGATTTGTAGTGTGAAGGAAGCTGCAGCATTCAGTTTTCCCTCCAACAAATCTCGGGCCAAGCTCTGTATGCGGCGGTATGTTTGTACTGCACTTCCATAAACCGCCTGCTGTGGCTGCTGAAAAGTGAAAACACATTACACTCCTGACACCTTACTCCAACCGGGCCAAGAAATCCAAAATAAGGCTGAGCCACGAGGGCTTTTTTTGTTCACTTGTAACGGAACAGAATGGAAAAGCAATAATATGAGAAATTCAAATTACCCAGCGAAAGTAGCTTGAGAGTTTAATCCAAATTGAATACAGAAAAAAAAGGAAAATTACAGTTTGAGGCTGTCAGTTATGTTTACAGCAGATAAATTAAGTGAAATGTAAGAAAAAAGTCCTAATCGTTGTATTTTATCTAGAACAACCAAAGCATTCCATCAAATTTCTGTTTTTTTTTTTTTTTTGTATACTGTCAGGTCGACTGAATAAATAAGTGAGAAAAAAAAGAGAGTCTGAATAAAATGTAACCAACATGCTGTCAGCACCGACTGGGTGACGCAAAATTGATGCAACAAGTTAAACAATTCAGCCAGCATGTCTGATGGCCTGAACCCCAATCAGCCCTCAGGTTGTTGGTGGTTTTCCTGATCACAGCTTTCAGTCACAAGAAAACAATCCCGCTACACACACACCCCCACGCACACACATGCACACACACAGATTCCAAACAAACAAGCTGAATAAATTCTCTGCTCTCAAGCACGAGTCAACATCTGCTGGTTTATTCAGAGGTACTTGGGGCACAACTGCTGTCAGGACAAAACGCCAGCTTTAGGCTCACCTGTGCAATTTAAGGCAATCTAATGCAATAAATTAGCCATTTGGACAGCTTGTGCTCAATTTTGAGTTGAATGGGAAACAGACTCTAAAGTCACAGTTATTTGGTGGTTTTTGTAGAATGAACCCAAATCACTGTTTAGAATCAGATGAGTTACAAAGTTATGATAAAAGTATTTGTCTCCTGTTTTTGCTTTTTTTGTCACACTTTCATACATTTTTCAAATCAGCTGATAAATTGTAAATGTCAGAGAAAAATAACCTGAGTAAATGCAAAAAAAAGAGGAAAATGAAAAGAAATTGTTCAAGCGCTGATTTTATTCATAAGATAAAAGGAAAATCTTAAATCTCTTAGCCAAGGACCTAGCCCAATGACTTCATACAACTAATGTCTAATTAGCTGTATGAGTAATTGGCCAGGAGACAAACTGGCTTAACCACAAAAAAGTCGATGTTTTGAGGCGACCTCCTAACCTGACTCAGTTGCACCGGTTCTTTATGTCAGAAGGAACGGACAAGAACTCCAGCAAACTACTGAGAGAAGATTGTCCCAAAAAGTTGGACCCAAGTCACCTGGTTCAAAGCCAGCACTGAATTAATATACAGCTGTGAAAAAAACTAATAGAGCACTTAAAATGATCAGTTTCTCTGATTTTACTCTTCGTAGGTACAGTGTATGTTCGAGTAAGATGAACGTTGTTCTTTCATTCCACGAAACTGATAACATGTTTCTGAAATTCCAAGCAAAAATTTAGTGTTTATTTGCAGAAAATAAGAAATGGTAACAATAACGAAAAAGATGCATTCCTCAAATAATGCAAAGAAAACAAGTTCATGTTCATTTAGAAACAACAACACTAATGCTTGAACTCAGGAAGAATTCAGAAATCAACGTTTGGTGGAAAAACACTGTGGGAGCACACTTTGAGGAAAACCAATCCAGGAAACTGTAGAGATGCTTCATCGGATAACTCCATGTGAACAGTGAACACAGAAGGTTAATCAGTCCTATCAGTACAGACGCCGTGTCACCTGGTGGCTACCTGAACCTGAGCAGATCTACCAGGTCCAGTGGAGGTCGCCGTCGCTGACCTCTGAACATTACTGTGATTTAGCGGGAAGCTAGCTGTTGTTCAGGAGTGAATACCTGATGGCGTTCTGCACCCTGCGTGAGGAAACCCTCTGTGCTTCTTAGCCAAGGCCTACTTAGCCAGAGCAGGTTTGCTTGTGTTCGATATAATGAAGTGGCTCTACTGCTGATGAGGACCAAGATCAGAGCATCAGGCACCACCTCTTGGTGAGAACCATAATCAAAAACACTTCACTTTATTATCTCAGTAATTTCATACACAGAATAATTGTAGTAAAAACTAGAGGATGTGCTCTTTAATCAGCTTAAGTGTTTGCTCTGTCTAATACGCTGCTGGATCACATGTCTGTTATTCAATGACCAGCTCCTGATCCGGGTTTGTCAGGTGTAATGTTAAATCTAAGATCAAATTAAATTATGAGCATAAATAAAAAATAAAGAAATTACAAAAAATACCCCTGAAACTTTTCCACATTTTGACGGCCGTTAACGTCAACGAATTGTGTTGACATGTTTCTGCTTCTCTGTTTCTTTCTCTGGTTTAAACATCCGGAAAGTGCGGCGCATTTATTTTATTATCTGCCGGCATGAGTCAATATTTAATAGAACCACCTCTTGATGCACACATAGCGTCACAACCTTCTGACTTGCAGAAACAAAATGATTCCAAGAAAAGGCAACAAGTGGTTTGTTTCTGAACGAACTTCCAATTGGATGTTTTGAAAATTCCACCAAAAACATAAATAAAACATTAGCTTATGATTTCGTACAACTTGGATCTAAACAAAAGTTAACGTAATCTGATCTGATTCAAAAAGTGGCCAAAAAAAACATTTTAATAGAACTTCCTGGAGGTTACGACCAGCGGCGCCGTACAGGGGGGAAAGTTAGGACAATTCCAAGTACAACATACTGTTGTATGTAAAATTCACGAGCAAGAAAAATATTGTCCTAGTATCAGTATTGGACCAAAGAAAGCAAGGCAGTTGCAAGCTTTTAAAATTGTGACACTTTTGATGGGTCAGATAGACTCAAGAAATTGTAACAGCAGCTGCGCGGGGGGCCCAATTAAATTTTTTGTCCGGGGTCCCAAAATTCCTGGCAGCGCCCCTGGTTACGACAAGAGTTCGATATAATTTATGATTTTTGTTTAATGACAAACAAAACTCATCTCCCAGCCCCATGTGTTCGTCTCTTAATTAAGGTGAAGGTCGACCATCGTAAACCAGCCTGAATATGAAAACCTGGAAAATGTAGCTGTTTGGTTTGAGACAATGAAACTGTTTCATGACCATCTTTTTAAAAGAACAAGTATTTTTACATTTCAAGCTTACAAAGTTAAGCATTATGACTAATCACAATGCTACAGTACAATTAATCTGACTGAATTTTGATCAATAAGGCTCTACTTTATTTATCAAAGCACTTCTGTCCATCGTTGCGCCCAGCTTTGAGTTGTCTCACCAGGTAGAACACCTCTGCAGAGCTCACACAGCAGGTGGCTGGAAGAGGCAGTAGTCAGGTGTTACAAGATGTTAAAGAAGCAGCTTCTCCCTTAATCTGCTGCTGTGTGCTGTTATTCCTTCATTCACTTATAAACTATTTCATTTTTACAAGCTGTGTAAGCGCTGGCCTGGAAATGACTCAGACTTTAAAAAAAAAAAAATTCAGCCAATCAAAGCATAAATTTAGAAAAAGTCCTCTAAATAATTGATGGACTTCTGGGGTAATAAACTGACGCTGATGTATGTGGAGGGTCTGAAAGGAAACACTGACACATGGTGAGAGCAGAGAGCGGTTTCAGAGGATGTTTAAAACAGAAATGTAACTACAGTGTTTAGTTTGAGAAGCTTGAAACGAGGTTTGTATTCTGCTGGGACCGCTAAAAGCTTCATGACGTGAATATCGACATTCATGGCCGGAACCGAGCCACACAAATGTTTCCTTCTGTAACCTGTCTGGTTATTTTTCCATTTGTCCAACAATCAGCCTTTTCCTAAGTACGAGTGTCTGTCTTTGAATGAGAAACGCAGCAGGTCTTAGACCGCGTTTACGGCCATAAAAGCAAACAGCTGTCCAAACGGTCTCTATTCTCTGGCAGACAAATATCTCAGTCTGCGCTCTGAGTTATGGGTTTATGTTTAATGTGGATGGGAAAGTGGCTTTGTTGAATGGATTCAAATAGAGTGTTTGAGCAGCTTTTACGAATGGACATGTTTTAGGGTTGTCAGTCACCACTTTGGTCCAAAGGAAGATCTCGGAGCAGAGATGTTGATGTAACACAGTGAATAAAAATAAGTCACAGTGAACACAACTGGAATAAGTCAGTTTTCACCTAAAGTAATTGCGTCAGAGGTGGAACTCTTACTTCTTTCTTTATTGCAAAAGAAAACATTTTAGGAGAAAGTCTATGCTCAAGGTACAAAAAGAGTCTGCTTGTGCTGTCCTCTTTTCTTATTATTGGGCTACATTGGTTTATTTTGAACCAACTTAAGGAAAATAAAAAGTCAGAAATTCACTTCCTGTGTGTTTAGCACTTCTCTTAGGTTGAACTCTTGGCAAAATGCTAAAATGTTTATCACTGTTGTTTTTGAGCAGCAGACAAGGACAGTGTCAGCTGTAGTCATGGAGTTCTAATCAATCAATCAATCAATCAAAGTTGATTTGTTTAGCACATTTCAGCATCAAAGGCACTTTGAGGTGATTTACGTCATAAAAACACAAGAATAATAAGTCATAAAAACAGCATACAGTCAGCAACTGTTAAACCAGTGAGACTCATTACGTTTTGACGAGTGGTGTCATCAAGACCATCGGCATCCGTCCAATATGTTGGTTAATGTTTTATTTATTATGGTTCAAATTCGCTATAATTGGAGGGTTTTTAGTCTGGACTTAAAGGAGCTCGGTGTTTCGGCTGTTTTACAGTTTTCTGGAAGCTTGTTCCAGGTTTGTGGTGCATGGAAGTTGAATGTTGCGTCTCCATGTTTGGTTCTGGTTCTGGTTCTGGTGACGTTGTCTTTAATAACTTTGATTTTTCTACAAATGTAGTTTTTAATGCCACTATATTCATACACATACAGTGGTTTCAATTGTTGAAAAAGCATGCTGTTTCATTTTTCCTATTGCAAACGAAGTATTTTTGGTTTTAGAATGATGGTTCCACTTTGGTCCATTGTGCGACCGGATAACAGGTCCCTCCAAACCAAACCCCTGAGCTGATTTTCAGCCCCAGCATGCCCTGAGCTGGGCATGTGTTTCTCTCCACCCCGGGGTTTCTGCAGAGCTGCCAGCCAAGACCAAGCAGAATTTAACTTTCTGACAACATGTCAGTCAGCTTGGCTGCTAGAAAAGGAGAGATTCCCCTTTTCAGAACATCTGAAGGATTCCTTCAGATGTTCTGACTATTTGTGTACATCGGCTGGGCAAGCTCTCCGACAGCTAGTGTAAGACTGGAGACAGAGCTGGGTAGTAACTACTTATTTCTTTTTTTATTATTAAATGTACTTTTAGGAGTATTTTTACTGTGCTGTACTTTTTACATTTACTTGAGTAGTTTTATTAAGTATTTCTACTCTTACTTGAGTTAAATTTCTGGATTTTCTACCCACTGAATGAAGAACAAACATGTTTTAACCAAAAATTCACCTTCACCACACAGCTGCAGTTTCTGTTAAAGTTTCATAAAAAAAAATTTCATTAAAAGAACCTGATTAGCATTTTTTTTCTTTTGCCTGATTTTGTTATTTTTGTTATTTTTTTCCTTACTTGTATGAATTATTGTAATTTTGTGTCTTACAATACCAGAATTTCCACTTAACTTTATATTTTGATGCATCTGATGATGTAATTCTTTACTTATTAAATGATTGATAATTTGATCAGTTACCAAATACTTTTTTAGTCTAAGTTGAGTCATTTCTTGGATGGATACTTTTTACTTTTACTTGAGTAAAAACATGTTGAAGTAGTGCTACTTCTGAGTAAATTTTTTGGGAACTCTGCCCTCTGGCTGAACAGGAAGTGATGATGGACGAAGCCAGTTGGGGATTCTGGGTCAGCAGACAGTCAGCCGTCTAGTCGCAATTTTTCCCCGCCCAGATTTTATTTGTTTTGTTCATTTAAATGTTTCAGAACATGTAACAAATCAGAACCTGAGTAAAAACAATACATCCATTTATGAATGTAAAAAAGCTATTGCCACCTAAATCCAACAATTGTTTGCATCAAGCTTTTGCGATAACTGGCATACTGTTATAACCGGATTTTTTTTTTTTTTACATTGATTTGGACAATAATTGTTTTAATTCAACCATGCTGGGTGGTGTTCACATTGCATCTGTTTAAAGACTGATAGGATCAGTGACTTTATTTCTCATCTGCTCTTGCATTTCTGCAGACTGGGTCATGATGTGCTGCTTTTCAGGATTTCCTAGCCTACTTCTTGTTGTCAATGTTTTGGCTCTACAGGTTTGGTAACAATCAGGTTTGGCTGTGCAAGTGGAATTGAACTTGGTGGTGGTTAATTGCAAATAACTACCGGTACTTATCAAATGGGAAAATGATTGTTTGTACAGATAGCTTTTTCTTCCCTCAGGACACAAAATCAGAATTTGACAACTGCATTTTGTGTTGACTCTAGTTATCTTTGTAAACTGTTAACATTTGTCTCAGGATTTGAAACATTTGGAGGTGGCAAAAAAGAAAAGTAACAGCAAGAAATCTATAAAGGAGAAAATATTTTTATATGACACTGTACATGATGATATGTTAGACTTGGGAGTATAAAATGTACCAGTGTTATCAAAGCTCATAAGCTGTAGTATTGGTAGATCATTTAATTTAAGACTTATGTGGAATAACATGTTGTGATAAATGTCTCCATCTAATATATTTGGACTTACTGTAAGTCATGTGTTGGTGTAATCTGCCATCAGGAAACAAAACTCTTCTGTTCAGAAATGTAGTTTTACAAGCGTGTCCTCCAAGACAGACGGCTACTCAATTAGATTCCAATTTGCGACATAAACACATACGACCGACAGCAAAGTCATAATTAATTCAGCAGAGCCTCTTGGCACACTCGAAACACTGACCCCAATAACCTCCCATACATATTGGTTTGATGAGGCTGTGTAAATACGAAGGGAGAATGCCAAGAATGGCTCTGAAGATATGAACATGGCGATGGTTTAATGTATGCGAAGGCAAAACAGGAAAGATGCAATATACAGCCATGAGTCACTTTTACAGTTTATATTTAACCTCAAGTCTCTGGGGCTCAATGTAACAGAGGTATTGGAGACTGTGAAGGGGATTGATTAATATTATCGACAGCGTTTTCTGAGTACAGGCATAAAAGTGGCAGCAACACATCTTCATCTCTACCCACCAAAGAAAGAGAAGAGGTGATATTAAAAAACAGACACAAGTTGTTTGTTTGTTTGTTTGTTTTTTGACCAGATGCTAAATATGAGACTTAAGAGTTTATTAATCAGAACACTTATGTTTTTCTAAGTAGAAAAATGTATTCAATCAAAGTCATGAACAGTGAAAACAGTGAAATAATATTGACATTTAAATATAAATTTGGAGAACATCATAATTTTTGTAGGATTTAAATCCAGTTTAAAATTACACAATGTTTAGATAATGAGCTGCAAAATGTTGGTAAAGATGACAGTATTTCTGATCAGGCAGGAGTAAAAGTGTCATCAGCATAGAGGAGGAGATTAGTATTTAAACAAGATGATCCAGATCTAATCTCAGGGGAATAATATTGGCTACATCAAGGTTATATTCAAGAATTAGATTCTGCCAACATACTGATTTCTGTTTGCAATGATTTTCAGACTACAGAACATAAATGCAAAACATAAACCGTACAATATTATATGGAAAATTCAATTAACTTGTTCTGACCTTTCTTGTTATGAAGACACACATAAGAGTGCAATGTCCTATTTACTCAACTTTATCACGGTGGTTTTAAAACGTTAATAGAAATGCCAGTCACTCTAACTGGTGGGTTAAAAAGTGGCTGCTGGATAAATGTTAAGGGTCAAGGTCAAACTATTGTTGCAAATATAGGGGATCCACTGTTATATCCAGTGATGTCAGTAACGTGTTACTGACATCACTGGACCACTTTTTCACGGACCACTTTTTTCAGTAACGAGTAATCTAATGTGTTGTTATTTCATATCCAGTAGTCAGACTACAGTTACTTATCAAAATCATTGTGTGTTACTATTTTCTTTTGGAATTTAATTTTATTTCCTCTACGCGTCTTGTCGAGTCATCGCCGTTTCTATGCGACAGTATCAGCAGCGACAGAAATGTAAACAATGGAGGGAGATGCGCATTTTGTTGGTAGAAAAACAGGAACTACTCTGGGTTTCTGTCGCCAAGTCCGGTTATTATAAGCGGCTGTGGGCTTTTTTTCTTTTCATTTTAAAGTCGCTAGCAAATTTAATGAGTCGCGGGTTGCGCTTTTTGGGCTCGTTTTTGAACGTGAAGTTGCTCATTTGGGCTTGGAAATAAGCAGACAGAAACCCCAGAATGTGTCTGACCTCCAGTTAGTTTTACTCAGGCTCTTCCTGTCCATCATTTCCCGGATGATCCGTCCCGCTGCGTCTTTGTTAATGTCAAGTTAATATATTACCTCTGAATGATGTCGAGCTATCCAGAACACTGGAAACATCGAGACTAATATGAACAGCGCAATAAACATGAAAACAACCACGAATGAACGAGTCCGTAAAGTTGTGCAACTATTAATATTAAGATAAGTGTCACAAATCTGTGCAGCAGCCATCTGAATTGTGGAGCTGCAGGAGGAGCTCTGCGCTCTGACACCAAACGCAGGGCCGTAACGCACAACCTGGAGGCTGGGGGAGGAGGGGTTAAAATTGTTCTTAGAGTTTTCCAGACAATAGTGGACCACACAAAAACATGCACAAATTACTAACGTGTTTTTTTTTTTTTTGCGCTTAGGCGCAGCCAAGGTGTTGAGGGGATCCAATTTGGTGGCCTTAGGATCTCAACTCTGCTTTTCGCAGACGATGTGGTCCTTCTGGCTTCATTGGGTCGTGATCTGCAGCTCTCACTGGATCGGTTCGCAGCCGAGTGTGAAGCGGCCGGGATGAGGATCAGTGCCTCCAAATCCGAGGCCATCATGGTCTTGAGCCGGTAAAGGGTAGAGTGCCTTCTCCGGGTCGGGTGTCCTACCCCAAGTGGAGGAGTTCAAGTATCTCGGGATCTTGTTCATGAATGGGGGAAGAAGGGAGCGGGAGGTCGACAGGCGGATTGGCGCAGCGTCTGCCGTCAAGCAGGCGCTGTACCGGTCCGTCGTGGTGAAGAGAGAGCTGAGCCAAAAAGCGAGGCTCTCGATTTACAGGTCGATCTACGTTCCCACCCTCATCTATGGTCATGAGCTTTGGGTCATGACCGAAAGAACGAGATCGCGGATACAAGCGGCCGAAATGGATTTTCTCCGTAGGGTGGCTGGGCTCTCCCTTGGAGATAGGGTGAGAAGCTCAGTCATCCGGGAGGGACTCAGAGTAGAGCCGCTGCTCCTTCACATCGAGAGGAGCCAGTTGAGGGGCATCTGGTCAGGATGCCTCCTGGACGCCTCCCTGGTGAGGTGTTCCGGGCACGTCCCACCGGACGGGCACCCTTGCTACCCCGGGGAAGACCCAGGACACGCTGGAGGGACTATGTCTCTCGGCTGGCCTGGGAACACCTTGGGATTCCCCCGTAATGAATGAATGAATGGATGAATGGATCAATGGATGGATGGATGGATGGATGTTTTTTTTGTACTGTAACCATTAAAAAATCTCCCCTTCAGGTTCAACCTTATTAGTGGAGACACATTGTTGATGTTACCATTATAAACTAGCTTACAATTTAGGATTGGCAAAGATCAATGTAAGTTTCACAGCGTTGTTATTAGCAGCTGCTAAAAGTAATTAAAGAAGTTACTTTTAATGTAACTTAGTTACTCAGTAATCTAACTGAGTTACTTTTCCAAGGAGTAATCAGTAATCCGATTAAAGTTACTTTTTCAAAGTAATTATGCCATCACTGGTTATATCACAGTTTAGTGTGGACATGTATTTATTTTGGAAACAATTGTTTGTTTTAAGGAATTAGGACCAATGCCAACTTAGTTCTGAGAGGTTAGGAGCAACAATTGGCATGTGTTAAAACTTAGAAGAGAAATTTTGAAAAATAATCCTCAAAATTATGGAGGATTATCATTTCCTCAACAAATTATAATTATACAATTGTGTCATTCACAATTGGCGAATCACAAAATTTGCCCATTGTGATGTGAATTTTGAGCAAATGTCTAAAATCTTGCAAAAAAATTAAAAACTGAGCGATTATGACGAGTTTCCATGTCTCCTTTTTGCACCATAACTTAGTTTTTCTAAATCTAAGAACTACCTCAAGTGAGTGTTAAATCTTTCGTGAAATTTAAGGATTTTTTAGTTAAATATTTAATGTTTAGTTTTAATTCAGTGTTTATTAGTGGCAGCAGTAGTTTTAGTTTTTTTCAGACTTTGGTTCATTTTTATGTGCAGAATTCAAACATAATATTGTGGTTATGCATACATGGATTGGGTAATGAATACTCAGCAGAAGATACCATTTTCTAAAAATATATTGAAGTATTGTTGAACAATACCTGAATCTCTTGGATATTGTTCAACAACTTTTGCTGTCGCCATTTTGGAGACTAACATAAGCGCCGCCACAAGGAGAACTGAGGTCTGCAGGCAGCTTTGCACACCAGGAGTCGACCACCTGCACTTAGACTGATGCATAAAGAAATTAACAGATGAAAGAAACACTCTGCAAAGTCAAAGCCACCTCCGCCACAGTCTGAAATATGGATTGCGGCATAGTTGCAACCATCTGACAGTTGTTTTTACTCAGCTTCCTACTATTGAGCTAAAAGAAAAGTTATTATACTATTTTTAAAAGAACACAAAGCTCAGGAATAAGTCCAAGACAAACAACTGGAGAAAAGCACGCCGTGGAATATTGCCTGCTGTCGAAGCGTGACATCTAACGAGCCAATCTAATAGAGTTTCCCCCAAATCTGGCATTATTGCAAGCGTGTGAGCGAGTGTACTTTCCACGTTCTGCGGATCGGCCGCTCCTCTCGGCGCCGTCTGATATGCGGGACTCCTGCTCAGCCACAGAGAGAGAGGAAAAGTGAAAATGAAGACGGCAACGGAGCCAGCATGATGAATGAGCGAGACACGAGTGAGATTAGGCGCCGTCCTCTGAATAAATGAACAGATTAATGAAGTGAGAAAGAAGGGAAGAGGCACGATGCTGCCAACGACGACACGTTTCTCTCCTTCTAAATAAAAACGAGCTGCTGCTAAGAATAGCTGCGCTCTCCTCCGGTCACGGATTGCTGCGATCGCAATCATCATTAGCACCCTCGCGGTGCGATTCTCAACATAGCGAGAGTTGCAGCGTGTGACAGGGGGGAGGTGATGTCATACGAAGAAGTTGTGCCGCTTTTTCCCACTAAGTCGCTGCTTTGAACTGCTTTGAACTCTCCGGTCCTGCTTGTACCTTGGCATTTAAATAACACAGAGGTCACAGGGCAATGTTACCGAGGTCAAGATTACATTTAAAAGCAACAGAACCAAGACATTTGGAGTTCAACATATACTGTAGTTAAATACTCTTTAAGGAATAATTCATGGCTGTCAGTGCATTGACCTCTAAAGAATCAGACAACAGCCTCTGGGATCCACAAAATGGCACAATCATTCAGTTTCCAGACCTGAGTGAAGTCACATCTTCTTCAAATCAGACAAAAATGGTGTCAAATGTTTGTGCTGCGTTTGTGCAATTATCATTTTAAAGATATTAAGAAACGTTTCCAGAGGTCATGAAAGGCCAACCAGCGCCGACGCCCCCCGCCTTCTGCAAATCAGACAAAATCGGTGTCAATCAACTCGACTACTTTTGTGCTGGTTTGTGCAGCAAAAACTTTTTGTTTGTGCTGCTTTGGCTTTGAAAATATAAATTTTGATATTTTCATTTTCATTTTGTAGAAGTGGGGAGGCGGGTTAACCTTTTGACCTTTAAACTTTTGTTAATATCTTCAAAGCCAAAGCAGCACAAACAAAGATTTTTGCGGCACAAATGTAGCAAATGTTTGCTTTGAAGAAGGTGGGGGGCCGACTTCACTCAGGTAGTTTCCAGTGGTTGTTATGGAAGAACATGGAGTTTTTCTGGCATATTTATGCTAGATGTTGATATTTGTTGATACCAAAACACTTGTGTATTTTAAATAAACAGAAATTCCACAAAGGGCCTTTTAAATTTTTAGAAAAAGCTATTTCTAGGAAGGAATAAATCAAGAAACCCACAAATTTATCCCTGCTTAAGACAGCTACATTTACACGCAGTTGTAAACACATCAGGAGTAAATGTGTAGAGGATTGTTACTCAGCCTTTTCAGGGAGGTTTGCTCTGTTAAAAAACTCATTTTTAACATTTAGTTTGGAGAGCTACTGATTGTTGCACAGATAAACACAGCCAAATGTCTGAAACCTTCAAAAAAACAACCACCAACTGTCTATGAATCTGAGACGTGATTTAAAACGTCTACCAAAAGTCAGAATCTGTCATTTGTCTGTGTGGGAAATAGTCTAGATGTGGGGGACATTCAGAACAAGTGCTAATGTTACCAGCTCCAGCTGTCCAGGCAAGTTCACCTGAACGCAGAGAGCAAAATGGTAAAAGAAAAAAAATTTTATCAGGGATTACCAAGGATTTTAATACTCTTGATTAACAAGGGCATGTCAGCATAATTAAAAAGAAGTTGTAGACGTTTAACCTTCACTGAAGGTGAGCAAGGAGGAGACCATTGCTTCAGAAGGAAAACAGAAAAGCCAAAGCAAAAAAGTCCAGAACATCCTTTGGACAGATGAGACTGAAACTGTATAACTTGGACACCAGAACAGAACATTAGCACCCAGCATAAAGTTAACACAGTATTTTAAGTAAAAAACGTTATACCATTAATGAAGTATAGAGCAGAAAGGTGTCATCTTAATAGTTAGCAGCATCTGGACTGCTAACTATTAGCATCCGCTATAAATTCCACTGAAAACCTTGAAGTTGAAGCAGAACCATGTGACATGGAAAAACCTACGACACAAAACCTACCAGTAAATTTATCAAGAACTGAGTGGTAAACAGGAAAGGGAAGGTCAAAGTTCAAAACTTTATCTCACTCAAAATGTATAGGGTGACTTGAAAGGGAAATGTAGGAAAATCCCACAGATAGACGCAGCTGAAAGCGATGAGTGGAACAAATGTTTTTCAGATCAATGTCAGAGGCGAGAAGAGGGCTACGAGAAGTAGCTGTATCTGTATCTCACAGATAAACAAGGTTAAGTGTTGGTGTTTGTCGGTGGTTTCACCACTTTTCCAGAAATGTTCATATTGATAAGAGGACGTTTCATTTGAAATAATTTAATATTTAATGGGTATTTTCAGTATTTTACAATGTCAATTCACAAGAGTTGGTCCATTTTCCAAATAAGTTCCAATAAATTGCCACCTAACTAATATTCAAGCCAATTTATTGTCTGATTTCAAGTAAATCCAGCACATATGTTGGTTAATCTAGTAGCATGGATTGAACTTAATCCAGCTACAACAGAATAAATACAATCACCTCTAATAATCTTACAAGCCAAGGAGTGCAAGAATTTCTTAAGATTCTGAACTGAACTGAATCTATTCTTCAGCTCAATATCTTGTCAAAGAGTGAGTAGACAATATATTTCATCTGGAGGGAGAAGCATTGTCCACAAGAAACAGGTCAAAGGTTGAGTGTTTGGAGAAGACTGAAATACCAGTCCAGTGTTGGTCAACTGTTGTTATCCCAATAGAGTAAAAAATAATCTCCTTCATCATGACAACACAGCAATTGAAACACAATTATCCTTACTGTACTTTGAAATTGAATAACTTCAATAATAGTCTCTGCCATAGTGTCAACAAGGGGGAAAGTTTCAAGCGCTCATGTTTATGATAATATATCTTTCTCATGAGACAAAGTCAAAATGATTGAGCAAATAGATTGAGATCCATTGGCAGGACATTTTATTGCACTTATCACATTGTAATAAAGAAATATGCAAACAATTGAATTTTTCTTAAATACCCTCATTTATCAAAGTACTAAAGAATTCCCCACCAAAGCAATGCAAGTATGGCTGTGTGGAAAGTCACTATCTGTGTCATGCAACACAAACCATGGTAAGCAATTTCTGTCTCTTTTTTTTTTAACCGAAATGAAATCAAACAATTTGTTTGACATTCAGTTGAATAGCACTGATTAATTTTAATATGGATGCACAATACTGGACTTTTGGTCGATATCCAATATGCCAATATACTAAAACTCATTTGGCCGATAACCGATACCAATATCAATACCAATATTTGTTCCCTACACCTACTTACTGAAACTACATGACTTTCTCTTCTGTTGAATTAAAATACTGCAGTCTCTTTGTCAGTTTAGCCTGCTACCAAATGCAAATGGTAAAAAGGAGGCTGGAAATGACGTAACACTTTCAACTTGCATTAAGTTTAATGTCAAATTTAATCCTGACATCTGCTCTCTAAGACAATGACAACACTCAAACAGTGCACATTTGTAAATCTTCACCAAATTAACTCAACCTGTTCATGAGCAACAAGTGAAAAGCACCTAAAGCTTAGAAACATTAACTGAACATATATGGTTTTCATGGAGAACATACCAATGTCGCAGACAAGACTCACGTCAAAGTCAATGCTGGGAAGTGAAATGTTGGTGACCTTTTCTAAATCTAAGCCATCCCACTGCCATTGTGGATATGGGTTACGGAAAGGTGACTTTGCTTAAGAAGAGAAAGATCTCGAGTGAGAACAGGCGATCAGAACCAACATTGGGCCCTGTAGAACCAACATCAGGCTCTGTAGAACCAACATCAGGCCCTGTAGAACCAACATCAGGCCCTGTAGAACCAACATCAGGCTCTGTAGAACCAACATCAGGTACCAACATCAGGCTCTGTAGAACCAACATCAGGCCCTGTAGAACCAACATCAGGCTCTGTAGAACCACATCAGCCCTGTAGAACACATCAGGCCCTGTAGAACCAACATCAGGCTCTGTAGAACCAACATCAGGCCCTGTAGAACCAACATCAGGCTCTGTAGAACCAACATCAGGCCCTGTAGAACCAACATCAGGCCCTGTAGAACCAACATCAGGCCCTGTAGAACCAACATCAGGCCCTGTAGAACCAACATCAGGCCCTGTAGAACCAACATCAGGCTCTGTAGAACCAACATCAGGCCCTGTAGAACCAACATCAGGCTCTGTAGAACCAACATCAGGCTCTGTAGAACCAACATCAGGCCCTGTAGAACCAACATCAGGCCTGTAGAACCAACATCAGGCCTGTAGAACCAACATCAGGCCCTGTAGAACCAACATCAGGCCCTGTAGAACCAACATCAGGCTCTGTAGAACCAACATCAGGCTCTGTAGAACCAACATCAGGCCCTGTAGAACCAACATCAGGCCCTGTAGAACCAACATCAGGCCCTGTAGAACCAACATCAGGCCCTGTAGAACCAACATCAGGCCCTGTAGAACCAACATCAGGCTCTGTAGAACCAACATCAGGCTCTGTAGAACCAACATCAGGCTCTGTAGAACCAACATCAGGCCTGTAGAACCAACATCAGCCTCTGTAGACCAACATCAGGCTCTGTAGAACCAACATCAGGCCCTGTAGAACCAACATCAGGCTCTGTAGAACCAACATCAGGCTCTGTAGAACCAACATCAGGCTCTGTAGAACCAACATCAGGCTCTGTAGAACCAACATCAGGCTCTGTAGAACCAACATCAGGCCCTGTAGAACCAACATCAGGCCCTGTAGAACCAACATCAGGCCCTGTAGAACCAACATCAGGCCCTGTAGAACCAACATCAGGCCCTGTAGAACCAACATCAGGCTCTGTAGAACCAACATCAGGCCCTGTAGAACCAACATCAGGCTCTGTAGAACCAACATCAGGCCCTGTAGAACCAACATCAGCCCTGTAGAACCAACATCAGGAGGCTCTGTAGAACCACATCAGGCCCTGTAGAACCAACATCAGGCTCTGTAGAACCAACATCAGGCTCTGTAGAACCAACATCAGGCTCTGTAGAACCAACATCAGGCCCTGTAGAACCAACATCAGCCTCTGTAGAACCAACATCAGGCTCTGTAGAACCAACATCAGGCCCTGTAGAACCAACATCAGGCTCTGTAGAACCAACATCAGGCTCTGTAGAACCAACATCAGGCTCTGTAGAACCAACATCAGGCTCTGTAGAACCAACATCAGGCCCTGTAGAACCAACATCAGGCTCTGTAGAACCAACATCAGGCTCTGTAGAACCAACATCAGGCTCTGTAGAACCAACATCAGGCCTCTGTAGAACCAACATCAGGCCCTGTAGAACCAACATCAGGCCCTGTAGAACCAACATCAGGCCCTGTAGAACCAACATCAGGCTCTGTAGAACCAACATCAGGCCCTGTAGAACCAACATCAGGCTCTGTAGAACCAACATCAGGCCCTGTAGAACCAACATCAGGCTCTGTAGAACCAACATCAGGCCTCTGTAGAACCAACATCAGGCTCTGTAGAACCAACATCAGGCCCTGTAGAACCAACATCAGGCTCTGTAGAACCAACATCAGGCTCTGTAGAAACCAACATCAGGCTCTGTAGAACCAACATCAGGCCTCTGTAGAACCAACATCAGGCTCTGTAGAACCAACATCAGGCTCTGTAGAACCAACATCAGGCCCTGTAGAACCAACATCAGGCTCTGTAGAACCAACATCAGGCTCTGTAGAACCAACATCAGGCTCTGTAGAACCAACATCAGGCCCTGTAGAACCAACATCAGGCTCTGTAGAACCAACATCAGGCTCTGTAGAACCAACATCAGGCTCTGTAGAACCAACATCAGGCTCTGTAGAACCAACATCAGGCCTCTGTAGAACCAACATCAGGCCTCTGTAGAACCAACATCAGGCCTCTGTAGAACCAACATCAGGCTCTGTAGAACCAACATCAGGCCCTGTAGAACCAACATCAGGCTCTGTAGAACCAACATCAGGCTCTGTAGAACCAACATCATGGGCAGGCTCTGGTAGAAACCAACATCAGGACGCTGTTAAGAACCGAACATCAGGCTCGGTAGAACCAACATCAGGCCTCTGTAGAACGCAACATCAGGCCTTCCTGTAAGAACCAAGCATCAGGCCCTGTAGAACAACAATCAGGCTCTGTAGGGGAACCAACATTCAGGCCGCTGTAGAACCACATCAGGCCCCTGTAGAACCAACATCAGGCTTCGGTAGAAACCAACAATCAGCCTCTGGTTAGAACCACAGCAGGCCTCTGTAGAACCAACATCAGGCTCTGTAGAAAAACCAACATCCAGCCTCTGTAGAACCAACATCAGGCTCTGTAAAGACCAACATTCAGGCCCTGTAGAACCAACATCAGGCCTCTGTTAGAACCAACATCAGGCTCTGTAGAACCAACATCAGGCTCTGTAGAACCAACATCAGGCCCTCTGTAGAACCAAACATCAGGCCTGTTAGAAACCAACAATCAGGCCTCTGTAGAACAACAATCAGGCTCTGTAGAACCAACAATCAGGCTCTGTAGAACCAACATCAGGCCTCTGTAGAACCAAACATCAGGCTCTGTAAGAACCAAACATCAGGCCTCTGTAGAACCAACATCAGGCTTCCTGTAGAACCAACATCAGGCCCTGTAGAACCAACATCAGGCTCTGTAGAACCAACATCAGGCCCTGTAGAACCAACATCAGGCCTCTGTAGAACCAACATCAGGCTCTGTAGAACCAACATCAGGCCCTGTAGAACCAACATCAGGCTCTGTAGAACCAACATCAGGCTCTGTAGAACCAACATCAGGCTCTGTAGAACCAACATCAGGCCTGTAGAACCAACATCAGGCTCTGTAGAACCAACATCAGGCCCTGTAGAACCAACATCAGGCTCTGTAGAACCAACATCAGGCTCTGTAGAACCAACATCAGGCTCTGTAGAACCAACATCAGGCTCTGTAGAACCAACATCAGGGCTCTGTAGAACCAACATCAGGCCCTGTAGAACCAACATCAGGCTCTGTAGAACCAACATCAGGCCTCTGTAGAACCAACATCAGGCCCTGTAGAACCACATCAGGCTCTGTAGAACCAACATCAGGCTCTGTAGAACCAACATCAGGCCCTGTAGAACCAACATCAGGCTCTGTAGAACCAACATCAGGCTCTGTAGAACCAACATCAGGCCCTGTAGAACCAACATCAGGCTCTGTAGAACCAACATCAGGCTCTGTAGAACCAACATCAGGCTCTGTAGAACCAACATCAGGCCCTGTAGAACCAACATCAGCCTCTGTAGAACCAACATCAGGCTCTGTAGAACCAACATCAGGCCCTGTAGAACCAACATCAGGCTCTGTAGAACCAACATCAGGCTCTGTAGAACCAACATCAGGCTCTGTAGAACCAACATCAGGCTCTGTAGAACCAACATCAGGCCCTGTAGAACCAACATCAGGCCCTGTAGAACCAACATCAGGCTCTGTAGAACCAACATCAGGCTCTGTAGAACCAACATCAGGCTCTGTAGAACCAACATCAGGCTCTGTAGAACCAACATCAGGCCCTGTAGAACCAACATCAGGCTCTGTAGAACCAACATCAGGCCCTGTAGAACCAACATCAGGCTCTGTAGAACCAACATCAGGCCCTGTAGAACCAACATCAGGCTCTGTAGAACCAACATCAGGCTCTGTAGAACCAACATCAGGCCCTGTAGAACCAACATCAGGCCCTGTAGAACCAACATCAGGCTCTGTAGAACCAACATCAGGCTCTGTAGAACCAACATCAGGCTCTGTAGAACCAACATCAGGCCCTGTAGAACCAACATCAGGCCCTGTAGAACCAACATCAGGCCCTGTAGAACCAACATCAGGCCCTGTAGAACCAACATCAGGCCCTGTAGAACCAACATCAGGCCCTGTAGAACCAACATCAGGCTCTGTAGAACCAACATCAGGCCCTGTAGAACCAACATCAGGCTCTGTAGAACCAACATCAGGCCCTGTAGAACCAACATCAGGCTCTGTAGAACCAACATCAGGCCCTGTAGAACCAACATCAGGCTCTGTAGAACCAACATCAGGCTCTGTAGAACCAACATCAGGCTCTGTAGAACCAACATCAGGCTCTGTAGAACCAACATCAGGCCCTGTAGAACCAACATCAGGCTCTGTAGAACCAACATCAGGCTCTGTAGAACCAACATCAGGCTCTGTAGAACCAACATCAGGCTCTGTAGAACCAACATCAGGCTCTGTAGAACCAACATCAGGCCCTGTAGAACCAACATCAGGCTCTGTAGAACCAACATCAGGCTCTGTAGAACCAACATCAGGCTCTGTAGAACCAACATCAGGCCCTGTAGAACCAACATCAGGCTCTGTAGAACCAACATCAGGCTCTGTAGAACCAACATCAGGCTCTGTAGAACCAACATCAGGCCCTGAACCCCCGTGTGAAGGGTTGAATAAGTGCTTGTATGGCAGATAATGTGAAAAAAAATTAAGAGTCTACTTCACAGAGGGAGGAACAGCAAGACACTAAATCGTGCAAAAAGATATGAAATGGAAAATAGTTGCAACTCTTTTGGTCTTATGAGGGGAAAAAACCAAAAGATGTTGAGTTATCGGGAGTCAGGCAGATCTGTGTTTAAACCGCAGTGGAGAGTGAAAGTTAATTGGACATTTCTGGTTCATTTATCATGTAGAGCAATTACAGGGGTATGTCTGGCAAGTGTTTCTTTCAGTCTCTATTGAACATTTCATCATGAATTTAAGTGACTGATTTAATTAGTTCAGAGACGAATCGATTGCTCTTTTTCCAGATTAAATGGCGGCTTCAATTCAAGCAAATCGGAGTTTTGTTTTTCTTGTTTTTCCTGTCTTTATTAGCAGCCAGGGAAAGGCGTTTATGACTCTCCACCTCCATCTCAAACAGATCAGATGATGGTGGTGGGGCAGTGACCCATCTGCTCCGGGGCCACAGTTTACTGTAGCACACTACCATCGCTCATTGGTACTGAGGCCATATGACCATTTGGGAATGTAGGTTGGGTTTTATGAAATAAACAGAAAAAATAAATAAATAAGTAAACCCAACCCAGGTTTTCTTTTCCATCTTCGGACACTAGAAACCATTTGGAGGTTGCGGCAACAAGCTATGTGAAATGATGAAATGTATTTCTAATACTCTCAATGCAATAATCTGCCATCTCTAAACCTCCTAAATGTCATAAACGTCATCACCGCGGCGGCTGGCGTCGCAACAAAAGCTACTTTCCGTTTGTCCTGCAAGACTAATATGTTTACTCCTCTGCTGGGTCCCTGAAGGCAAAGGCTGCTTAAGTCTGAATGTCACTGTTTTGGAGTGGCGCAACCTGTGCTGTTAAACATTTTCACAACTTGTTTTAAAAATAGGACCTTACTGAAGCTGGTCCATGTCCTCGTTTTCCTGCGCAACCTGCTGCAGTCAATGGTGGAAGACTGAGAAGGGCATTTCCCTTCGAATGGAATGTCAACGGCTCCGTTTCCAGAAACAGACAATGCTGAATGTTTAGTTAAATAGAAAAATACCAATGATGGGATTAGCATTAGTTTAAACATTTACCTATATGCTGATGATCCTGCAAGTACAGCTAAAAAAAAACAATAAAATTCTATATTTTATTATATTTTTTGTCACAGAGAAAGTGAAACTTGTAAAGATTCAAAATTCAATATCTAAAAAAAAAAGACTTATAAACAATCAACCTTCAGAGTCACATAAAGACAAAAACAAAGTCCGGATTTTATCAGCCTACAGTTGAGCTATTCCGGCCTAAAAATTCAGCATTTAAGTTATTATTTTTGGACTTAAGGAGGAATGATCTGGAGTCAACGCACATCCTCAGTTATTACAGCTGGAAACTAGAGATCAGGCCAAAAATCTGCGTGTAGTGACGGACTCGGACCTGACGATCCAGAGTCACAGACCACATCCCCAGAACCAGAACCACACATGGAGAAGCAGGATTCAGCTTCTATCCATCATCAACCTGGAACAAACATCCAGAAAACTGCAAAAACAGATGAAACACAGAGTTCCTTTAAATTAAGACTAAAACTCACCTGTTTACCAAAGTTACCTTTGGTTGGACCAACTGGAAAATTGATCAACGTATTTGATGTATATTTGCTTGACGATCTTGATGACGGCATTCTACAAAATGTAACGTTTACTGCTTTTTAATAATTGATGACTATCATTTTTATAAGACGTAAAGCACTTTGAACTGCCTTGTTGCTGAAATATATCCTATGCAAGTAACCTTGACCTGACTTGATCAACATAAAAGGATATCAGACTGAAACGCCAAACTTCTGAAAATGAATTTATTTCTATAAACTCAGTACTTGAGCTGATGAGCCATTGCTTCGGATGAGGTGGAATGGAAGTCCATTTGGTGGACTTTGCGAAAATCCAACATATCAACTGTGAAGCCTGGTGATGTAAGGTAATATCTGTGTTTGCCTCTAAAGCAATGCGACAGACTAATAAATCCATACGCAAAATCACAAAGGTTGCCTTATGGGTAGATTTACAATGACAGTACTGATAGTCAGGGAAACATTTTCCCCCCAATCACTGTCGATTACAAGATTTACAAAGGTATGCAGAAGGCATATGAACAGAAACAGAAAAATGTGCCAGAAATACAGATTTCAGTTTTCTTTTTGTGTCTGTGAAGCAGACATCTACATTATATTTAGAGTTTTTGTTCAACTGATACTGAAATGTAATGTGTAAATCTTCCTGAGAACCCAACAGCTTTAGTACCTTTCTATCACTGTTCTGACAAATAAAAAAGCTACATCACGAGTAGCAGCAGCAACGACAAAAGAAAAAAAAATCTAATAATCATGTGATGCATTTACCTATTTCTGCTGGCATTTCGACTAGCGTTTCAAATGGTTTTCAAAGGCCAAACAAATTTCAGAACACTATATTTAACAACAACACTCGGTAAATTGTAGCTCCTGAGGGCCGACGAGTCAGTTCGATGTTCCGTGTTCAACTGAATGTGACAAATTATAGAGAAAAACTAAATTAAAGTGGGTTCATCAAGGTGAAATGCGTTGAAAGAGCCTGCGCGGGCCCTTCAGTCAAAGTACATTGAATAGTTTATTAGTGGCGCCTTGTAACCTCTCAGTCTGCGGGCGTAAGAGATGACAAACAAAATGAATAATGTCTATACCAATTTCACAGCTGTACAATTATCTGGATAACAGTTGCTGCCTCCTGTATTCACAAGCAGATAAGGTAAAGTTGATCAAGGACAATGCCTTTTATTAGCAGATTTAAGGTTCAGTGGGAGTGGATAAGCAATTGAGTTTCGCTTTATGTCGAAAGATGTTACTTATACAAAAAAAAAGTATGTTCCTGTCCCTTCAGCCAAGAGATAACTCTAATTTTAAGTATTTTAAGAGAAAATGATGAGATGAAGATACTACATAAAGTACTACGGACCAGAGCAGAGAGCAGTGGCCGGTAATGATGACCCGTCTCATCTATGCCAGTAGTACGTAGAGAGCAAAAAGCGTGTAAATATTTTCATCGCGCTTCGACTTTTAATATTCACCACCTCGCTTTTACAGAGAGTAACTCCTAGATATTCATAAGGGTTGTCTGCAACATTTTATTTAGTATTTTCATTGGGATGTGACATAATCTGAACTTCTTTGACTCTGTTTAGTTTTAGTTTATTAAATTGGAATTTTTTTGTAGACCTCAAAGGTAAGAAATCTAACAGACTGGGAGTTTCTTGAACAGTTTTACCCCAACACAATGTTCTTTATATCTATATAGCCTTATGGATATATGTAAATATAGATAAATATATGCATGTGTGTTTGTGTATATATATGCAGTTTCAATTAAAAAGACTTAGACCTGCTTTTTTCTCACTATCTGAAGTTAAATAAGGCCGAACTTCTCTCATTTTAGATCAGTTACAATCACCAAAAAATATTTTTACTTGCTAAATATCCAAATATTGACAAAGAAACCATGTCAGATTAGTTTATTAATGTCTTCAAAGTCAGAGGCTTACATACATTTGATTGGTATTTGAATGTTGCAAGCCAACATTCAAAGCTTTGCATTTTAACACGATACAAAGCTCAAAAACGTTTCCGACTTGGAAAAAGTTTGTGAATGAAAAATCAGAGCTAAAGTTGAGAAGTGTTATTTTTTTATCAATAGATACAAAAATATTAAAGCAGGACAAGGAACTCTGACTGAAGTGGAGTTTGTTCATGATTACCAGATTTCCAATCCAATAACTATATGCTGATAATAAAATCTAAAAGTCATTTTTAACACAGAAGTCACCAAACTTCAAGCAGAAAGTTGAACATATCAAGAAAACACATACTTTGCCGTACTGCTTGTAAGTCGAAGCACAGCTATGGATTTGGAATTACACAGCTTCATAAAAATTCTACACAAGGACTTGTAAGCATAAAAAAACAAAAAGTCTGTTCATCATAGTTTCTCCACTTGGCTGCGTAATCATATCATGAATGATCTGAATTAAACCAAGACTTTCCTGAAACTCCTCAGTCTGGCTCACCTGACAGATTCTCCTCTCACCCAGTATGACTCGGTAAGCTAAAATGTCCAGCCCCAAAAAAACCACAACCCAAAAAGAAATCTCATTAAGGTCCACCACAGCCACAGAGTGCTGTTGCATTATTCATGTGTTTTCCGGAGCGCTCTCGCAAAATGGGTAAAATATTCCATCAGATGTTTGAAATGCACGGCGAGAAATAAACCAGGCTGCAGCTGGGCGTAGTTTTTAAATCGCGATACAGCGGCTGGGGTCCCGAAGATGGTCAAGGTTTAAGACACAGGTAACTCCAGCGTTTAACCCATTCCTTTATTTAGTTTTGCTTATGGCATCAGTCAGGTATTTTAGGTTGTGAATTGATAATGAAGAAACAGAAACCTCACCGGGGACAGAGAGGGTCCTGAGCTTGTGATATGTATGCAGGGTTTACTAATCTCTGTGGGATAGTTTTAATATGCTGAGCCTCACACCGTATGAGCTGGAGAAGCTAAAACTTTGCAATCATTTCTCAGGTGAAGTTTGCATCAGACCGCGTAATTTTGTCACTGCGCAAGAGCTTAGTGTACAAACACACACCTCTGAGCTACTACTCTAGAAAATTTCATTCCGGTTTTAGTTAGTCGAAGTTGAGTGAGACAATTCAACTTCAGTCAGCGTTTGAGAAACTAATCTGGAAACATAACTCCATTTCAGATTCCACAGTGATCTCTATGAAATGACCGTTTTAACTTAAAAGCCCAGCTTTAAAAACTACATCTGTATTGAGCCCCCTTTACTAGGATGTCCCCAAAGAAGGCCAAAGCAACCCACTGCCTTCAGAAGTCACTAAGTTAATAAACAGAAACAATCTGTGTGACTTAATTTACGAATAAATCCAGTTGTTCTGTGAGTCGAGGCATAGACGAGATGTGGAACAAGGTGTCCAGGTTAAAGAAGACAAAATGGAACTTTTGCTTGACATTCAAATTTCAAGGAGTGTTGAAAATTTCACACACTCTTCATGACTTGAAACATGGTGGTGGCACCATGATTCTGTTGGCTACTTCTCTTCAGCTGAAGCGGGTTCAGGCAAACCTGGAAAACGATCTCTTAGAGGTTGTAAAAGTTCACAGTACAAACCCACAGCCTGTTCTACAAGGGAAAGATTTAGAGCAAAGCATATTTATGGGTTAGAATGACCCACTCAAAGTCCAAACCTAAACCCAACTGGGAAATGTTTTCCATCTGATTTGAAGAAGTTTGAGTTATTTGGCAAAAAGGAATGAGGAAAATGGCCAGAGTCTAGACGTGTAAAGCTGGCTGCTCTGTGAGGCCAGAAGCTCGGAAACTGCAGCTCAGAGGAGGAGCTTCATCCTCGAAGGCCGACGCCACCAAGGCGTTTTGCACAGTTGAATGGTTGCCATGGAGATTACAGGACTTCTCAAACATGCACGAAGGAATCAAAGCAATTTTCTATGTATGTTTTTGATCAGAGAATTACATTATAACATGATGTAAAGCTCAAAAAAGTCAATTTTACATAATACTGCCCTTTTATAGGAATTGCCTGTAAACAGACACTCTTGTGGTATATTAAAATATCCAGAATCTCTTCTAGGTAATAATCCCATAAAAAAAATTCTACAGCCATGCTGGATTCAAATCCTCGCTTAAATATATATAAAATCAATAACTAAACTGAGTGATTGTGTTTTTTCCTGTCAGGGCATCTGGTGTTGCCGTGGCGTTTCGCGGCTCTGGTCCGACCTCCACATCAGACTCTCGCCGTAGGCTAACCTGAAGATGGGAGATTCCACAGCTGTTCTTCTAAAACGTGCTAATTAGTGAAATATGGTTCCAACTAAATATAACCCATCATTAAAGTTTTAGCGTTGCATTAAGTCTCGTCACAACGTATTAATGACCCACATTACGTCACATCCCACAGCATTTTTTTCTTTTCTTTTCACCATTCTGTATGCCTGCTGGCCGTCAATGCATGAGAGAGAGAGAAACATAAACATCAGTTTATTACCGATGTTTCAACACGGTGCTTTAAATACAACTCATTGGGATATTTAACACCTGGTAAGGACACAATCTGAGTTCACCTGTCGGATACTGTAGTAATTTGCATGCAGGATAAGCAAATACAAAACTTGCTTCACGTTTTCAGTCGCCGTGGCGATGACCAGCGTGGATCGTGGGTTAGCATGTTTTCAGCGCTCCATGAAGAGCATGACCTTTCACCTCCAGGTGCTTTGAGAATTAATTCAGACTGGCAGATGGCAGAGGGCATCCAGTAAACAGCCACTCAGGTCAAAACCACATTAACGTCTTCCACTGGCCAACTCAACACACGGAGGGAGTCCATGTGTGTGTGGACAGAAAGCAGCGAAGCACACACACTCAGTTATCAGCAGATTTTAGGTGATTGCTGGAGCCTGTATCCGCTTTTCAAAAAGAAATTAAAGATGTGAAAAACTTTGCTTTGTTTTAGACTATAACCAATGTTTTCCAGGTGTGTGTTGGTGTGTGTGTGTGTGTGTGTGTGTGTGTGTGTTGGTGTGGATGGGGACGGGATCCACCTTCTTAACACAAGAGATAAACCGGTACCAGTTCTTCAATAAAACATCACACTGAAATGTTGTAAACTGATTATTTTGTACTTAAGGAAATACATTTAACAGATACTCTTCAAAATAAGAGCCTCTATGCATTATATTTAGGCAAGAATAAAATTGTTTATTGGCCATAAGATCAGTATTATTAATGGACATAAATATCTGCTCAAATCAGTGCATCCTTATTTAAAATAAAATCATTTGTCTGTCAAAGTTTGGAATATTGCGACTCTATTTTCCATGTGGACATAAACCAGACATCAAAAAGATGGTTGTGTTGGGATTTAAAAGTTCTTAAATACTTCCCAGTTATTGAAATACTCTATTCCTAATTTTAATCAAACTGTAAGTAACTGGACAGGAGTGATTGACTCTGATATACTGGAATCTGGAATCTGTGGGACTCACAGATGGACAATTTGTATGTCGGTGTGTGTGTGTGTGTGCGTCCATCTTAACCCGATATGAGCCCATGTCCGGCACACACCAGTCTGTCTGAATCATGCTCAGGCAAGGCGGGCAGAACTAAGGAACGTCTGCTTTCATTTATCATTCAGAGGAGCGCCTCGTAATATTTGTCTCCTGCAGAATTACAATTTCATATCTCGTTTCAGGGCGGAATTGCTTTTTGAAAGAGAGAGAAAAAAGGGGGATTGAACATGTACTCAAGGTTTCAGGTGTTCTTTTGTAAAAAGAAAAAAAAAGCTCTTTAGGGAATATCATGTTAGGAAATTTACCAGCGAAAGAAAGAGAAAGATACGGCATGAAAGTAGTGAAGGCATTTCAACAAAAAAAGACTTCTGAAGGTTGGTATGCAGTCAAGAAATGAGAAAAATCAACACAAGAACATCTGATGAATCCACGATGGAATCCAAATGTCTTTAAATTAAACTTAATATTATGCATTAACTTGACTGAAGAATAGTAAATACATGAAGCAACAAATTAACCATTTTTTAAAAAATATTGCTACTGAAAGATGCAGCAGCTTTTTATGAGGCTAAAACGTCCCACAATTAAAAAAAATAAATACACGTTTGGAAATGAAATATTGATAATGTACTAAATATCTAATGACTTAAATATGTCATAAAAAATTTTGCATTTCTTAAAGTGAAACAAATGTTTCAGTTTTTATCTATTTACTTGAATTAATTTTATCTGTTACTTGCCCATCTAAATCAATACAAATGACTTGCTGTGCTGGCTAACCAATCAGATCTCAGGGCCTGTGTGACAAGATACATTAGCTGCATTTCCACTGAAAATATAATTGTGGGCGTGCTGTGGAGGCGCAGGGGGTTAGCACGCCCCACGTTTGGAGGCCTCAGTCCTCGACGCGGACGTCGCGGGTTCGACTCCCGGTCCCGGCGACCTTTGCCGCATGTCCTCCCCCCCTCTCCTTGCCCTCTTTCCTGTCTGCCTACTTTAGCAAAAAATATTAGCCACTAGCGCCGCAAAAACTCTTAGGAGAAAATAAGAAAATATAATTGCAGCGTTTGACATTTTGAAAATAAATTTGCTTATTCAAAACACACCAAAATAAAGAGTTTTGCCGTTAGGATGAGGTGGGTATTTTGCCTGCATCAAAATTGGTGTGTGTCACAAAACTGCAACGGAAACACATTTTTCACCTGATGAACAACCAGATGTTGCCACTGGCACAAGCCAGAAAGAAGTAGATGACAGGAAGTAGTTGCATGGTTTTTTAATGACTTGTCATGTGAACAAACTTATTCATGTGTGATTTTCATTGTGTTTCTTTCATGGAAACACAGCAATTGCAAAATTGTGTTTTTTCGACTTTAGTAGAAAGTTTTGCGCACATTGATAATGGAAACGCAGCTGGTGACAGTTTATTTTACGATAAAATGAAGCGATAAAAAAACGTAAATAGATAAAATATATAGATGTGTGACTGTAAAATTGAACTTCAAATTTTAATATTAAACAATACATTTAGTAAATCACTCATACTGATGTACCTTAGCAATTTTTAAGTACATAAGGGTTACAATATTTACAAAATAATTTTTTAAAAGTTAAACTTTTCTACTTGGCGAGGTATTTATCACTAATTACAGTGTCATCTTAACATGTGTGCAGTAGGATAATATCATCTATAGGGAATATTAATTCATAGCAAAACTTAATATCTAAATGAATCCATATTGTCCATATGAAACACAATATGACTCTGTCTCTCATGTTAGCTCTGCTGCCGCAGGGACAGATACAGGAAATCCTTCCTGCCACATGCCATCTCACTGTACAATAAAAGCTAAATCATTGTTCTGCACTAATCAGTCCAATTTTGCACAACTGCACTGTGGCACACTGCTGTACATATATTTACATATACATATCTGCATTTTTTTTTTGAATCTTTGCAAGTTGTTTCTTATATTAACAGCATTTTATATTTTATTTTTATTTATTTATTTTTTTATATTATCTACAACTACTACTCAGCAGTAGTTGTTATTGTGTCTTGTCTCTATGCTGTAACTGCGCAGTAATTTCCCTGCTGGGATGAATAAAGTAATTCTATTCTATTCTATTCTATTCTATTTCAGTCAGATTAAAGAGAGGCTGTGTAAACTTATTACTAGTAATGATTTTATAACTTAATAAAAGATGCTCTATCAGTGAGTTCGTAAAAAAACATATATCATCCAATCATTGCTATGGTGAAAGAAACAGTTCATCAGACAGGATCTTCCACTTTAGCTAACAACATTTAAAGCAGTTCAATCAAAAAACTATATATTGCTGCTATATTAGCAGAAATTAGAAGTCTACATTTTCACAACAGACTATTGTTACGTTTGTAGCTGTTTTCTCAGTTGAATGCTGCGATCTTTTACAAAGTGTCCACTGTTTCAACTTTGGCAAAAGCAGCCTCACTTAAAAGTTTGTGGCATCATTTTGTAGTCCAAGAATGGTGCTAGCCAAAAACAGGCTAGAATGTAGCCGGACCGCGTTCTTCGGTTCCGTCCAGTACGGACGTATCTTAAACCAACATATACCATAACAACACATCAGTCACTTTAAACTCTTACAATGTCATGGAAAGACAGCAGCTCTCAGCACACAAACCAAAACGAGCATGATCACAGTGGTTGCTATGGACACGTTAGCTTGACTACATGGAGCATTTTGGGAGCTGAAAAAGCCTCATTCTTAATTAAATGTGAAACAATAACAACCTGATTGTTTTATTTGCAATAATTACATCTGGTGACAATGCAGGGTGCTACCTTTTCAGTTCTTCATCGCGAGCAAAATTTGCATGAAAGAAACTTTAAATGAGTATTTGCTTTATCTGTTATGATTACATAACACACTGAGGACGCTGCAAGTGAGATGAAGGACATTGCTTCTTGTTTTAAGGGAACCAGCATTTATGCTGTCTGTCTCATCAACAGAAAAAAGACGTTGCTGTAATTAGGGGACAACATAAATCAGTTTGTTCATAAAAGCTAAAACTCTTGTTTGATTTCAACCAAAAGCTCTCTGCTGTGAGTACCATGTTAGACTTCTTTTAAATTGGGAAGGGAAAGAAAAGGCTTTGAGGGATTTGGCAACGATGAATCTGAATAATTTTGCTTATAAAGTAAAAATTAATCAAAGCAATCCTGTGAGATTCAGTATTACACAGAGAAGCCTCCCCTGCCCCTGTCATCGTTTTGATGTAAAAGCAAACCAAAAAAAGTTCTGTGTTTCAAGTTGTTACCGAATTCTCTCGCGATGTGTGCAACTGAGAACAATTCTTTGATACGTTGCTGTTGGCAGACACAGCCAGCAATGAACACAAAACAGTGGCAACTCTTCTGCTAATTACTGGATTTAGCATAAATACAAGGTGGAAGGAACAACGTCATGTTCTGACTAACAAACAGAGCAGAAGGACACGCCACAGTTTCTCCATGTTGGCTTTAAGTAAGAGATGTAAGCGAGGAAACACTCAGAAGATGTGATTTCATTGACCATGTAAATGCACAAACTAGGAATTACGGAAATAAATTTGCTAAAGGGAAAAAAACGTGCATTTTTCGATAAAAATATTTTGCAATAGGTGGAGGTGGATTTTCGGGTGTATTGAAAATAACGTTTTATGCAAAACTGAATTGGAAACGTTTTTTTCACAACATGCGGGTCGTGATCAACAACCGGATTTTACTATGGAGGAAAAGATGAAGGTGAAAGGAAGTGGTAGTGTGTTTTTCAATGACTTATCATGTAATATAACTTATTTATGTATGGTTTTAATTGCATTTCTTAATTAATGGAAGCACCACAGTTGCAAAGTTGTTTTTTCGACATTGGCGGAATATCGACAACGATAGTAACAAACCCGTCGAGTTGCATACTTAATGTAAAATTTAGACTCACTCATTCATTATACAGAATATTTGAATATATAGGACTTTAATAACTCTTGATATTAGTAAAAAGATGTCACAAAAACACTCCAATATTTCTTGTTAAAGTGACATTTGTCTCATCAAGCTCTATCTAGAGGCTGTCAGCATGTCGACCTGAGGTCAGTCTGATCCTTCCTCTGTCCATTCCTCTATTTTGTATCTATAGGTTGCCATAGTGTCACTTCCTGCTACCATTACTTACAGCCCACTACACCCACCGAGTCAGTGTGTCTACAACAGCAAGTTATTGGGCCATAATTTCTCCCAGCTGAACACAGAAGACAGAAATGATTGTTTTGAACCCTAAAAAATGCAGACCTAGAGATCAGTAGTACAGTAGACTCAAAAGGGTAAAAGTTCACAGAGCATGTGATAAACCTCAGTGCTGTTTGAGACAGATCTACACTTTAACAGGCAAATAAACTCTTAAAAAGATTGCTAAAATAATGATAATAATAATAATATTATGGACATTTTTAAATGAATCAAATGAAATTTTTTGTTGTCTTTGTAACAACTTAGTTAGCAACTGTTGATCATACGCTCCACTCCTTCAGTTTGTCACAATTAAATTCAGTTTATCCAAGTCTATACTTTATTAAGTTGTCATGTTAAAAGTAAATGAGCTAGACAAACTTAATTTGACTACATGTAACAAATTAACTATATTTTTTAAGTTGAGCTCCATTCTCTTTTTTTCAGTGCGACACTCAGTCAAAACTTCCTTGGTTTAATAAGCTATTTGCAATAAACGGTGACAGACAAGAACTCAGTAGAAATTCTATCACATGACAAAAACATTTTCACTAAGTTAAAGCAGCAGCCATCTGGGAATGGAAAAAATGTAATCTGTTCCAGAATATAGTCTCAGTTTTGAAAATCTATAAACCTTAACTGTAACTTTGAGAAGTAAAAGAAACTATAAATGTAAGAACAAAAATCCCATCGGAGGCGAAAAATAAATGACTGTAATATAAACAAGATGAAATAAATCCCAGAGATTTTAAGAAGCTGTGCTTTAGAAGCAGGAGGCTGACTCCATTGTTTTGTGTATAGACTATCAGGGGAGACACAAACGTACAGGTTGTACATAATACGCTGGCCATTTTCTCAAACAGCTCTCTAGTGCCACATAACCCAGATATGACTTTATTTCCCCCCCAAAAATCAGAATGATTTCCTAATAGCTGCTGCTTGCTTCAGTAGAACCCAAACTAACTGTGATGAAATGGGTTTTGTTGGTGGTGAGGATGGACGCGGTCAGGCCCAGGGTGAAGTGCAAAAAAGGTTTAATGAAGTCTTTGATGTATACGAAAACCAGGAAGCACATGTGAGCAACGAAACAATGAACTTAGACTCTAGAAGGGGAACAATAACCAGACAAAGACACGACGATGACAAGAAGAGACAACGGTCCAGCAGGAAGCAGGTGAGTTTAAATACACGAGGGATTAATCAGGGAAACGGGAGGCAGCTGGGATCAATCAGGGGGAAGACATGACAACACAGGGACTAACCTAACAGAAAAACACACAGAAAAATACACATCCTCACAGTAACAAGCTATATACGTCCACTTAGCTCCTTCTTTCCAACAGCATTCACAGTGTTTTCTATTACTGTATGAACACAAGACGTTCCCTTCTGACTATACATAATACTGTCACACGCCACACTCATTCTTTGTTCACAAATATATGTGTGCTCACATCAGTCTCACTGCACACTCAACGCAAACCTCTAAAGGCGCGACTGTAAAGGATGAGTTTAAAGTCTCACTTTCAGAGGTTTGCGTTGTGAGTGTGAAAGCCGAGCAAGCCAAGTAGAGTACTTCTCTACTAGATGTGGTTTTCTCACAAAAGACGGCCTTCATAGAGGAATCACATAAGGAGAACCTGCTCTGGAAGAGAACTGTAGAAAATAAACCATTTTTAATGGAAGGTCTCGGTCACCAAACGACCACCACTGAGTTTTGGATAAAGGGCAGATGTGTAGCATCGATTTGATGCTTTCACATCAATATAAATCAAGACCTCTGAGTGTATGTTGCTAGAGAAACCTTGGTTCAGACATATAGAGTCAAACAACAGAACAGAGCTTTACTGAATGACCAAGCTCAACTGAATCTATGAGGCAGCGACATAAAAATCTGGATATTCTGCTCAATTAGAAACGAGGATGGAGTTATTTTTGCTGTTTGAGTGCCTCATTTAGCTACATTCTACTGGGACATTTAATGTTAATTTTCTGGTGCATATCTGATGATGTACCCCAGCTGACAGCTTTGAAAGCTGCTAATGAGTGGCAATAAGGCAGTTAGCCGATGATGGCGCTCAGTGTCTCACAAACCGGCAACAGTCGTGACTATCAACTGGGGATTATTCGTGCCGCCCGCCAGTGTTATTTCCTTTGTGCTGAAATGATAGCTTGTGATGGAAAGCTTTTATCTCGCAACAATGCCGTCCTTACTAAGCATATCTGACCTCTGTCGTTGTTATGAGCACCATGAGACTCAGCAGGGACAGACTTTAAACTTGTTTCTGTGTGCATATTTGTGAACTTGAGAAAAAGACAGTCTCAACAGAGAGATGGGGAACCATAGAAAAGATAATGTGACAATGTGGCAATTTACTCTCGTCAAGTGTTTCCCGAAATACACCTTCACGGCTTTCCAGGGACAGAAAGATGGTCTGTGGAGCAAAGAGCCTCAACATAATTCGCTTTCCTAACCTTGTCTTATTTTTTTAATTTTTTGCAGGAAGAGGGTCATGCATTCTCCTCTTGCTCTGCAGGGTTACAGCTTGTGATCCAGTGCAGAGCAGAACGACAGGGTAACAGCGGTGGAGTTCTCGGTAGGTGTTTCGCTTCTGCAATGGCCGCTGTCAGGGCCCGAGAGCTGTCGCTAGAGAGAAGCGGGAGCAGTCCGCTGAATACTAAAGGTGTCAGTTACCTCGCACGGTCGACTCCATCCTGCCGGAGGCGTCTGCTGCCACGAGTTCAGCAGCAGGCGAGCAACTTGTGCACCGACAGCACAGGTGACGGATCACCTGCTGCTCGGCAAAGGCGAGTTGCAAGTCAGAGAGAAGACGACTTCAGACAACGAAGTACAAAAGCCTCTTTTCTATGCAATCAAGTGAGATAAAAAACAGAAAGGCATTTGCAATGAATGTTGACTTCCTTTCTGGAACATAAAATCATAAATGCTTCACTTCTATGCAGATTAGACTACAAACCTCATCTACAGTTAGAGGAAAAAAACCCATTTCAGGATACCGTACAAAACATTTTGCTCTCATTGGGTTCTGAAACTGTCAAGGGAAATCAAGTCAAGTTTATTACTATAGCAACAAGACGGTTCAAAGGGCTTACAGTGCAAAGTAAACACAACATTTTGTCAAATGACACCATCAGAACACCACAAAACATCATTGAGAAACAAGCAACAAACATTACATTTTGTCAAAACCATCGATACATGTAAACCTATCCTCAACTGAAAGAACTCAACAGACTGAACTCCACCACGATATTTTCAGACCACTGTAAAGGGATTTTTGGTCTCCCTGTTAACAATTCACTGTATTCTTAAAAACTTTGAGGCTTTTGAGAAACTCAAGGTTGACTCAGAGGCCGTACAATAAGACTGAACACAAAAGGCCCAGAGCAGAGAACAAAAGGCAAGTAAGCACAGAAAAATATGTCAAAGTCAAGGAGAGAGGAGAGAAAAATAAAAAGCAGACAAGAAGTCTGATCAGAGTCATCTCAAGTCTGGTTTCATTTGAGGAAGTGAAGGTTCTGGAGTAGAAACTGAAGTGTCAATTAAAGGGGCAGGATTACGTATTTTCCAGACACATAGTGCCACTTTCTAGCACAATTAAGTAATTATGCTACCTTCAGTTGGTAGAAAAATTATGTACGAGTAAAATATGACTTAAAGGAAATTTAACTTTGTAATCTAACAGCTTGAAATTGGGTCTCTGTCTCTTTAAGAAACACCTGTTCTTTCTTGAGCTCCACAATCAGGAAGTCATCACAACATGGCTCCTCTATTAACCAGTTAACATTTTTACCAGCGTTGCTCTGAGAAGCAGCTCCTACAATGAACTCAGCAGACGTGCAGTTCCACCAGGCGTTTGCTAACTGCTGCTGGCTAGTCTGAAGGAGTTGAGTGTGGGAATCATGGGAGAACGTTGTTCTGTGAGGCTGAAACTCAGTTCAGAGGAGGATCTTCGTCCTCGAAGCTGAATGGTTGCCACGGGAGACTAAAAGGATTTCTCAAACATGCATGAAAGAATCAAGGCGACACTCCTGGTATGTTTTTGATGAAGGAATAACATTATGACATGAGGCAAAGCTCAAAAAGGTTAATTTCTGTCCCTTTAAAGTTCTCTCCAGTCTTTGGATGTTGGAAACTTGAAAAATCTGCGATGTATCAACTTATTCCCCCCACTGAATCTTCCCTCCTCCTAATCATCCGACATTCCCTGTTGAATCTCAAGGAAGCAGTCAGAGTGTACTCCGTCTGTCACGCACAGCTCTCTAAGGTCAGTAAATAATAAATAATGACAGTCTGGAAGCTGTCATGCTTTTTCTTTTTATTATTTCTTGGTAACCTGGAAGCTAGGTTTATATAATTGTAGAACCTGCTAAACACTAGATGATGTTTATTATACTTTGAGGTGAATGCAACAAAACCCAAAGAAAGATTAGACCACATTGGCTGGCATTTATGGCCAGAGGGAGGACTATGTGAGTTACTGCAGTTCAAAAAAGGTTCAGTCTAATCCTGGGAAGCAAGAAGGAAAGAGAGAGACAAGTAGAAGGGACAAAACACCAAACTGAATACAACTTTGTGCTTCCGGTGGGAGGGATAAATACACGTCATGCCATCCATCAGCTGAAATTAGTGCACAGAAGCTGCTCCCATCATGTGGAGAAAAATATCTGACTGAGCCTGTTGCAACAGAGCATCGCTGAGGAGGATCAATAGCGACAGACAGTGCAGAGGAGTGACCTCTGCTTCAACGGAGCTCTGTCGCGTCTCTGCAATGTCAAGAAGAATGGCGGCCTCTGCCCGTTGTCTGAGAGTTATGCCTACAACCTGGACTCAGAAAAAAGCTGCTCTGACACAACCGTCACTTGAGCGCGACAGCTAGACGTTGTCGCCGGGAAGAGCTGGGGAGATCTGGAGTTGCTCTGAAAGTTCTGCAGCTCGTTAGGTTCCAGTTGCCTCAGGTTTGTTTAAACGTTGCCAACAGATTTCATGATACTGAGAAAAATCATCTAGAAGCAACTACTAAGAAACTAAAGGGATTGGGTTTCAAATGAAAGTGTATTCATCAGCAAAGAGGGCGGGCATGCATATACTTGTTCCTGTTCATAAAACTCATGAAAGCTGCATTATAAATAGCTGATTAGCTTTCATAAAATATGTGTTACTTACACTGTACAATAATAAAATGCATAAAGTAAAACACAAAGACACAAAAAAAAACTTTTAATGAACTGTTTGTGTGTCTTGTCAGTTGCTTTCCACAGTAAATTGTAACAAAGAAATCAAGACGCAGTTGTACCAAAATATTTCGTAATTTCCGTAGTATCTAAATTAAGGAGGAAGGGGCTTGAACAATATCTCCAGACTGGCACCAGAGGTTAGAATTGCTGGTGTTCAGAAATGTCAACTAATCTGTTTTTACGCATGGAAATGGAGCCTCGTTTCCATTGAGCGGTACAGCATGGCTCGGTACGGTTCTTGGTGCCATTTTCTTGGTCTGGCGTATTCAACAAAGTTTCCACAATCAGTTGAGTTGTTACTGGGCAGAAATCCAAACGCCTAGCATCAAGTCAGACTAGCAAGACGATCAAAGTGAAACACTATTTTTTCTGTCCCCTGATCAATGAATGGACTGTGTTGTGTAGCGCCAGTAGCTTCGCCCAACCGTACCATGACACGTCCTACAACTTCAGGGGTCAGGAATGGTGGGGAATGAGTCAGTTGTGATGACCACTTTTACAGTGGAAACGAACAAAGTAGCATCAGACTCTGCTGTGCGTTCTATGACGTGAGCATAGAACGCACAGCACAATGCAACTATGGAGGACATGGAAAATATGAAGAACATTCTGCTCAGCCTGTTGTTTTTGTCAGACTCAAAACAGAAGAGAGTCAAACGTCTTCAGACATCAAGTCAAAACAGTTTGGAAATGTTTTTTTCAATGGTGGGATGGAGAATTGTAAGGGAAGTGATCTTGTGACGCAACCAGGGACTCCATCCTTGAGCCAATCAGTGACTGAAATTGTTCTGACGTGTTTTCAGCCCGACTCGGCACACTTGGGTTATTAAAAAGGGCCGGTACCATGTCTTGGATTTCCCTTTGGGATCAATAAAGTACGTATTTCTGAATTGAATTGAATTAACCATTACCAGTTGGAAATCCTTATAACCAAGGTTGCTGAGTAGGCGCTAGTTGAAAAGGGTTACTAAAACGTTTTTGGTTTTTTGCTATTTTTTATGTCACAATGCACTTACTATGGCCTACAAATACCTATCAAGTTCTCATCATGATTCCACAACATAAACCCCTGATTATCACTTGATTTGGGTGTAACAACAGATGTCTCAGACTTTGTCAGGATTTCAGAGCATACAGTAAACTGGCTGTGCACACAAGCTAGTCATTGCAGTGTAAAAAAAACAAAACTCAAAACTTATGTTTTGTGCATTTTTAAAGCAATTGCTGGACTCTCAAACTCATATAATGTGTAATAATACTAGAAGTCTCTGCAAAGACAATGCTTGCCTGATTTTAGACACCATAGTATTGTCTTAATCTGTTGTGGAGAAGACCCAGAAAACAGTTTGAGTTTTTTCCCCCCTTAATCTACTTGGAACAACTTTTATATCTTTCTGCTACTTCTGTTTCCCATCCCTCAGGTTTAAATGAATGGGTGCAGATGCAGTGTGCTATCTGTGGCAGGCTGGGGGAGTTCTGATTTATTTCCACTGCTCGCCCAAACTGACGCATTGACAGTCCGTATTGTTCTGTGGCCATGATAAATGCCCCATAAACAGACACTCCAAGCCTGTTAAATGTGCTAACTCTACATTCACACGAGTCCAGGCAGAAAATGAAACTGGCCAGAAAAGCAATCAGAGTGGGTTGCTCTCCTCTGTAGTCTCATTTCCACATTAAAGCCACCAGGTTGAGGGGATGAGACCGCTAATTTGAGCCAAAGTAGAACAAACGACCCTTTTATGCTCGCTTTCACTAATGTGGAATAAATATATTTATAGTGTTTTGTTAAACAGTCGTCTGTTATGCTAATCATTCATGAAGCGAAGTGTAGAAATCCTTAAATCGGTCGCATAATGGCTTAAACGACAAGCTAAAAACATCTCAGAATAGATGATCTGTAGCTCTACCTTTAGAAGGAAGCATTGGCTCGGTGCCACACTGCCTAAAGATAATGCACATGTCACACACACGCAACTACCTTTGTCTCCATCCACACACCGACTGAGCCAATCTGAGTCAGCACTGCCTCTGTAAATCACAATCAGAGGATTTAGAGATGGAGAGAGCCTCGTCATATCTCGCTCTGGTTTCAACAGGACACCGTTCAGATAGCTGACTGAGAGCTTCAGGTCGGTGCAGAAAAGCAAGCAGATAAATCAGGGCGGTGCACTTTATAGCGCCCATCGGTTAGCTCTGTGGGCCACACTGTTGATGCAAATTTACATCTATTGGCATTCTGATGGGAGCAATGAGATGTAGGGTTTGTATGTATGGGTATGACTTTGGTTATGTTCCCCTAGAAAAGTACATTTGCTAAGTTTTGGGGGTAAAGGCATAGTAACAGACTGGGATGTAGTAAAATGTTGTCCTTCCTCATGAGATACAGACATTGATGAAATGGCACAAGGTGTATGGGACTAAAGAAACGGTAATGTTCGATGAAAATTTCATCAGCTGACTTTCTCCTTCTAACCCTTTAAACTTGTTGCCCCCCTCTCTCCCTTTGTTTTCCATCTGTGTGGCCATTGCATTTGAAATAAACCCCAAACAATATTTAATAAAGGTTTAATTATTTATCAATTTTGCTAGATATACCAATTTCAATATGGTGAAAAAAAAAAACATCCTAGTGCCAAAACATTTTATTTTTCCAAATTGCTGTGCTTCCATTAAGCGAATTAATTCTCCAAATGTCAAATCGTGCAATTATACGGTCAGTGGAAACGCAGCTAGTGCTTTAATTCATCCTCGTCGTATCTGAAAGAAATAACAGAGGCGCGCCGCTGCTGATGGATGTTTTCCCTTCCCGGCAGCCTGGTGGAGGACCGGACTGGCTCCGCAGCGAGCTGGGCTGTAGAAAGGCTTTCTATCATCTCCCACAGGTCCCATCACTGCAGTGCAGATAACGGCACGAGGAGCTGGAAGTGATGTGCCCACCGATGTGACATATCACCAGCTACAGGTGCAGTGGAAACACTTCTCTGTCATCTCAGCTTCCCCTCCTCTCTCTCTCTCAGGTCAGCGCTCCTAATCATCATCGCCGGCGCAGGACTTGAGCGTTTAGGCGGATCGGGCCGTTCTGGCAGCATCGTTTGTCAAACCTGCCGTACTCGTAGCAACCGAGCACCTGACGGGAGCTTAGAGGCGGATTATTCTGTGAGGCGTCCCTCGTGTGTGTGGAGAAAACCACCGCTCCAGAAGACCATCTGTGGGCGTGCATGCATGGGTGTGTGTGTGTGTGTGTGTGTGTGTGTGTGTGTGTGTGTGTGTGTGTGTGTGTGTGTGTGTGTGTGTGTGTGTGTGCACAGCAGAAAGGGGAGACAATGTGTGAGTTACTTCAGAAGTGCTGTCTTATTAAATTATCTCTCCGGTTTTTACAGCGATCCCCACTCCCCACCACCACCACTACTCTCCCTCCACCCTTCTCTTTCCATCGCTCTCCCAGGCTAAACATTTGTCTTTCCATTCATGGCTGAATTTGTATTCCATTGAAATGTGTTCCTGGGGAGGTAAGTGGGAGCAAAGTCCACGTCCAAGCCGACTGTTTTTTCAGCCTCGTCGCTTTGGTACAGCCATAAAAAGGCAGACGACACCAGGGACCAACAGCGGCTCGCGCTTTCAAAGAAAAATGTACGTAGGGTTGTCAAAGTTAATGCATGAAATTAATCTAAATAACGAGTTAATATTACATACTGCAGATTAATCGCAGTCACTATTTTGACCTAAAAGCAGCAAAAGTGAGTGAGGGAGGGAAAGAACTTCCACTCATTGGCTACTGTAAGGAAGTTGGTTTTTGACTTCAATAATCTCTATTATCAGGGAGTTGGTCAAGGTTAACAGCGATCAGAAAAAAAAGTGTGTAATGCAAAGACGGAGCATTAGGGCCATATTAAGAAAACATAAAAAATATAAAAAATTTAATTACAACAATAAACTCTTAAAATTACGAGAATTAAGTCATAATAGTACGAAAATAAATTTGTAATATTATTATTTGTAACTTTATTCTTGCAATGCTACAACTTTATTCTCATACTACTTTGACTTCAGTATCATAATTATATATATATATATATATATATATATATATATATATATATACACATACTTCATTTTCTTAGTGCGGTCCAAATACTCCCGTCATATAATACAAATGTAAAGTTTCAGAAAAACCACAACAAGATTTTACCTTGTCTACTTAATTAATGAAAATGCTCAACTGCAACGAAACAAAAATACTGATAATTTAATGATTGTTTAAGGAGGTAAGAAGGAATAAAGTGGTAAAATGTAGGAGTGAAAAGGAAATTTACACAGACTTTTAGCCTTTTTGTTTTATCACCATGATTCTGTCAAACCGCGATATTGCTACATAAAATGACAAAACCAACTCTTTTAGTCCGCTTGAGGGAAAAGTGCAAAAATGACTCCTTTCTTTCTTTAGATACTTCTGTCGTAACCTTTTTGCCTTTTTCTGTAACATTAAGTCAGTTTTTCTCAGTAATTAAATCACAGCCTGAAAGCACTTCCTGTCTGGAGCAGCCCTCGCGCTCTGCCTCAGCCCGCCGATGGGAGTCACACCTACAGAAAGCTACGTGTTGATTCGTCAGGTGACTGTTTATCTAGCAACACTCCATTAAGCTGACATAGCGACTCCAATCACGAGGTGCAGTTTAATCCACCTGACAGCTAAGGAGCCACGATGAATGGGATATTTACACAACGCCAGGCAGGAAAACAAGGCAACCCGTAACACCTGTTGGAATTTTTTTCTTTAGGATTGTATGTGAGATGGAGCAAATTATCTGCCTGAGATAGTTGCATTTTAAACAGTTTAATATCAGCGTACGAAAGATAAAAAAAATATAGTCAATTAAAATTGCAATTGTTTAAAAAACTTTAAATGTCAATTTTTAATATGATAAATTATTTCAGACTTGCAAAACATAAAAACTTACCAAGTAGGTTTGTTTCTAATGGATAGATCTTGAAATAAGCTACAGGAGCTTGTTTTAAGTGAATAATTTCTTAGAATTGATGAAAACATACTTGTGGCCTTGGCAGGTTATTTCACTTATAACAAGACATTTTTGCCACGTTATAAGTGAAATAATCTGGGGTAAAATAGTGGATTTGGGTCACATTTGCCTACTGTGAACTTAGTTTAAGTCCCTTTTGCGATCAAACCAATCACACTTTAGAGACTTGATCTAAATATTAGAGCTAAACACTCTAGAAACCTTAACCGGACATGGGGAAACAATGTGAGCCTCCACTTTAACAGCAATGACTAACTTTAACTTGATTTTTCATGCCAGATTCAAAAGAATTTTTCACACTAAAAAAACTTGAGATGTAAGAAAGATTATTGTAAAATTAAAAACTGTAAGAAGAACAAAATGATTATTCTCAATTAAAAGAAAATTGGTCAGAAGCAACCAAGACACTACCTGATATAAACAGGAAACTGGTAGAAAACCAACCCAGAGTCAATCCACTGTCACATGAGCAAATGATTAAAGAAAGAAGCCCCTGGTTCAAAATAAACAAAACCAACTTGTACATGGAGAAAGTGGAAAAAAGTTTCTTTGGCCAGTTGCGTCAGAAAACCGATTCTTCTTGGTCACAAAACCAGAACTGTGCCAAGAATTCAACCAAATTAAACAAACCTGTTCAACTATAACAAATTTCAATCCAGAATTATGGCTTAATGACTGGCAAAAAAAACAAACTGTGGTTGAGAGAAGTTTCACCTTCAATGAGTGAGGGTGTATGTAAATATCTGAGCCAAGATGGCTGATTCTGACCCTGCGTTTGTTCTAAGTTAGTTGAAGTTGCGTAAAACTAAAACATGTACATAGACTGATGCTGTATCTTCCAAAATATGCTCTGACCAGCAGGATAAGTCACTAATAAAAAATTGATTCCCTTATTCATTTGTAGCTCTGAACAGAATTTCATCACACACAACCTTATTTTATTAGTGCCTCACTGATGTAAGTATAAGCTGATCCCTCCAAGGTATCATTTTTTTAAGTAATGACCTCTTGTTTTCTCAGAATCTGCAATAATAATGAGCTTGTAAACAAACACAAAGCCATAAAATAGACTGACACTTTCAATGTTTCTAAAAAAGTGGAGGCTGAAGGATTAAATATTCATATGAGTTTCTACAGAGACGAATCAGGAGGCATCAAGTTTCTCATGCTGCATAATTGGCTGATCCCAGACAGAGATGTCAGAGCATCTTTCTTTTAAATCCACCCTGAGGCACAAACATGTCTGACTGAGAAAGCAGTCATGCCTTTTACTCCTCAAATACTTTGCTTCAAAAAAGTTATTAGGATCTATTTTTTCCCCTTTGGTTTTAAATTTTAAATACTTTAATTGATTTGAGTAATGTTTGTTTTTTATTTATCAGCAGCAGCAGGTCTCTATAAGAACAAACCATACTTTAAAATGTAAAAATGACAATGAAACATATGAATGATCAACTGTACTACTTTAGGCCTGGCAAAATAAGTGATACTGTTTAAACTAATACACTCTCTATGTGAAATGTATGGTTCTTTTGTCACTGACCTTTGCATTCAGCTAAGGGCGTAAGATCAATGGGGGCTCGTCCGGGATTCATCTTTATTTTTCATGAATAGATGACTGGATGTGCACTATTATGACTAATGTTCTCGATGCTTAGGTAGAGCTGTTCATTCTTCAAGAGTCAAGTTATTTATTAGTATGTAGACAGACGGACCGATAGATAAAGGTAGATATATGGTAGATATGGTGTCAAACCTTCCACAGGACTTGAAGCAGCCAGCTCTAAATATATCTCAGAAGAAAAAGCTGCTCTAAATTTCTAAATTTACCATGGACTTGGCACCTTCATATAGCTGAGCATAATACTGGATTTCCTTTAGGAAAAAAAAAATCACAGCATGCACTGCTGCACTGCTCGTGTTCAACCCATGTGTGAAGGAGGCACCCTGTGTCCTTGTCCATAATTTATGTGAGACCTCAGACCTACACTTACGTATTCATATCACCCTAAAAGTCTTAGATATTTTTAGGTACATAGTTATGAAAAGTCTGCCTAAGAATATGGTTTATAAGCAAAATTGTAGCAGGCCTGCAATACCAAGGTACACGTCTTACACCTATTTTTAAAATCTTTAAATTATTTAGTAGGCAGATTTGATTTTAAAATGACTCTAATGTAAGAGTAGACACAGCCTCCCAGAGTAGCTTCTGTCAGAAACAATAAGAATTGAAGGCCTAACACACAACACTGATTGACCAGTTCAATAGAATATCTTTTTGAAAGTAATTTTCACTTTCTTTTGTTACTTTTTTTGGGTCTAACTATTAATTTTTTTTTTATCCAAGCTATTTTGCAAACGCAGTAATCATAATTATTTTTGATTGAATATCAGAAAAATGCTTCATGACCTCCAGACGGAGAAATAATATTAATTAAGCACAGATCAAAGAGATGGAGCAATAAAATTAGTTTAAAAACAACATTTAACCAGATTTTTTTGCAATCTATGAGTTATTTTCAAACATTTCATGTTCTGCTTTAGTCTGTTATTGTTATGTTGTTTCATACATTTTCAAATATCATTTTATGTACTTTTTGTCATTTTAATTATGTTTTTATTTTCATAATTTGTCTTTGTGAATCACTTTTCTATAAGAATAATTATCCACTTCATTAACTTACAGTGTGCCTTTAATCAGAACATAATAATTGAAAATGTTCAAGAAAAAACTAAATAATTATTTTATTTCTAATACTACATACAAACTAATACAGGGTACAGAATTACCTTGAACACAATATTCCCACTGTGAATCCTGGTGTTGGGAGCATCATTAAGTGTGGATGCTTTTCATGGACAGGAAAATAAGACAACATGACCGCTGATCAAACTACAAGCTTCTCTCTGCTAGAGTCATTTTTACCCTTACCAGTAGTAAAAACATATTTTAATCACCAGTTGTCAATGCAGGCAGCAAACTTTGCAAGGAATCAATTCACACATGGTCAGCAGGAAACTCAAAATCTCATTTAACATAACCAAAATGGTATAAAAATTGTGACGGGATGAAATGACCAGCAACCCCATGGACAACGAACGCCTTAAAAGATGAAGAGATTCATTGAAACACTTAAAAGGGATGAAAAAAACCTTTTTAATAGCTGCTGTGGTCAAACTCAAGCATTCCAACATTATAAATTCTACACTATACAGAGAAGTGGAATGATCCAAACCATGGCAAGACAAGAGAAATTAGAATAGAACAATGTTGTAAACCTCAGATAAGCTATAGAAAACTATAGTTCAATTCGTAGAAGGTGAATTAGGCTTTACAGGAGCTCTGTCAGAGAAAGTCTTACACAGCGATGGCAGCTTTAAAAACATCCAATTGGGCAAAAGATTTTTCACACTGGGTTAATGATTCAAATGTACCCATAATGGAGGTGGTGACAGTTTTGGCAACACTGATAAAGACATCCTAATGGGGTGAAGCTAATTCATGGGCTTGAAATCAACAATTCCCGACAACTCAATGCACGGCTCCTTTTGCAGACCTCCTTAAACAACGCCGGCTGTAAATCCCTGCACCCAGCTGGTACACATCACAAAGAACAGCACGATAAAATAACATGTAAGTAGAGATGTACGGATAAGTCAGCTGGTGACCGAAATCGGATGATATCCAGCTTGTTGTTTGATCAGTGACGGACTGGTCAGAAACCCAAAGAGGTCTGGTGTTTTTAACACCAGGTTATGTCTGTATGTTTGGAAGTTGTTACTGACTAAAGAAGTCTCAGAGTTAGCCATTTTCTATGGCGTGTTCTTAGCGCCATAGAACACCCACCAATCAGTGGCCGCTTCCATTCTGAAGCCGGCTACTGATCTGGTTAATGATGTTCCGGTTTTAGTGCTGAATAATCTAGTCCGTGTTTAAAGAGTTTGACCATTGAGGTTTTTAAACTAGAGCTAAGTAAAGATGTTCAAGGTAGTGAAAAATTAGGTGGAATCATCCTTTCGGCATCTGCTAGTGCCAATTGTAAGCCAACTTCAGCTCTGTGAAATGGTAAATTCGCGCTTGGTGTCACATTGGATTACAGTAAACTGCATCAACAGAACACGTCAATCCACGTAATGTACAAACACTGTATGTCAATCATTTATCTTGATAAAGTTTCCTTTGAAGAAAAAAGTACGAGTAGCGGGTGACCAGCCTAAGAATGCTAGTGTCGCCAACGCTGGGTGGGCAATTGTCATCATTTTGGCACGGAAACCGTAATTTCAGAGTTAAGACAGGAGCTAATGTATGTAATATATAATCCAATAATGTAAAAAACTGTTTAAAATGTCCGCTTTGTAATTATGTTGTCCACTTTAAAAAGCATTTATTAAGCAATGTAAAATTATGTTCTTGGTTAGCATTTCTTACAGGTCTAAACTTTACAAAATGCTCCAACATGCTGACGCCAGAGATCTGGCAAGTCGCAGCAAAGCTGTGGTTGGTAAACTCCAAGTCAACAGCCTATCGGCCTGTTTTACCATGATCCAGCAATGTTTCTACCTTAGCATTTGCACACACAATTTGTTGATTTTGCAGATTGCTTTTTTATGTTATTTTTTTGCTAAAGCAGGGCGAATCCAAATGCTGCCAGTGACCGAGGAGAGAACGGAGAGAACAGAGAGGACGGCGATCTCAAAAAACAAACACCCGGAATAAATCAAATGTGATTTGAGACGACGATCACAGATGGTGAGACCAAAGAGGGCTCGTACAATTTCTGTGAGTCCTCTGTGATTCACACATTCCCCAAGCTGCTGTCTACACTTCTCCAAAATAGCCTGGAGCCAATTATAAATGCAGATAAAAACATGGCTGGAGACGCTGGTGGCTTGGCCGCTAATTGACAGGTGAAGAAACGGCCACAGAACATTTGCCACTTTTGTTTCTTTTTTGTTTGTTTGGGGTTTTTTTCCCACACACACCACAATGCATCTTGACTTAACTTGTTGAGACTGGAGTATTGGTGGTTAATCACTGCCGATAACTCCACAGGCGTATTTGTGAGGGACTTACCCCACTGCAGAGGAGCGAGTTGCAGGTGCTCCAGGACCAGCTGGTTCAGGGCCCCCTCCACGCTGGCCTCTCCACGCCGCTGTAGAGATGGGTGGCTAGCATTAAGGACAAAAGCACGACTAGCTGTTTGTTAGTAATTACTAAGTTACTAACAACCAGTAAAAAAGTTCTATTTTTGTTCTATTCTATTTTTTTTTTAAAACAGCATATTATGTTAGACAGAACATGGGAAATTGTGACAAATCTACAAAACTTAGTTTATGCTCATGTAGCACATTCTGAGCCTGAGAAGATTAATTCAATGCTGAAACGTTATCATAGGTGCCTTGAAAAAGCATCACCACATCTAGAACTTTTTCACCAACTTGTTCAGCACAAATCTAAATGTATTTTAATGAGATTTTATGTAAGCCACATAATGCCAAAATTGTGTTGTGGAAGGGAAAGGCCATATAGTTTTCCAAATAATTGTCTGGTGCACATCTGTATTCAACCCCATTCTCTCATTCTTAACTTGCTGCTGGTACACCCAAATTTCCCAAAGGTGAGACAATGAAATAAATGTGTTTTATTCCACTCTATTCTAGTCTGACAGCCCAAATACAATCTGGTAGTTCCAAATGCCCTTGGAAGTCACTTAATTAGTAAAAAAAGAACTGTTCTGTGAAAGTCTGAGAGGTTTGTTCAGGAACATCGCAGAACAAACAGCATCATGAAGACCAAGGAACGCAGCTGACAAGTCAGAGTTACGGAAAAGTTTAAAGCAGAGGTAGTGTAGACAACAAAATCCCAAACTCAAGTATGTCTTTAATCCAGGGTATGGAACAACCACAAATCTAACAAGAGTTTGCTATTCAAGTATACTGACAGGCTGGACAAAGAGAGCATAAAAAAGTCAAGTAACAACGAGCCCCTTGGTAACTCTGGAGGGGCTACTGAGATCCACAGCTCAGAGAGGGTCATCTGTTGACAGGACTACTTGTCCTAAAGACTACTTGTCCTAATGGACTACTTGTCCATTGTCAACTCACTCTAACCGGTTAATGGTTCGATTCTAGACAAGTCGGGTGTGTCTGCTTTGGAAGCTATTTCCTGACTTTATGGGTAGGACCGTGAGTGTGCAGGGGATCTGATCAAGAGCCCGATGGTGTCATTTTGCGCAGGTAAACTTGCCTTCACTCATCCAGTGATAGGCCAATCAAAACATGTATTCTGCTACATAAATCAATTGTACACAATACCTGGAGTGACCCACCTTGAAGTGGCTTCAAAGGTTAATGAAGACAAATCAGGCTGGGGCTGGAAAACAGGTTACTAGCAAAGAGGCTTTCAATGTTTAGAGTTGGAACCTTATGGAAGACTGTGAAGAAGTTAGCCACTGTTGAAACAAAGCTTTAAAAAGTTCTGTGTGAAGATTACCGGAAATTGCGTGTGCTGCAAACGACCATCCCACACTGCAAAGAGAGAAGTGCTACGCTGAACCGGATGGCTGATAATGTTAATTCAATATTTGGAAGCGTGACCAACACGAACTGAACAGCTTCGGTCACTCCCTTTGGTACCACCGCTAGAACTACAAGCTGAATATGAAAAGGCGCAGAAATCAACATCATCGTTCACAACTCCTCCTTCTGTTTGCTGATTGGCTCGGTTGAAATTCTACCAGAGAAACCCAAGTCAATGGGAGAAATCCCAGATGGAACCCTAAACGGAGATCACAATTGAGCAATATTGCATAGGAGAGGAATGGCCTCAGTACTTGCGATGTGACAGAATGTGTGAACAAATTCAAGGGGAATGAAACCTTTTGCAAGGGACCTTAATAAACATAGCCACCAAATAGGAAGCATCATCATAAAGCTTATAGTCACATCTATATACCACATTTTTTGTAATGCTTAGCCAGCTTTAAGCACTATAGTCTTCAGTTGCTTTGCTGGTACTCAAACTTTTACTTTGAAATGCAGTCCTTTGCCAGGATTTGCCAGAAAAGTCTTGGTTCACTTTAGCAGTATGTTTTGGTTTGTAGCTCGTCTTTTCTTTGTCACCTTAATAGACGTGTAATCCAGGTTCACTCGTAGCAGTGAGTGAGTAATACAAGAATGTAGCATAAGACAAGGAGAGAAAAACTGAGGGTCCTAAGAATCTGAAGAACTGAGAACAAATCCCTGATGCAAAACACAAGTACTGACTTCTAATCTTCTCATAGCAGGATATAATGAAAGACCTCAACATTTTTGCAATTCTCACTATAAACCACAAACATGCCTAAAGCATTTTGATCTCTGAATATCATGGCTTTTCATCAATGCCTCACATTTAGCTATGGGAAATGATTTGCTTTTGGTGCTTCAGCTGTGATGTATGCAAATAGTTTTAGTCATTTGCACAGTAGAGCACAAATCCCTACCCTAACTTATAGAAGCCATTAAAGATGTCAATATGTTAGTAAGACGCGAGTATAAAACTAATACGCTGCAATAAACACACACTGTTAAACTGATCGCAGGGAGGGCTATCAACGCATGAATACTGCATCAAAACAAATACGACTGTCAGGGAGCAATTACCCAGATAATGTGTGATGATAAGGACAGCGCTGATCATTTACACAGCTGACATTTGGAATAATAGGTTAAGCATGAAGGACCCGTGTCTATTAACCTTTGAGGAGAGAGTACAATGTGCCCAGTGAGGAAAAGACAGAAAGCCAAGGAGCTATCGACACGCAGACAAGATTGTGCCGGAAGGTTCTGCTTCTTCTGAGAAGCTTTCAAAAATATAAACGACTGATTCAGGAGAAAATCACATCTTACAATTTGCACCCGAAGTCTGAGCTCAGAGAGCAGCGGCCATTTTGATTATTGATACTATCAACATTTAATACTTCTGATGCAATTAGAGAGCCAAGGGGGGAAGTGAAAAACAGTGTTGTGAAGAAAAAAAAAAGCAAAATGTGAGTGGGACTGGATGGTCTTTAGCCAGACTAGCTTAAATAGCATGGGGCTGATAGCAAACTCAAATGTTTTTACTAAACATCTGCCTTAATCGTCATCAGTGGTACGACCGCCTTTCAACATAAAACTGTAGTTATGACATGTCGAGGCGTATTTGTAGTTACTTTAGAATGTGAGAGAGTGAGACTTTGAAAGATGACATAAAGACTAAATGAATAACAGCCATGTTATGCTTTGAAACACGCTGGATTTTTGGAAATTGCTGAGTTAATGGTAAGGATTCATTTTATCATGGAATACACACAAAATAGATGGTGTGTACAAAATAGATGTAATGATACTTGCTAATATGAGATGCTAAAAACAGCTTAAAATGTCGCCTCATCATTGCATCTCTTTTAGAAGTTCTACAGAAACGTCTCTCCCAAAATCTGCAGTTTTTCCAAAAATGTTTCACAAATGTTGAGTCTTATTGTTCTTGTAAATACTGTACTTTCTTGTCTTGAGAGTTACATGTCTCATTACAACGCTACCTGCCAGCGCCTGGTTTCTTCAAGCTTTATTAAACATTACCTAAGCAATTTAATACAATTTTGAAATCATTAAGATTTAATGCCTAAGATGAGTTATAAAAAATAATCACATTTTCTTATATTTTTAACTTTTATTTGAGATTATGGAGTTAAATGTAGACTTATCAATGTAAATTGGACTATTTTGTCTCTGGTTTGTGATTTGAGTGCTGTTTTACCTAGTTATGTTACCAAACCACAGCGTATCCCTACACTATATATAAAGTATGCAGCAAATAGCACATAATATCACAGAAACATGTTTTATTCAACTTACAAAAAACAGTTTTCAGAGCAGAATTATTTTTTCAGGTTTGCAGTGAAGGCAGGATGTCTGGGAATTTTTTAGGCTGTGTGCTTCCCTGGATCTCTGGGTTTTGTAGTTTGTCCCAGCATGTTGCTCAACCAAAACTACAAATCATGAAACAAATAAGTTCTTATGGATGAATCAAATAACTAAACCCTCAAAGTTGGGACTTCACAATATTCTACAGGCGTAATACATAAAGTAGAACGTGTGTTTCGATGAGGCTCGTTATTTCCAAAAGTAACTTTTGAAAGTAACTGTTTAGCAAGTTTTAGACAAATGTTTCATTAAACCCATAAAACAAGTTTATTGGTTTGACATTATATTTCTAATGTTTTCATTGGCTGTAAGCAGAAAATCATCATAATAAACTGAAATAAAGGCTTGAAAACATCGATATGTGTTATAAATTTAAACAATGTCTTTCACTTATTAAATTTAGTTACTGAAATAAATAAACTTTCCAATGAAATTCAAATTTATTTAATGGGCCTGTATTTTTGTAATTGTTAAGATCTTTGAGACAAGCGTGAAGCTGTTATAAAGTAAACACTTGTCTCTCAGAATGCAGATAATTTATTTATTTTTGCCGACTTTGGACCGACACAACAGATTTAGGCTCTCAGATCATTAGCTTGTGCTCCAAGCAAGAGTTCTGGCTCATGCAGACACAGAGAGAAGAAGAAGAGTCAAGGCGGTTAAACGGACAGGAAGATCTTGACATCTAAGTTTAGAAATAAAACAAATAAACCCAGCTGAAGGAGTGCAGCTGAGCTCAGAGCCTCCAAGGTGATCTGAAGACTCTGAAACAAGTCCAAACACTGCAATGGTGTTCACTTAGGTCAAGCGTAAACGCTGCCGCTTCCAGTATTTCAGACAAACTGCGAGCATTATTCTGGCTGTGGCAGTTTTACAGAGAGGTTCAACAATAACTAACCATGAAGCAGAACTTTAGTACCAGCTTAGGTCAGCTAAAAAGAGAGACATGAACATCCATGCTGTTATTTCACAGCGTGGCCTCCACAAGGAGACCGTACACTCCAACAAATACCATCTCTTTTCATCCCATGTAAATGTCTGAGGAGACAATGACATAGCATGCTCTGAAAAATCACAACTGGAAAAAAACTTCCTAATAACAGGAGCAATATTGTGTTGCAGAGATCATAAATTACAGATTCAAGTAGACTTTACTTTGCTAAAGGCCAAGCGAGTGCTTCACAGAACTAGTACAGGCAGCGTAATTAAAGCTCTCACTTGTCTTGCTTTTCATGTTTTGAAGTAAAACCCAGCCTGTAGCAGAACTTACATTACGCTGTTTCAAAAGTTACAGACAACTGAGCTTTATCTGTTTGGAAGGGCAACTCCAACCATTTATCCAGTCTTAATGCCGGAAACGTCTGCATCAAGACTGGAGTTGACGATAATCTGAAGTACTGGTCAGCTAAAACTGGTTTACGTAGTGACCATCTGGAAGCTTAGACATGGGTCATTTTAGATCCAAGGAGACGCTAAGTGTAGCATACAGTCAAGAAAATTAGGGGGCAACGAGCCAACCAATGAGGACTACTGCCCATGGGTATGGGTGTGACGTATACTGAAGTGCCAGCTGGTCTGCGTCGTTGTATGAAAGGTGTGCGCGAATACGAATATGCCGAAACCACATGATTGTGTGTCAACTGTTCGGCTTTGGAAGAAGCATGTTGGGAACTGACTAAATTAGGTCAGGATGTCTGAAAATAAGGTTGGAAGAGACCACAGTTAAGCTAGTTGGACCTGTCCAAATAGGAATTACTGGAAATCTTGGACAAATAAGAGTTAAATGAGGGAGCTTTCAAGGAATAGGAAAAGAAGAAGAGCACATAGAAGTCATGTGGATGTAGGGAGGAGAATGTCAGGAATAGGAAGATATTGGCGACAGATGGTTTGCTGTGACGACCCTCAAGAAAGGAGGCAACAGAAACGGTAGAAAGGCTGCAAAGCAGAAAATACGGTCATGGGACTTTTCTAGCAGGTTGAGGATATATCAATGATAGAAACAAATTTTTATTTATTTGCCAAACCAATTGAGTGTTTCATCCTTCAATCAATCCAGGAGCACTTTTGCAAATAGACACTCTCCAGTTCATTCTGAGCCAAACCAGAAGATATATCGAGATCCTCCAGCAAGTCCAGGGTTTCCTCCCAAGAGGACACGCCTAGGAAAGCTCATAGGGAAGATGCCAAGAATACTTCCTGGAAGCACCTTATCGGACCCCATTAGATACCAAGGAATAGTTCTACTCCGGTTTCCTTTTCAACCTGGAAGAATCTCATTTCAGCTGCTTGTAACCAGGATCTCATGGATTTGGTCATGTTCTGGATGAGGGTTGAAACGTAGACGTAAAAAGCTTTGTGTTTTTCGCCTGAGACCTTTACCACTACGGACCAGAGTCATGCCAACTACTATTAACAGAGTAGAGTCGGACATGTTTACAATGTCTGAACATGTAAATGTGAATATTATTCTGACATCGGTTGTAACACTAAACTACAACACTTCTTTGGTTCTTGTTTGGATTTCTTGTTTTGTTTTCAGAAAAGCTTGTTCAACTTGTGGACAAGTCAAATTTCATCCAGAGGGGGAAAAAAAAAGATGCACCAAGCTGGCAATACATAGTGTGTGATATGCCAGAACGTGGTTGGCAGGGTGCTAGGAAGGTAATTGAAACATATGGACTTAATGAAGATTTATGGAAGTAAAACAGATTTTGTGAAGCAGATGGTTTTCATACTTTACCCCTAAGATGTTAGTTTGGGAGAACAGATTTAGAAAAATAAATACCCCTCTGATAAAACTGCACGTTTCTATTTGGTTCAGGAGTGTTTTTTTAAATAGCAATTTAGGGGGTCTAAGAGATATGACACTTAGGCTTATCCAGTTAAATTACAAAAAATCTGAATCAAACTACAATTTTTATTAAATCCAGGATGCCATTAATAGCACAAATGGGGAAAGTATTAGCCTCCAAACAAAAAAACGCTCGTGCTTTATTGATTGGATAGATACAATTGGATGTTTGGAGACTTTTCTATTAGTACTAGTACTATCAGCAGAGGCATTATATAAAATTACTGGACCAGTTATCTAACATCTAACAGATAAAATATGACAAAAATAATTTTGGTCTCTGGAACAAATAAAGTGGAGTGTTTTCTAACTTTTTCCTAGCTGCTCAATGAAAAAGCTCAGCTTTATACCCAGAGGTACGAAGATTTAGCGTTTTGTTGTACTAAAATAGTCTTGACACCTGTGGAGTGGAGGAAAGCTTCATTGTGGTCAAAGGGAACTCTGGAGGCTACAACATTTGCATCAACTGTCTTAAGTTTGAGCAACAAAAAACCAAACAACAAAAGCTCTGGCACAGACATATAAAACTATTCTTAATTCACGGTTGTTTCCATGCATGATATGTTTACCCATTAAAATTGAATTGGAAGTTGATTTAAATTTGCATCACTAAACAGTAAAATGCCTCTTTACAGTCTGAAACATTTGCTTTTCCATCTGTCAGTTCACACAGGTTCTCCGCTGGCCAGAGGGCATTCTGGGTAAACCACACAGATGTGCAATATGGCTGCACAAAATGATGTCAACAAGCATTCTGTAGCTGTAACATTGGCAAAACCCATGTGATCTTATGAAGGCACTGAGGATTGTAACCAGTGGTGGAGAAAGTACTCATACAATGTACTTAAGTAAAAGTACAAATACACAGACAAAAATTTACTCAAGTAAAAGTCAAAGTACCACATTATTATTTTACTTAAGTAAAAGTAAGAAAGTACAAGCTTTTAAAACTACTTAAGTATTAAAAGTAAAAGTACTTGCCGACCATAATACCCAACGGCTTATATAATGTCATTAAGTGTACCTATCGTATTTAGTTTTAATAAATCAGTAATGTACCATTTTAATGAGCAATGCTGCAGATAAAGCATGTTTTTATTGTGTTTACCCCCTGTGACAGTTTAGATTTAGATATTTTATTCTATGCATCAGAATTCCAGGGATGACCTGCAGGGTTACATGTAATTAGGCAAAATGAGAGAAATTATTATACCTTTGAAATGTTTTATTTAATTCAAAATAAACACGTTCAAAAGAAAATTGTTTCCCTGAAAAAAGGGACTTTAAACTGACCTAACAAACATCAAGCGATTTGGAAACATCTAGTCTTTCGTCCTAACAAAACATGAACTTAACTTTTTTGCCAGCTATTTTGAGAGAACTCTTAACAGAAAGGGGCTGACAATAAACACCTTCCAGGCAGGGGGGGTCCGGCTGACTCTGTGGGCGGGCATGTCCGCCAATGTCGCCGGACTTGCAACAATTGCGTCTCATTGGAACCCATATTCTAATTTATTGAATATGACTGTAACTGTTACATGGAGATTATTTTAATGGCGCTAACATTTATTCAATAACCAGGACGTGAAGGAGTTCAGCGTCAACTTATATGTAACATTCATGGCGGGAGACGTGATCACGACCGCAGTAATCACTGTTACTTGCAAGTTCATGCTAGCTTATAACAATATACAGTAATCGTATTTATTTACTGCAGTCGAGTTCAACAAAAAGCTTGCTAAGATTACATAAAACTTCACTAACACAAATTAATTTAACATCGATAGCGTTTAGCAACTTAACTTACCTCAATAAGTTTTTTCAAATTTGATGGTGAATTTTTGAAAGATAGAATTTCATGCAAAGGCGGCATTGGAATCTCCAGGAAGCGTTTTTTGACCCAGTTATTTCAGAGAAATCTTTTAAATAAGGCCATGGGTGGGGCAGGTCTTCTGGAGGATGACTATCCTTGGACTCCATTCTGGGAGTTAATGATTCTGCAGGTCCTGCGTACTGTGCTGCTCTTCTTGAGGGAGGGCCTAATGGTTATTTCCCGCTTTGGATTGGTTCAGCGGACTGATTCTGCTCTCGCCATTGGATACTTTCAAACTAACGAACAAATCCAAAAACTGAAATGCGTCTTGGATGTAACGAGTAACGAAACGCTATATAGAAATGTAGTGAAGTAGAAAGTACAGATACTTACTGTTAAATGTAGTGGAGTAAAAGTAGAAAGTATCCATTATTAAATCTACTCAAGTAAAGTACAGATACACGAAAATTGTACTTAAGTACAGTAACGAAGTACTTGTACTTCGTTACTTCCCACCACTGATTGTAACTCATAGCCTTATTTTCAGGACCACCACTGTTACAGCATTACAATCCTGTCTAATCAGTAACCTCTGCAAGGATATTATGCTCCAACAGATGTCCAGCTTGCTGTTGATCTGGCAGCCCTGGGCGTGCTGTCGCTCCTCCTCCAGCTGTTTGGGGCTGCTGAAGCGGGCGGCCTCCTGGTCCAGCTGGGCCAGACTCTCAAAGTCAAACTTGTCGACCTGGATGGCCATCCTGTAAGAGCGGATTTGAGAAAAACTCACTGATTTCACAGTCAACTAGCTGATGAACATTTGCTCTGGTTTACATATAGATAGAGTTCTGCTATTTTCACCGTTGACAACATTGTAGTGTTAAAGGTTAATTATTTAGAGTAATGTCAAGTAATAACCTGAAGAGAATACGTCAAAAATCTTCCTCTACTTGTTCTTCCTGTAGCATGAAACTCAAACTTTTAGCTAGAATAAACTAAAGCAAAAATCATTGTTGTTTGAAGCCCCCAGTCAAGTGGTGTTAGCATCAAAAGTGGTAAAATTTCCTTTAGTTAATTTAAATGAGCTACTTACAAAGCTGGCAGTGAAACATTTAAATCTGTAGCTAAAGTTAAGATGCTGTAAAACTATTTCTTTGGTGTAATTATGTTTATCCAAGTAAAATGTGAATAAATGAAGCGTACTTTGTGAAACATTAAGGGTTATGTATAGTACAAGGGTTATGTATTTTGACTGCTTATAATGCGTCCCTATTTTTTAAATTATTATTATTATTATTATTATTATTATTGTATGTGGACTGGGATAAAGGATATAAAACTTACATTAGTTTTTGTTGTCACCAGTTTGTAGTTTTCTAGATATTTTGTTCCATGACACTCAATAATATCCTGACCATCTTAGATCGACAACTTATTGTTGTGTGCACAATTATATAAGTGAGTCCAAGTAAAGAAAGAATTATTAGCTAAAATGGCTATAACATGGCTTACAACCTCTTCATGTTGGAGCCACTTTAGCACTGAGCATACTGAGGTGAGTGAATCTTGATCAGTGCAGACAACCTGTTCATTGTAGCATGAGATGAAGTAGTGTATTAATGGGTCATTTTCTGCAGCATTAGCATAGCCATTGTCGTGGGATATCCCTATGACAGATCTTCAATTTGGGAATTTTATATCAAGGAATGTTTTCATGATGACCAAAAAATACTCCACGACGTTGGCAGCAATAGAAGGCAACGTTGTGGTGTTGATCATTTAAAGCAACGTATATGCATACGCCATTAAAAATGGAAGGCAAACGGACAAAAGTGAGAGTGGGTAATGAATTTATTAATGATGTAGAATTAAGAACAGAATTCTGGGGAATATGAGTCTCTAGAGGTGCAGTGATTACCTGCATGGCCCTTTATTGACCTGAACAAAAGGAATCCCAATCAACATTACCAACGCTAGGCCAACACAGCTAATAAACTGCTTGACACGCTGGATGACTTGTTTCTCAATAAACCAGATAGAATACTAACCAACATATTTTAGTGAAAATGTTGCTGCAGTGTTAGGATTGTCATTTACTCTCTCTGCTAACTTCAGCTGGTTACGTAAATGAGGACAACATTTCACAAATCCCACTGGTTCCTCAACATGCAACTGGAGCAACTTTAACTCAGTATTTTCAAGGTAAATAAAACACACCCGTACACGCACACGCCCACACAAAGTGTGTTTACTGCAGTTCAAAATAATGCAAATATTCACCAGTGTGCATCAATGTAAATATCGATTGGATTAAAATTACAGTCTGCAGTCAACCCAAATGTGAGTTTGAAAACCAACGAAAAAAAGAATCAGAAAAAGGAAATGAAAACTGGAGTTATACAATCCACTAATGCAGTGTATGAAGAAAAATGATACAAAAAGCATATTTAGTTCTGTAGGTTTCCTAACTGGAAAACCAGTGCAGTTACTGTCCATTCTTCCCCGTTTGATGACAACCAGTTCCAGCTGCCTCGTGAGCCGAGACGAGTCATAAATTATTCATCTACTCTGAACAAACAGCTCCAGGTTGGAGTCTGCTTCTAAACTGCTGGTGTTGCTAAGTTATATATTAACAGAAGGCAGACTGTTCTGTGCTTGTTATTTGCCTGAGGTTACATCAACTCTTACTACACTGTGGTTTCACCTGAGTTATGCGCATCAGAATGACCCTCAGGATCACGTCTTATTGTCCCACAGCATGCGGGGCCTTCATTCAAGGATGTTGTTGTTAATTGGACATACTGGTTTGGCGATTATCTTGGCAAGGGATATGATCAACTGAGATAATTAGACTGCTTACGAAGATCCTTGTTCGAAAGGTCATCAAATGGTTATTTTATGTACAGGTGGATGGATGGATGACTCATTTATTGTGTTTGCTTTTATTGCAACATGACATTGGGTGTCCTAAAAGGCGCTTATGAATAAAACCCGTTATCATTATCACTCAGTCAGTAGAAGAAGATTGTAGGCTTGTTGCACATTTTCATGTGGAAATTCTATACAGTTCCATGGTCTAATTTCCAGAGTTTCGGGTAAAAATTGACAAATTAATACAAAGAAGGGAGAGAAACAAAGACGCAAAAGAAGGACAGAAGAAAGAAAAAGAAGCAAAGGAGATAAGGAAGGAAGGAAAGAAGGAATAAACAATGGCTGGATGGACGGATGGATGGATAACTGTGCTATTTATCATTATCGTGACTTCTGACAGGTTATAATACTCATCCTGTCTAATGGACGAGATGACTGGACTTTGGCAATCAAATAGAATAGAATAGAATAGAATAGAATAGAATAGAATAGAAATGCCCTTTATTGTCTCACAGTAGGGAAATTCGGGGCATTTTGTTATCACTGTGACTCTTGCCACTCAGCCTAACCCCCACAGAACTGACTGTAACCTCAGCAGGGCAGCGTGTGAAACACTGAGTTCTTCTTCTGCCTCCCAATTCTCCAGATATCCAGCTGCTGAGAGCTTATTGAAAGCAAAACCAATCTGTAGGGATTACAACCCGCAGCCTCACAACATAAAGCCACCATCAGAATCTCTTATTTTGCCACATGCAGTCAGGTGGAAAGATTGGACACTCTACCTCAGTCTGTGTTTTTCTAGTATATTTGGATACAAATATAGCCAATATCAGTTTTTACAGAAAAAATGGGAGTAATATACATAAGTAATACAAACTGAGGAATTTCTATAAAAAGTAAAAAAAAAATTTTTTAAAAATGCAACTTCTAATGAGGAGTAAATTAGGACACTCCCACATTTATTCTGGAACAGCTGAAATTACATTTCACATCAGGTGAACGGTAGATCATTACATCATTTGGAAAGGCGGCTGCATGTTTAAATCAGATGTTTAGTTTAGTGTGCTGCTGACTACTGAACTGAGTGAAGTGATGCTTCTCTTTCTGCAGACTGATGTCAGACTGGTTGAAGGCAGCAAGCAGCAGCCAACTGAAGTTATCACAGCCAATAGGAGAGACTAGCTGCTAGCCAGAATACCTGTTATTGCTGATATCTCTTATTTGGAAGTGATACAGTAACTTCTGGTGTTTTTCCAGAATTAGATCACTGTGGAGCTAAATCAGAGCATTAAAATTTGTTCGAGAGAAAAAAACTTTGAAACTGAAAAATTATTTTGAAACTGACAAAAAGTTCAAAGCTATTTTTCAGACTCAATGGGGTTTTTTTACAACTTCAAAACTTTTTTTTTTCTGTTTTTCTTTTACTTTTTTGTTCAGCTTTGATTTTTATTTCCTCTTAAACTTTATGGCCTCTATTTAGCTCCACAGATTGCCTTCATTTCAACTTTTACACGATTAAAAGAGCATAACACTACATTACATGTATATTTTCTTTAAAATACTTACGTAATGCAGTGTCTTAGCTGTCCTAATTACATGACAGAAGCTACTTAGCCAGTATGTTCTGTGTTTTAGTCTGTCAGACGAGTACAAATGGACAGAATCACCCAACATGGAGCTCAGGATTACCTTACTGATGTCATGACGACTGATGGGTCCGAGGCTCAAACACCAAGAGGAACCACAGAAATTGTGATTTTTCTTCAAATAAGAAGAAAGAAAGAGTACGGTCTATTCTCTGTATTCTCCATGAAGCTAGCTACTAATTACCTGGCCATGCATCTCCACAAAAAGCCGACTGGAATAAAGGATTCCCAAAAATGGAAAGTTTCGCTAAGGCCAGAGATCCAGAGGTTCATCAACTAAATCACAGCTTTGCCATGAGGAACTCCCTGAGGAGTGATTTGATACACTGGGTTGTTTTTGGTGTGTCTTCATGACACTACATAATCATAAACAACAAATACAGCTGTGTTGGCGTTCAAGATAGTGTACTTATTTATCTACTGCTCAACGGTTAACAACTTTGGTCAACTTGTTGCTTTTAAGTGCAACAAAGCAATAAATCTGACACTGTCAAGTAAGCCTGTCTCAAGCAATTAATCATCTATCTCCATGATAAATTAAAATGAGTTTGATCATTACATTCTGATTGATAGTTTTTGAAGGGCAAAATTGTTTACAGAGACTTCATAAGCCATTTGGGTTATGATTTGGCTTTTTTCCCTGTTTCTTTTTATTGTTTTTGTTGTTGTTTTATTTTGGATATTTAAAATGTCTGCCCCAGTTCCCCAATGTTTCACCCAGTTCATGTGTGTTCGCTACAAAATTAAACTATTGGTTAATGAGAGGACAAATTTCTACAATTAGGGCATTATCGATATATTACTAGACAGCGGTCTCAAAATGACAATATTATTGTTTATCGCAATAATTTCTGGGACATTTTTTTTCATCCAGGAAAAGTTTTATCATGACAGGAGGCCCAGGTGTTCTGTCATTATTACGCAATTATTAATATTTTACTCAAAAATGACAATAATATCGTTCTTCACAATAATTTCTGGGACAATTTGTTATTGCGATACATTCCTCTTTTCACGATACCTTCTTCAGCAAAGCCATCACACCGCCTGATCCCACCTGTCGCATTTATGCTTCTGCAAATCTTAAATGAAATTACACAAGAAGGAGAAGAAGAAAAAAAATCTCTGGGTAAATCCAGACACGCGCACATCAAAGTGACGAGGAGGAGGAAAGGCAATGCAATTAGCATTTCACAGCCTTTACAACAAAGCCACGGCACAAATTAAATAACAATTAAGACTTCAAAACATGCAGCAGACAAAAAAAAAAGGAGGGGGGGAAAGCTTCTGCTTCTTGCTTTTCCCTCTACTTAATACATCCGCCTTTGAAGATTAGTGGCACAAGGCTTATGTCACTGACTGAAGTCCCGTCTTCAAATGGGTGCTGCGTTTCATTCAGTCATCTTCAAAAGCCCGCATTACACACTGGGCCTAAAAATACCACGTTGCAACAATGCAAATCAGCCTGTGGATGCAGCGTGGTGAGCCGTAAAGCCGCTCGTCTTGACAGAAGTGATTACTAAAAGGCAGACGATTGCGTTCAAATTTACACTTTAAATGACAGGAATAGAGAAGGCAGGACCAACAACACCCAGTCACTCCATTTACTTTGAAAGTACAAAGTACCATGTACTTTGTTTCTATAATGTTCATGGTAAAAAATAATTTAAAAAAACGTAACCATTTTCATACTCCTGAGTTTTAGGTATCGGGTGGTAACAAAAGTGGTTAACACTATTTGAAGGGGTGTTCTTAAGACTGACATGGCACTATCCCAAATATGGCATAACACTCGTTAAGAACGTGAAGAAGTCTTTATGAATGTTTATGACTGCTGTCATGAAGTGTCATTCAGTAAATAATGACACTTTTAATGCAAAGTTGCATTAAAAGTACATCAAAAGTGCCAACTTTGCATTATTTGATAAATGATGACACTTTTAATGCAAGGTTGCTGTAAACATTGCATTAAAGCATCAAAATTTACCAAATAATGCAAAGTTGGCACTTTTAATTCAACTTTTAGAGCACCTTTGCGTTATTTACCAAATGACACACATTCATAAAGACTTCATGTTCATAACAGGTGTTATATCGTGTTTATGATCTTATCATATCAGTCTTTTTAGAACCTGAGATCATATGAGTTGCAACAACTTTTATTTAAGTATTTTTGAATTGAATAAATTAAATTAAGATGATCTCCTTCAGTGCGTTCAACCTGAAAATGTTAATGAGTGAACTAAGAATGCAGAACTTTAAGGACCATCGAAGATAATAATATTAAAAAATTGGCATAAAAAAAAGTTTTCGGGTAAAAAAAAAAAAAAGATATAAAAAATAGCTGCAGTTTTTGATTGAAACGGAAATAAGTGCTTATAATGTTTACACGATCGAAATGGGTTTTTTCTGTCTTCAGTTTTTCATGAGCAAATTTATTTTCCTGCCTCAGAGTTTCTGATGAGTCACGATGAATTGGCCTCTCAGCGCTGAAAGAGGCAGAGCAGAGGTGTACTGCTGCCGAAGGCCCGATGAGACACACATGCCTGTTCTGTGATGTTATGCTGGCTTTTGTCAAGAACACTGGGGGAAAAAAACAACTCTTGCCAAGTATTTTGGTCCAGGTTCTAATGCAAATATCTTAGTTCACTATAAATAAGACAAAAGTAACTTTTCAGCAAGATATAGAAGCTTGTTTTACATCAATAATCATTGATGCAGATGGAAAAAGTTTTAGTTTCACTATTTCATTTATAACAAGATATTTTTTCCATGTTATAAGGGAAATAATCTGCCAGAAGAACTAATACATTTTCATTAATATTAAGGAATTATTGACTTAAAACATGATATTGCTGAAAAGTGATTTGTAAGATGGTTTGGTCTGATTTCAAGTTTATGAAGATATTTGAATTAGAAAGTGGACAAAAAAACAACTTTATAAGATTTGGTGTTTTTTTGCAGTCTAAGTACATTTTAAAAAACCTTTATTTTGTTGTTGTAAAGTTTGCCTGAATAAAAGCAGAAATAAATGCTTTTAAAGAACAACCCGTCTTTAGTAGTACAAACAGCAAAATGTGTTTTTTTCTGCTGATTTTAAAGGGAATTTCTACCATCTTGATTCAGTCTATACTTAGAAACAGTAACCAAGTTTCTATGAGCTGCCAGATTTAGTAACTATCCAAACTAAAGTGATTTTAGTGAAAATCATTTCTGAAGTAGAAAGAGTCGCTTCAAAGGCCAGACAGGAAGTTCTCAAGCAGAGAGCCGAGGTTAATGAAGACTCGGTTAGTCGACTTAAACTTTATTTTTCTTATCCAAACACGTCGAAAGGCAACACAATACCGTGTGGCCAAAATGTCATCCTGACCACCGGATGTGACTTCTGACACCGTCGCCGTTTAATTACCAGCGTCCTGCAGCAGGCTGCGGCAGTAAAGCCACTTTCAGCGGCGGCCTGGGATGAGCGGCTCGCTGCAGAGACGACCCCGTCCTAATTAAATGCTGCGTCGCCTCAGACCAAAAGCACATGATAATCATATTAAAGCATACGGGGCCGCTTTCATCGGATCACCGCAGACCCATGAGTCATTTGAAAAACTCATCTGTGCTTCAGAAACACCTCAGAGGCGACCAGACGCAGAGCAATTTGATTACGGACGGCAACATTAGATACAGGAATCAACTTGTTTTTTTTTTATGTGAGGATGTTTTTTTTTATTTCTTATTTTCTCCCCTCTAGCAGTTGCTTCCAGTCTCCAGATACTGCTGCAGTGCCGCACACAGATGCAAACAAAAGATGTTTTTTCCTCCTTTTTAGGAAAACGATTTGTCTTTTTTTTTTTACGGCGTGCAAGATTTTTCTCATGAACCCGAACTGCATGTTGCAAATTATTTTCTTCCCAGATCCTGGCGGCGGGGAAGAAACAGCGAGTGGAGATCGTAGCATAAATGTGTGCAGGCGCGCATGTGTGTGTGCGTGTGTGTGTGTGTGTGTGTGTGTGTGTGTGTGTGTGTGTGTGTGTGTGTGTGTGTGTGTGTGTGTTTTAAAGGCGGGCTATTTTTAGCTCACGTGCAGGAGCTTAAGGGTGGAGATCCACGGCGCTCTGCACAGAGCCAGGCGAGAGGAGATGGTTATTTTTAGACTGCGGCTGACTCGCTGCAGTAACCCTTTGTTTGCTGCAGCAGCGGCGAAAATGCTGCCGTCCGTTAATGTCGGCTTTGGTAACGCTGAGCTTCTGTAAGAGTGGAGCCTTTTGGGTGATTATGGAACAACAACAAAAATAAATAATTGAAAAGAGGAAAAGAAGTTCTACAACATTACCAGGGGTTGTCATGGTGAGCTATTTTTATCTCACATTTGCTTAAATCTGGAATTTAGCCTCCTGTTGTTTGTGCCAAATTCAGGGGCTAATATCAATATGATGAAACGAAAGCGCCAGATAGCAGCCGAACAGTGAGGTTTGGTTTTAAATCCGTCAGAGCAGGAGAAAATGGATTTCAGTTCTTACTTTGAGACCTTAACTAACCCCTCTGTAGTGAGGAGACGGGGCTGAGACGCCCTCTAGGGATTGTATTGTTTCTAGAAAAACGTGAGAAGAGGAAGGTGAAATCCTCCCTACAAGAAGAGGAGGAGAAAGTGGAAGAGAAGGGAAGTTTAACTGGGGGGTGGTGGAGGGTGTGTGTGAGGGGGTTCAGCAGCAACAGATGTACACCTCAGCATCCAGCTACAGTTATTAGCTTTCATTTTGCTCGACAGGCTGAGACGCTTCCAGTTGCTACAATTAAAGAACATCCCCACAACACTGGGAGCCGAAGATGGGATGTCTTACTGCTGGTGATAATGTGCTTTGCTGCCATAAAAAAAAAAGTACTACGAGGGGGTAGGGAGAGATGGGAGGTGGGGGGTGGGGGTGGGGGGGGTCACCATGGCAACAAGCTTTGTTTGAAAATGAGGCGTGTGTGTGTCCTTGTGCACATTGATTCAGCAGAGCTGAACGACTGGTTGTTACGGTTTGGCCAGAACGGTGAAGGAGATTGTGGATGGTGCTGGGTGGGTGGGTGAACCTTACATTCCCATATAAGACTCATTTAAGTCCTGAGGAACACAGCTATGGTGATGACTCAGAGAGGGGCGTGTGTGTGTGTGTGTGTGTGTGTGTGTGTGTGTGTGTGTGTGTGTGTGTGTGTGTGTGTGTGTGTGTGTGTGTGTGTGTGTGTGTGTGTGTTTGGGGTGAAGGAGAAAAGAGGGAGCACCGAATGGGAATTCAGAGAAAACTGCTGAAGATGATTGTAAGGAGAGTTTAGGCATCAATAAATAATTTACTATAATGAATTTTAGTCCAAGAAAAAAAAGTTCCATTGTAAGAAGTAGAATAGAATAAAATGTTCTTTAATGATCCCCAAGGGGAAATTGCTTATTTGTTGGAAGCTACTCCATCTTTGGTGATAAATACAAAGTTTGTAAAATATATACAGTATATACCTAAGAGTAATATGTTCAAAATGACTAGATATAAACACATAAATAAATAAACAGGCAATCACATGCAACATATTAATTAATAAATAACCTATAAATGAGCACAGAAAAAAAGTCAATTAAATTGGAAGCTAGAGTTTTGCTGATGTTCACCTTCATTGGTGCACTTGTTATTCAAATTTCTATTTATTTTAAGACACAAATATTTGTTTCTTAACAGCATCAGAAATAAACCTTCCACCCTGTCAAAAATACATGAGAATATTCCATATTTCCATGCATAAAACGTTTTTAATCATAATAATAACCAGCATAAGCACTTTGTATATTTGAGTTAAAGCCTTACAGAAGTGAGCTACTATAATTTTGATTGCAAAATAATTGGAATAATACGTAATCTCTGTTTTCTTTTACCTGTGTTACATCAAACTGTTATTATTATGACTGACATGCTAAGGATCACACATTACATGGAAAGAGTTTCACTTACATGAGTTGTGATTTTTGACACTGATCTGTGAATCAAACCCCCAAGACTATACTATGTTCCAAATTATGATGCAAGTCATATTTTCTCAGATTTTCTTAAATGCTCAATGCAAATGATGGTCAGTATAATTTTCCAATTACAAACTATTACAGTATAAATCAAATTTTACTTTACAAAGCTCCCCATGAGAACAGTATTTTTTTCAAAAATAAAAACTCAAAATGCACTGATCCAAATTATTATGCACAGCAGATTTTCTCAAACATTTTATGGATTATAAAGAACTGCAAACTGTCATTCTTTGAAAGGGCTGCATTAAATGGTCACATGTACTAAAATCAAAAGCTATTTCAATCAAAAACACCTTAACAGACCAAGTTACATGTTAACATTGAACCTTCTTTGATATCACAGCACAATTCTTGATCCATTGAACTGGAGTTTGTGGAAAGTTTCTGCTTGAATTTCTTTGCAGGATGTCAGAATACCTTCTCAGAGCTGCTGGTTGATATGAACTGCATTAAACCCTCAGATCTTCTGCTGGAGGAAACTCCAAAGGTTCTCAATAGGGTTGAGGTCAGAGGTCAGAGGATGGTGACCACACCATGAGTTTCTCCCCTTTTATGCCCATAGCAGCCAATGACACAGTGGTATTCCTTGCAGCATGAGATGGTGCATTGTCATGATGAAGATGATTTTGCTACTGAAGGTTCAGCTCTTCTTTTTGAACCATGAAAGAAAGTGATCAGTCAGAAAGTCCATATACTTTGCTGAGGTCATTTTCACACCTTCATGGACTCTGAAGGGGCCGACCAAAGATTCTCTCCTCATGATTTCAGCTCATAAAATGACTCCACCACCTCCTTGCTGACGTCACAGCCTGTTGGGACGTGGTGGCCATCCACCACCAAACCACTACTGCGTCCATCTGGACCATCCAGGGTTGCACAGCAATCATCAGTGAACAAGTCTGTTTGAAAATGAATCTTTATGTACATCTGGGCCCACTGCGACCTGTTCTGCTTGTGAGCTCTGGTTAGGGACCCAATAGTAGGTTCATGCACCGCAAGCCTCTGGAGGATCCTCCACCTTGAGGCTCCAGAGGCATCAGCAGCTTCAAATAACTGTTTGCTGCTTTGTAAGGACATTTTAACAGCTGCTCTCTTAATCCGATGAATTTGTCTAACAGAATCTTCCTTATTCTGCTTTTATCTGTACAAACCCATCTTTGTTCTGAATCAGCCACAAATCTCTTCACAGTACAATAACGCTTCAGTTTTCGTTTAATATCTAATGTTTTCATACCTTGTCATACGGCACTACACTATCTGATGATTTTCATCAGCAGACAGATTCTTTCTCTTTCCCATATTGTTTGAAACCTGTGGCCTGCTTAATAATGTGGAACATCCTTTTTAAGTAGATTTCCTTTAATTGAGCTCACCAGACAAACTAATCAACCAGTTTTCTGAAATTAATTATAGTGATTCAAAGAGTCCTGACACACAATACCATCTAGAAATTTAATAGCACAACAAAAAATGTAATCTTTATGACACTTAAATTCAATTTGCATAATAATTTGGAACACGGTGTACAAAGAGCATAAAGCTAATCTACCCACCGAGAGGAAGAGAGGAGAGGAGAGGCATGCGTACCACAGCCTGACTTCAGCACAAGAAATGTTCAAGTCATTTTCCAGAAGATTTTATCTGACTGACATACCAAAGTCATTCTGTGTCCCAAAGCTTCCACTTAGAATGGAAAGACATGTTGCATTAAAATGAATAAAACTGATTTTGCTATTTCAATATTCTGCACTGTTAAAATAAGCTGTAACATTACCTTTTTTTTTTTTTTGAAAAGTTGTGGACTTTAAATTATTTCTTATTTTAATCTTAGGCTCTTCAGTGGTGGTAAAGCTGTCTTGGTGTGTGTGGTTTATAGTCTTATTGGAGGATTGTAAAGGTTGCCTTAAGCCCAAAATTAGTAAAACAGGTATTATTCATATGCTGAATAATACCTGGCTCAGACTAAAGAGCAAGATGTAGCAAGACCATTCAAAAAGGGGCGTGGTCTGTGAATTTTAGCTGGTTACTCAATTTGATTAATTCATAGATAGAATCAGAGTGGGACACTCAATAGAAGCCAGGCATGTCTTCCCTGATAAACCAGCCAAATAGATTTTCCTACAGATCCCGATCAGAGTAAGAGAACGAAACAATACTAAATAATGAACCACTAAACATCACAATCACCTGGAATACTTCGAGGATTTCTCTATAATATGATTCATGAGTCAGGTTCTGACATTCCTGAATGTCAGCTTTCCAGGATGGTGACTTGTCAAGAAGTATCAGCAAGTTCTGTGTCTCTGTGCTCTTCCTTCTCCTGTTCTATTTAAACAATGGAGTAGGCAGTATAGTCAGTAAAAGTAAAGATTTTCTTTTTCCAAAGCCCATATTTTATTTTCCCATGCTTTGACCTTGAAAACACTGAAACCAAATTTCTGACTCTTATAAAATGAACCCCTGTATTAGAGCTTTCTGCATTCCATTAAAGCATTTTAATAATGTTCTACATTTTTGTTTTAATTATCTGACCAAATACAGTAATCCTGTCCATGTCATTCAGTGGATTGTGCCTTTCTTGAAACCAAATATACCTGCTCTCACCAAAAGCCCAGTCTCTGCAGAGTCAGACTTGTGCAGGTATTTGTTTTTGGAAATGAAGATGAAAAGGGTAGTCCTGTATCGTTCCCTCACTATTGTAAGAAACCACATATTTGTTTCACTATCAAGTCTGGAAAAAAAGCTACAAAGCCAAGCATGAATGCTCTACTAAGCTTCCTGGGTCCATCGGCTTCCAAACTGAGAAAAGACTTCATTGGGTTTTTTAGTTCAAAGTCAGAAGGATCAGTTATGCGAGTCATTGTCGTTCTGAATAATGTTTCTAGTTTCCATGTGAAATGTTTGCACTGGCAGCACAAGAGAGGAGGAGGGAGAGTCCGCCGCGGTTCTGGAGTGGCTCCTGTGTTGTCGTAGGGTGGCCTTTTTAATGAGTGCGACAGCATGTAGTTTAGCTGCTTTCCTGAGTCGTGCTGTGCCAAAAATAAATAAATTAAAATACAAGCACACCTGGCTGCAGTTGTTTCTGCTCACTGGGAAATGTCCTGATGGATAGATCGAGACCATCAGGAGTGGCCGCCTAATGAGTCCCTTCGCGCATAAAGTCACCCTTGGAAAAAAGGCCAAACTCTGGCATTTCAAATAACTACACAGAGAAAGTCAGAGACTGAAACCTCCTTATTTCTGTAAGTTCAGTTGTTATACAGCTGATGACTGCTCCATGATGGAGAAATTATATGATGGCCGTTTAAAAGGAAAATACTGCAAAGATGACATCAGCTGCAATAAATCCACATTTTTCTCACTCCTCTCAAGAAGATTGGAGACATTCATTTGTCAATGAGACATGCTGAATATTACAGTAGCAGGTAATATGTGAACTCATGACACTTATGCTACACTTACAAGTAATTCTTTGCTATATCAGTAGTGGCCATACTAATATTGCAATGTGTTCATCTAATTCTGATTTTAAAAAAACAGCAGCAGTGTATTCCGAAAAGTAAAAAAAGCTAAAAAGTCTGAAAGTAACTTTTATATACCTATGGATAAATGTATTGATCACAAAGCATATTCTGTTCCAATCTAAAACGCAAAGAAAAAACTCATAAACTGTATTATTACTCTAGGAAGAGAGGAACAAGTCCTCTGATTCTTACAGTTTTTACAGGTATCTGCCTGCCACTTTCCACTGGTCACTGCCTGCGTTTCCATTGATTGTATAATCGTCCATTTCAAAAATAAATTTGCTTAAAATGGAAGCATACCAATTTCAAAAGAACGTATTTGTCGATAAAAAGTTTTGCTGCTAAGATGAGGGGCTTTCTTGGACGCATCAGTTAGTTTATCTCGCAAAACTGCAATGGAAACAGACGAGTCACATGATCAACAACTGGATGATGCCATTGGTGCAAACCACAAACAAACAGGAAGTGGTGGGAGGATAAAGGCGCTGTGCGTTTTTAATGACTCATCGAGTGAACAAACTTATTCATGTGTGATTTTAATTGTGCTTCTGGTTTAATGGAAACACCGCAATTGCAAAATCATATTTATTCGACAGTACGGGAATATTGGCAAAGTTTTGCTTTATAATGGAAGCGCAACAAATGCCATGTCTGAAGGGTCACCTTCCACCTTCGAATATATTATTTTCCCATCCAGAAATATAATTTTTTTTCATCATAAAGTGATTGTTGCTGTTAGTATTGTTCTTAAAAACAACTGTGTTTTGTAATTGGCTGCTTATTAAAGTTATGATGCCACTTGTTCCCTCATTTATCTGTGGAACATCTGTTCCACATGAGCAGCTGCATCCCAGCAGCTTCAATTTGTTACACAAAGAGGCTGAAGAAAAATGTGATAAAACTTTGTCTTTTTATGCAAACCGAGTTTTTAAGCTTCTTTAATCTGCTGAAAATAAAAGGTTACCATAAATAAGACTATAAATCACAAGGGAGGCATAACCTGCTGTCCCGCCTGTTAAATCAGTCACTTTAAGTGTGAAGACAGACAATAACATCCAGGCTTTATAGAGTGAAAACCTGGACCGCTTTTTTACGTTTAATGGTTAACGTCATTAACCAGTCAAGTATTAATGAGAACAAAATAACCAAAATGAGAGAAGTCAGACTTTATGAACACAATTTTCCTTTTTTTATGTAATTGTTTCTCTTAAAATGGGCATAAAAGAAAACTCTTTCAAACAGATCAAATCACAGCGACCCACAAATAACAGATCAAAGGATACGGCATTATTTTTCAAAGCCTAAAATTTATGAAATGTGCATAAAGTCATTGTTTTTTTGAAGCTGATATGTTAATTTCAAAATATATTTTTGACACAAAAAAGCCTCTGGAGTTATGTCTAACTAAAACAGAGAAACAAAAGGTTTACAATAACAGTTTAACTACAGTGTTGCTGTAGACAGATAAACCCTTACAAATACAACAAGGACTTGCTGTGTGTTAGAAAAACAAGATTTTCAGCCTCATTCACTCAAAAGCCACGTTTCCGTTACAAATGTGCGCAAAACTTTGACAATATTCCACTAATGTGGAAAAAAAACGCAATTTCGCAATTGCGGTGTTTCCGTTGCACAAGAAAGACAATTAAAATCACATGTGAATAAGTTTGGTCACGTGATAAGTCATTAAAAAACAGGCAATGCCATCATCCTCCTACCACTTCCTGTCGTCTTCTTTGTCTTTTCTGTCAGTGGTAACATCCGGTTGTTGATCATGTGACTCGTGTGATGTGAAGAAAGTGTTTCGATTGCAGTTTTGCGCAATATACACATTTCGACACGGCTGACAAAACACCTCATCCAAAGGACGTGTAGCATTATCACTCATTTGGCTTCAGGTTCAGTTGCCTTTTCTTTGTAGATTTTTCCCCCTTTTTTATCTAATTATACTTGAAAATAAATACATCTATAAGCTACAAGTAAAGGAAAAGTTGTACAAATAGGGATATTTGACATTTAAGACAGTACAAATATTTCAATGGCAAAAAATATTACATTTAATCTAATGTTTTGCAGGGTATTGCTGCAAGAGGAAAAAAAACAAAACAGGCAAGCATTGTCTACTGTGTCCTGCTCTGTTCAAAGGAAAGATGGAAGAAAGCAGCTCGGACACTGCGGCTGCGTCGCAGTGTTCTTTAGGAACACTGTCGCTCTCCTGAACATCAAAGTGGCCATTTGCGCTGACAGGTGCCATTAAAGGCCATCATGAGGAGGATAAGGACCTTGTAAAAATAGGAGGAGATGAAAGAAGTGCTCCGTCACTCGCTCACCTGCAAGCTGCTTTTACAGCAACGCTACAAAAACTCAACAAACTAAACTTACTTCTGGAGGACAACCAGTGAGAGACGGAGGTATTCACCAAATCCTCTAAACCATGTAAATGCAGAAGCAGATTTAAACAGCTTTCTGTGTTGAGGGCACTAAAGAGAAATATTTTACCCATCTTCACACATGAAAGCTTTTCCTTTTACATTCTGTTTGTGTAGCGCAGGGGAAAAAATAAAAAAATAAAAACTCAGCAAAGACAATTAAAAAATATTTGTCCCAGGCGGAAAAAGCGAATGACTGACAGAGTCATTTCTGCATCTGTCAGATTGAGTCGTTGGTTTCACTAGTCTTGGATGAAGACAAAAAAATAACATCTCCCACTTGACATCTCATTCATCACAGAAGAAGAAGAAAATAGGAAATGACAGGACCGCTTGATGTCGACACTGGGGCGGTTAAAGGGACGGTAGCGTACGTTCGGGTGCGCTACGAGATCTGAGTGCAGTCAGAACTAGAGGTGCTGGCGCTGAGTGGGCGTCAGAGTTGGTGGCAGTGCATTCTGCTATAACTGGACTGTGGATGCTGACATTGGATGTCTGGGCTGGATAATAGAAACATAGAAACTTTGAGGAAGTTTCCATGTTCCTCGAAAGTTTAGCAGTTTGTCACATTACAGACGCAGGTATCAGAATCAGTGGGTTTTATTGGTGTTTTTATGTTGGAACCAAACAAAGCAGTGCAGTTGTTTTAAACTTATAGAAGTGGGTTTTTTATTTGTCTTTTTTACTTACTTGTTTTCTCAGTCATTTTAATTTTGTTCAAATCCTGGTTTGACATCTCAGTCCCAAAACTCCACTGAGAGTTTCAAACTTTAACAGACTTTATCTGCCTGACCAACTCTGCACCTCGGACCTCAGTGAAAATTGAACGGAACATGGACTAAAATCATTTCTCAGCCACTTGAGGGGAAGGAAAAGAAAATTTCTCAGTGGTTTGGCACAAAATGTGCCCACAAAGCTCTTCTATCTCTATCTCACACACACACACACACACACACAGTCACAAGGGTAAACACTGAAGGCAATGTGGGGTTCAGCAATCCAAATTATATTTGGTTGGGGATCACTCTACCACTGAGTTAAAGAACAAAATGTCATGGAATTTTACAGCAAAAAAAAACCCTGGAAATTTTGGAAACATGAAAGAAATCACAAACCACCTTTCAGTTGTTTTTCAAAGCAAAGAAGTCATTTTGAAACACACTTCTGACACAAAAAGCCTCTATAAGGTAAAATGCACCATCATAATGACAAAATATTTAACAATATGCAACCTAAAAATGACAGTTACCTTGGAAACTGAGCCCTGTCCAACGGGAATATGTAACATTATGTGGTCACTTTTTGGTAACAAAGAAAATAAGTAGAGTGAGTTATCTTACTTTCCTGTGATAGAAGTGTGGGTGAAGAAAACAGCTTAACGTGGAAACATTTTCTGCCCCAGAGTTATGAAGTACTTGGAAAGTTGGGTTTAAAGAACCCAAAAATTCAAAACTAAAGGTGAAGGACGCAATGAATATGTGACAACTATAAAAGATGGCTCTAAGCTTTAAGGGCAGGGGTGATTGTTTGTGACCATACATTTTCTCAGGTACTTTTTGCATCGTCATCGTCATTCTTCAATTTTGACTGCATTCTCAGCCATCTTAATTTCTGTTTCTTTTGCCTTTTTGACGTCATTTTCAAACATTTCTAGACTTCTAAAATTAACGTGATTATTATGATCCTGACCTAAGAAAACACTCATTGAAAGTGAAGATTAGATTCAATTTGGCATTTGAGACAATGTTTTACTAACTGGAGCGAAGTGGTTCTTGGAATCTGATTTTATTTATTTATTCTTATTTAGCCTTCACTTTATCAGGAATCCCTTTGCTTATGATAAAATCAGTTTTATATGGAGACCTGGCCAAGAAGAACACCAGTATTGTATGCAAAACTAAATAAAGAAGTGCAAGGTCTGACTTAGTTTTGGGAACTTTGCTTTGCCTTAGCAAAGGTCACAAGAGAAAAGCATGAAGTTCACAGGCAGCAACGTGCTAAAACGAAAAGCACTTCAAAATCTTGTATCTAGACAACAGAGATGAATTGGAGCTGTGTTATAATTAACTAACTAACCTGTTCTCTAAGCACCTGGATTGGATAGGAACATGGCTGTTGTGACTTAAATTATCTGGACCTGTTGGTTTTAATGCAAAATGTTTTCTGGTCACTGTTTGTTGTGTTTTGGCTTAAATACATGAACTAAATTAAGCCAAATATCTCATAAAAATTATTTTAAAAAGCAGAAAAACGACCTGTTCAGCTGACAACAAAATGTATGACTAGATTAGTTTCCATAAATGATGTTACTTACTTTTGATCACAAATCTAAAAGAACCAGGACAGAGGTGCAAAACATATGCTGCGCTCATATTTACTTCAGCTTTCAATGGTACTTGAGTAAAGTAGTTCGACTTGTTTCACAGGGGGAACAGTGGGTGGTAAATGGAAACGCAGCGGGAGACCTTAGAGTCAAAATCTGTTCTGAAACCCCGTAGGAAACAGTGTTAAAAAAAACAGCATAACTGTGATTGTCTTTAGCAGACATCTACTAACTACCTGGTTCGGTTCATTTTGTAATAAATACAGAGAAGAAAATCTAAATTTACATACTAAAGAAGGTTAGGTGGAATGCATAGAATTCCCAACACTTTAACATCCGATCAATGAGAAGTGAATCCAGGATGGTAAAATCCAATAATTCTACAATTACAGCTTTATGATATCAGAAAATCATTTATTATCAGAGATAGTGAAAGGAGCTTAAGACGTAGAATTGAGTCGCACTGAAGCCACAAAATAAAGACTTGAGTTGACTTGTAGTTAGCCGTAGCTTTAAAAACATCACCAATGTCTCACCAACTCAAAACGGTAATAAATGACTCCATCAGGAAAACAAATTAGATTTACCTCGACTCACCTACAAAGTGTATTCCATGGTATTTGGCAACCTGTGCTTAGCTTGCTGGATACATTTATGTAATATTCACTTTATGTATTTTATGCACATACTTTGCAATACCATCTGTTACCTCCCTCTGTTGTGTGTTTATTATAAGTGTATTTTTCCTGTTGGTATAAGACCAATAGAAATTTTCACCAAAAAAAGATTGCAGATTCATGTTATAAAATGAAAAAAGAATGTTATAGTTAACAATAACTTTAAAAAATTAGGTTAATGATGTCTGTATGAATAATTCATACTTTAAAAACAATTAAAAGCATAATTATAATGATGCTAGTGTTTTGATACAACCCCACACCTCCTCGGAATACAGTTAGGTCTTTAAAAGACTAATTAATCACATGAAACTGCGCTAACACGGCAACACATTTTTTAAATTTTTACATATAAGGGTTATGTTTTCTGGTGTTTCTAGTACGCCCGTAAGCCTGACGCACATGTGACATCCCCAAAACAACGAAGCTTCTCTTTGCCCACTAGGGATTCATTTTTACTTCAAAATCGAGCTGATTGGACGCTGGAATGACTATTGTTGTGTTCGAGTTATGCTACATTATTAGCACAACTAGCTTAGCCTATCAGCGAAGCTAGTCAAGCCTAAAATAAAATTCAAATTCAAAACTATTTTATTGATTCCAAAGGGGAAGTGAAATAAATCAAAGACCTCGGTGGATGTGGGCAGTTTGTCCATCAGTATTACGTCTTCCCCACATTCTGTCGATTACATTTAAAGGGCATCATAATTTGGCACATGCAGCTTATGGGAATTTATATGACAAGCTTTTAAATTACCTGCAGCAGAATTACAGCTTGGTAGGCGATCCCTAATAAACTCCCAAAACTGCTGTGCAGAATGAAATAAAGAACAGTTTTGAATACAATTTGTACGAGAAACCTATTAACGCGACCCGTTTTAGACGATGACTATAATAAATCGCTGGCAAGCTTGTTGATCTCGGCGACTAATTTCTGCTCAGGAAAAGGTTATTTTAGGAGACCTGAGTGATGAGCTGCTTGGCTCCGTCTGAAAAGATGCCTTTCCACCCCCTAATTCCCCTCAAATAATACCCGCCCGCCCCGTGGAGAAACGCCTGTGAGTCACCACTGGTGCACCTCCGCTCATGGCCAACGATCCATCGCAGAGACAGTGCTGACTGGAATCATAATTTGCCATTTCCAGTGCGATGATAAGTTGAGCGAGAGGGAAGGGTAGGAGGGATTACAGAAACAATAAAAGACTGAGATGATGCAGGCATGTCTCTGGCAAATGAAAAAGGAGGGGCTAATGGCTGATTAACTACTAAAAATTACAAAGATTAGAATATTTCCAAACAAGCATCCAGCCGCATTGTTGCCCTCCCAGAAAAGCTCCAATAAGAGTGAAAAACAAGTTAATGAAGTTGTTTTACAGGAACCTGACACTTCTTAATGCAGAGCAGCAAAATGCTGTTGGAGCTTTTACAACCGGGCATCAGAGTCGAACAGAACCACCACCACGACATTCACAGGATCGCATTTATTTTGTTGATCATTTGCGTTCCTACATTCAAGTGTTTTGTGAGTCTGTCTCTTTAAAGGCCCGATTCACTGAGAGACAAACTGTGGCCGTGTCAGATTGTTTAAGCCAGGTGGAATTTAAAGGAGCCATTTTTGAACTCAGCCTTCTGCAGCATAACATCTAAAACACGAACGCACCGGAAGACAAGAGCGTCCCGTCCAGAGGTGGTGGTGGGGTTTCCCTTTGTCACAATATAACAAAACCCAGAAACGTCATAATCTATTTTTAAGCGTCATTTTTTAAAGGGACAGCATTATGTATTTTCCAGCCACATAGTGCCATTTTATATGAAAATAAAGTAACTGTCACCTTCAGTTGTTATAAAAAATGCCATATATATCAAATATGACTTTAAAAAATTTACTTTGAAATTTAATGCCTTGAAATTGGGCCTCTGTCTTTTTAAAACCTCCTGCTCTTTCTGAAACTCTGCCTTCAGAAAGTCATCACAACATGGTTCCTCTTTTAACCCTTTAATAACGTTTTTACCAGCGTTGCTCTGACCAGTAGCTCCTATAATCAGCTCAGCTGATGCTCCGTTCTACTAGGTGTTTGCCAATTGCTGCTGGCTAGTCTGAAGGAGCTGAGGGGAGAAGTTGTGAGAAAGGGGTGATCTGTGAGGCGCAAGTTTGGAGGAGGAGCTAGGTCCAACCTGGCGTTTTACAAAACTGAATGGTTGCCATGGAGATTGAAGGATTTCTCAGACAAGCATGAAGGCAAAACTCCAGGTATGTTTTCGATGAGGGAATGACTTAATGCCATCATGTAAAGTTAAAAAAAGTTGACTTTATATAACACTGCCCCTTTAAAATGAAAATAATCCCATTTTAATTGCAGATAATCCACAATGCCTCATCACACATCAAGCACATGAATATGTCATTTTTTTCTCCGCAGTGACAAAATCTACAATGAAATTAAACACTTCAATTATAAGCATGGATGTAAATTGTGAACCCGTTAGTGTGTAATGAAAATGTCTCAGGGTTCATATTGAGGTTGAATCCAAACTCTGGAGCCTCAAATGAGGGAACTTCTCTCAAACTGAAGCGATCAGAAGTCAGCAGGACTCTGAGTGTGAGAGGACGACCTCCAAAGACTCCTGTCCATTATCAAACAGTCCATAACGCTTCAACGCGCTGTCAACTCCAGAGAGCGAGACGCATGTACGTAGTTCAGAGTTCAGGTCAGAGGTGATGCTCAAATGGGAAATTTATTATTATTATTATTATTATTATTATTATTATTGATGGATTTGGTTACCTAAGCGATGTATTCTGTGTGTAAAGTTGAAAATGTCTGCGCGTCTGCAGCTAGTAGTCAAATCTGTGAAATGCAGCCTGTCCAAATGACTGATGGTCTTCAGGTTCTTCAGGTCTTCGTAAATGTGGACTGGCTGGCTGACCTCTGATAACCTCAAGACACAATTAACATGTTTAAAATCATCTTCCTAAAATAGTGGCCTAAATCATTTTGCCAAAAAAAATAAGTTAAGCCGTTATTTTAGGAAAGTGACGAAATGTTAGCGGAGCAAAGGAAGATTTTTACTGCACAAATGTAGCACAATTGATTGAAGCGATATTTTGTTTGATTTTGCAAATGTGCACTGGCTGGTTGACCTTTGACCTCTGAAAACATTCATTAATATCTTTAAAATGAGAACGGCACCAAACGAACGCAGCACAAACGTGATGCCAATTCAGTTTACTTTGTAGAAAACTGATTCGGCATCAGTTTCTTGTTACAATTCAGCTTATCAATAAGATATATTGATCAAGCAGTACGGAGTATATCTTTTGGAAGCGATATAAGTATGAACAGTTTTTATTATGGTCATTTCTGTGGAAATATTAAGAGTTTTCTATGGTTTCATCTGGAAGGTTTAGAATTCTGACCTTATCTGTACATAACTTCATATTTGTACAGTTTTTAGAAGTAAAAACAGGTCTATGACAGTAGGGGGCGTTATTGCAGGTTTCCACATAGACTTGTAGCTCACCTCTGACACTCGCTGGGATGCAGGACCAGGTCCTCGCTGTTCTTGGCGCTGACTGTGAGCTCGTGTTCCGTCGGGTTGAAGATGTCGAGCAGAAGGTGGCACTGCCGGGTGCTGCGGACACAGACAGAAACACTTCAGCCAAAAAAGCCGATACGACGCATCAAATTCAACACCCCAACAAAAAAAAACATGACTGGCCTGTCCTTGGACTGTGTTTATGCGTCTGGTTCTAATTACTTTGCTAAAAATGAACAGCAGCGTGGCACACAGCGGGTCAGTGAGATCAAGAGAAGATGTAGTGTAAAGTACTCTCAGTGCTTGTCAGAACATCAAAGGTGGTCATGCTTTCGTTAAATCTGAAGACCTATGTGGAGCAGGTCATCTGCGCATCATCCCGCGCCTGCTTTTCTCATGTAGATAACAAGAGGAGCACTTTGTGATTCAGATCAACATGTTGAGTGTTCAAAGAGTTAATTTTAGCCCCCAAAGTAGGTGGATGAAAGGCCTGCATGACTAGAAACAGAACCAGCTAACAGAATTAAGTGCTGCTTCACAGGAATAATGTCTGGAGCTGGAAAGGGTTAGGGTTAGGGTTTTGTGATGAACAATAAAAAGCATCCCATGATCTGGCTGGGATTTCTTATGAAACTTTTTGAGCATACACCAAATTCATAAATCCAGATAAAGAGTGAATAGAATAGAATAGAATAGAATTCAACTTTATTGTCATTGCACTGTCACAAGTACAAGCAACAAGATGTAGTTTGCATCTATCCAGCTGTGCTCTACGAGATATAAATATTTATTCACAGATGTACAAGACTATGTATGTATGGACTATAAGGGGTTATAGCAAAGAGATATAGATATTGTGTATAAATATAAATATGGGAGCTATATGCACAGATTATACAGATTATACAAGAATGTTAGGGAATGGATTATAGATGTATATAATATAATACAAGATAAATAATGGCAGATAAAATTTACAGGTTGTATGTGTGTGTGAAGAAAACAGTCCGTGATGTGTGTGTGTGTGAGGATAGTCCATGTGTTATTGTTGTATGAGAGGATAGGGGAGTACAGTCCTTATAGTTTATGTTTTATGTCAGGAGGCGTTCAAAAGCGTGACAGCTGTGGGAAAGAAGCTGTTCCGGTGCCTGGTGGTTCTGGTCCGTAGGCTTCTGTAGCGCCTCCCAGAGGGCAGGAGGGAAAAGAGTGTGTGTGCTGGGTGAGTGGAGTCCTTTGTGATTTTCCCGGCCCTTTTCAAACACGGCTTCCTGTAGATGTCCTTGATGGCAGGGAGCGGTGCCCCGGCGATATACTGGGCAGTTTTCACCACCCTCTGCAGCGCCTGCCGGTCGGAGACAGAGCAGTTCCCGTACCAAGCTGTAATACAGTTGGTGAGGATGCTCTCAATGGTGCAGCGGTAGAAGTTCGTGAGGATCTCTGAGGACAGGTGATTCTTCCTCAGGGTCCTCATGAAGAAGAGGCGCTGATGCGCCTTCTTAATGAGTTTGGAGCAGCTGGTCGTCCAAGTCAGGTCCTCGGAGATGTGGACTCCCAGGAACTTAAAGGTGTCCACACGCTCCACCACTGTCCCCTTAATGTGGATGGGTGGAGGTGGGTCAGCGTTCCTCCTGAAGTCCACGATAAGCTCCTTGGTCTTCTCGGTGTTCAGCTGCAGGTTGTTTTTGTCGCACCACTCAGCCAGACGGTCTACCTCCTCCCTGTAAGCGGCCTCGTCATTATCTTTGATGAGGCCGATCACCGTGGTGTCGTCTGCAAACTTGCTGATGGCGTTAGAGCCGTGAACAGGTCTGCAGTCGTAGGTGAAGAGGGAGTAGAGGAAGGGACTCATCACACAGCCTTGTGGCACTCTGGTGTTTATGATGATGGTGGATGAGAAGTGGTTGTCCAGCCGGACATGTTGAGGTCGACTGGTCAGGAAGTCGAGCAACCAGTTACACATGAGTGGACTGATGCCGAGGTCTGTGAGTTTGGTAATGAGTTGTGATGGGATGACAGTGTTGAATGCTGAACTAAAATCTAAGAACAGCAGTCTGGCGTAAGTGTTCTTACTGTCCAGGTGAGAAAGGACAGAGTGCAGCGCTATAGAGACTGCATCCTCTGTGCTCCTGTTCTGCCTGTATGCAAATTGGTGGGGGTCTAGTGTGGGGGGGGAGGAGACAGGATCTGAGGTGTGCTAGGACCAACAGCTCCAAGAATAATGTGTAGCATGGCAAAGATTTTCATTGTTGAAAAGACAGCAGCTTGAGCTACAACAGTTCTTCACATTAGACAAGAGTCACCTCAGAAATGTTGGAACTTAGGAAAGAAAACTGAAGTCTTCTTGAGATAAAGTTCCATCAACTTCATTTAGAAAAGTCATGAACATTAGGCCTGGGAGACAAACCGAAAATGTAACCAACACCAGAATTGTTTGATGATGACCAACATCATTTTTGCCCGTGTCGGGATATTGGGCGTTTAAAAGACAAATGAAAATTAAAGTTGTTTTTGTTCTCTTATTTTTGGCTGTGTGTAGGTAGACTATGCTCATGTCCCTTTAAGATGCTGTGTTGCGCGTAGTCCGTAACAAGAAGTAAAAAAGACTGTGAGGTTGAGAACATTTTAATTGTCGAAGCGTCGGCTGGTCGAAGAGGAAAAGCTCCTCCTGAAAAAGATTTTTTTTTTAAAAAGGATGTTGGAAGGAAGTTATTTTATACTTCTAAACTTGTTCAGTTGTGCTTATTTGCTTAATAACTCTTAAATAAAACTGAAAGTACAGACTTTCTTAATTTATTTGCAATTTATAGATTTAAAGTCCATTAAAGTTCATAAAAATAATTGTCCAGGCGAATTATAGCCTCAATATAACTGGTTGGGAAATATTTATGCTGGCCTATCAAATTTTTCTTAACTTATCTATGTATGAAATGGGTGTGTGGTGCAGTGTTATCACCATTTATTGTTATTGCCCCAATCTTTAGTCGGTTGAGACACTCAGAACTGCTCTGCTGTCAGCAGGCCCTTTCCAGAAGATTGTCAAAATTAGAAACATCCTATCCAGGAGTGATGCTGGAAAACTAGTCATTTGTTAATTGAAGTCAGGACTACTGTAATTCTTTCATGGAGGAGGATTAGGGCCACTAAAAAAGAGAAGAAAAAAAATTCTGACTTTGATATCTAAAGATTACAGTCAGATTTTTGGGGGGGGCAGGAGGGAGTCAGAAATTTTAGAAAAATATCAGAATTTTGAAAGAAAAATCTGAAAAATTTGGGGGGGAAATCTAAGCAAATACAAACAACCAGGATGTTATGTTCAAGATGTTAGACATAGTGCTATTTCCCATCAGGAAGTTCACAAAATGCAGTTTAAAACCTTCAGCTGATCCCAAACACTGCAGCAGGAGTTTTGATGAAAATGAAAAAGAGAAATCGTACTTCTTCTATGTTAGCTTCCCATCATTAGCTCCGTGTTCAATCCAAAAAAACATCTAAGATTCTGCTTCTCACATATAAAGCCAGATCTTTTAGTGACCAGGTTTCTCTCACGAGGAACCAGTTTAGTTTGTGAGGCAGACACCTCGTCTAATTTTCACATTCTGCTTAAAAATATCCTTTTTGATAAAGCTTATAGTGAAAAAACAGAACAACCTTTTCCTAATTGCTGGATGTGAGGGGAGTAAAGGGAGGATTGCACTCTGAAAACTGTTAACAGAAAATGTCCAACACAAATTTTAAGAGTACTGCTGCAGAGTTTCATTTCTCTGTTTCATTGATGTCGGCTTAGAACAGGGAAGCTCACATTTGACCACCTCAATAACAAAACAACGTAGGCTATTGCTATCACTCAGTTTGTGATCGGCAACATGGGCAACCCATCTCGCTCTCCACATAAAACTTAAGTATGAGAACGTTAATCTCCAAAAAAGTTACAGTAGGGTTTTATATTTGTTCCCTCCCATGTTCCGTTTGCTGCCTGTGAAGGGTTCTGACCAGCTGTATAGTCCAAGAGCTTTACTGTCTGATAAATAGTGGACGGCGGAGTTGATCAAAGACAATTTTTCAAATCAACCTCTGTGTGCCTTTCTCCCAATAATGGTCTGCTGCTTTAGCCTTTGCCCACGGCTCAGGTTCCGTCTGAAGTTCAGTGGACATCTTGATTTCAACAAGCTTTTGAGGCTTTTTCTCATTAGTCAGACCTTCCTCATCATTGGCTGCTCACAGCGGAAACTTTTCTGAGATGTTTGCTCTCACCAGAGAACAGCCCTCAGTGTTGGGAAAAGGAAGAGAGCTAAAAAGCTACACTAGAGAGAGAGCACTGCATTTTTTCTCCCTTCCTATGTTAAATGGTAAACACCTTTTTGCTACGCACACTACATGCACATCCAAAATGGAAGAAATATGGATTATGATAAAGAAATTGTACAGCAAAGCTATTTTCAGCACTTTCATTAGGTCTGGAAACATTTCTGCTGTATCCACAGTTATTTTGCAGAAATTTGACCAAATTGGCTTACTACACTTTGGTAGTCAATAAGAAGTCTGGAATACATTTACATTTCTATTCTCAAATGAAGCTCTATGCATATCACACGCTGTGACGATTCTGCATAAATAATGTAGCCAACAAGACATTTTAAAACCTTTATCATTTTATACTGTAAAGGTAATGATGTGAAACTTTTAATCATATAAAATGCAAAAAAAATAAAATAAAAATCACAACCAAAATGTGGGGCAACATGTGATGTAGCGTTTCAGAGGAGAAGCTACACGCAGAGGGTGACGGTCGTCAACGCCGTCCTCCAGGGTTCAATTAATGACCTTCGAAGGTTTGCTGTATTTGTCCTCTCTACTTTCTTTGCCCAATTCTAATAAAGGTCGCTAAAGTTGTAAAATCTAAAATAATAATAATAAACTTTAACATGATCAAATTGTTCTTTTTTTCACAGAGAAGAAAAAAACTAAATTGTGAGTGCTGCTAAAATAACATGACCAACAGATTATTAAACTGATATTCTTGTAAGCTACAACTGTCATTTATTATTCTGATTTCAATACATTTGATCCATAATAACTGGAATATTGACCAACATATTCGATGCATATTGATGATTTTAATGATGGCACCATAATTAAAAATGGTAACAACTACTTTGTTACTGAAATGTTGGTTAGTTGATTGATTGATTGACACTAGGGGTGCAATGATGCATCAGCCAGCCAATTTATTGGTGCCAATTTCCTTAATGTTGGGAGATCGGTAATCGGCAGATTTTTACATGTGAAGCCACCGATCTTATCTAGCTTGGCAAAGGTCTAAGAATCAACCACTGCTCTCTTTTTTTATCTCTGGTGAGAAAGGTTTGACAGACAAACCGGCCCTCCAAGTTATGTCTCCACGTTTACAATAAACAATAGTGATCACACTGTCAACTCAACAGCTTTCTTGTTCTATTAAATATCATTTCAAATGAAAAAAATTGGTATTGGCCAAACTCAGAATCAGCAGGTTACGCTTTTTAAAAGATCGGTAATCGGATATCGGCCTGAAAACTGCAATCGCTGAACCCCTACTTAAAACATATTTTAACACAAAGCAAGTCAAAAATAAGCTCCAGTGTCAATATTAAAGTGATCAGCAAACTAAAAAGCAGCAGCTGGGAAAAGGTGGAGTGAAATCAAATGTTTCCTTCGTCCGTTGATCTCTTTCCTAACAAGCTCCTAAATCTCGGGGTTGATGGTGGTTTTATCATGCACAAACCTCTAATAGACTGCTTCAGCAATTAAAAGAGCATATCATTAAAGGGCTGCACGCGTTTTCCGAGCCGTCTTGGTGACTTTGTCGAAAGGCCTGATTAACGGGCGAGAACAGGGCGAGCTGCTAATTTGTTGTCTGGGCAGTTTAGTAGAGGCAATCAATCAGAGCACAAAGTTAGGAAACTGGGCATCATTACTCATGCGTCGAGTCCCTGAGATAAACTGAAGGAGCAGACAGAGAAACTGGACCTGAGCATTGCAGATGCACTTTTTTGATAAGGGTTTTAAATTAAAAAGACCTTAATAAGGCCAAATTAGGCTGAAAGGGAGTGAAGTTCAGAACTGCAGCAGAGAGGCCAGAGATGAAAGCTCACTGCGCCGATCGAGTCGGTATTAACCGAATCACGGCACTGAGTCATTTTGATAAGTATTCTATCTGGCTTCAATGCGAGGCAGAGATCTAAGCTAACTAAATAATTCAAAACCGCCAATAGCGCTTCACACTATTTGTCTCCATTACGGCCTGAACTTTTACATTACTTTCTGATAACGGAGAGAGGCGGAGAAGGAGCCAAATTGTCCCCAGCATCTTCAGTAGAACACATATTGAAGCAGATTTTATGATCGTTCAGTGCAATAGCAAATCATCCATCAATGATATATCACTACCTAATGTACCGCCAATGAAGCTCTGAATATTAGACCCTACGTCCCGTTTAGGTATGAACATCCGACAAGCTCAATGTTCAATAGCTAATCGAACACAATTCTGATTGTGGTCTGGGTCTGCACAGTAAATCGATGGAAATCAGTCAGACTGTGCTGTCAAAATTGGGTGGACATTAGTTTCAGAATGCCATTGTTAAAGGGCCATAAATATCTGACGCACCTCTTGAGTTTCTAAAAATAGCCATGTCCATGAGTCCCAGGCCCACGCCTCAATCAATTCTGCAAAACATGATCGATAAGTGCTGATTTTGCAACCCGACCACGGCACAATAACACATCGATGTATCCCCGACGCGCAAAATGCTTTAGGCTTAATCAGCAGCAGAGGATTTAGGGTACTGCCAGTGACGGGGACATTTTTATCCTCCGAAGCCAATGCTGGACGGATCATTATGCATCTTTGTGTAACGTCAAAGATGGAGCCATAAGGCTAAGCAAACTGTAAACATTGATCTAAAACTAAAATAAAGGAAATGATAGACAACATTCTGTAATGTAAAGCTACATAATGTCTGCTATTTAAAAAGCACCAACACACTATTTGTAAAATCTAAAAGATCAAAATTCATTGACAAAGTGAAACTACAGACAAACAAAGCCATATATGAACAACTAACGGAAACAATTCAAAAGTTGTTTGAGACTAGGGAGCAAATTAAAAGAATTATGGAGAGAAACCACGGTTAAAAATAAGCAAATTCAAAAAAACTTGTAACTTGAAGTCAAACTGTGGAATATTAACTTGGACAATGACCGAACATAAAACCGCTCAAATGATCATACTGTATATACAGATGATTATAGTGGGATATAATGTATTATATTATTGGTCAATTATTGCTGGTGTTTTAGTTATTGATGCTAGTTTTGCTGTTTGATAAAATATAAAGAAGAAATTATTCATTCACTGCAGTGAAAATTAAATAGATACTATATTGATGGGTTAACTATTAAATACAGGTTTAGTTGTTATATGTCTACATTATACATGTAATAAATGTGAAATTATATAGGTGGTTAGGAAATTTTACTTACCCCCACTCAGCTGAATTTGTCGGTCAATAATAAAACACTGGAGCAGAAAAAATGAAACATTTCTTAGAGAAACCCGATGTCATGTTTTCTACTTAAAACCTGGAACAGTTCCAACTTGAAAGCCACTGATGCGAATTAAACTGGTCGTTTATCCCTTCACCCCTTAATTCTGTAGTACTTAGAATAGCATTCAATGAGCAGACGAGCGATATAAAAACTGAAGAAGCAGCAAAATTGTTGCATATAAAATGTTGCTGCTGCAATTCACGTTCGATGTTTTTATGCCGGCACCTGTGTTCAGTGCTGCAAATGCCTCTGTAATTGGTTTAGAGCCGGATACATAAAGCACTCTGTAATTGCAAAAACAGATTGCGGGGATGCAGGGGGAAAAGATTAGGACTGGATTTTGCGTTTGTAGCTGATGCACATGAATTTTTTTTCGTTCAGATGTTTCCGTCATACACAAACCGACCGTCCGGCCAAGGGGAGGCGGGAATATGTAAAAAAAAAAAACTAAATCACACAATGACAGCCTGCTCACCCAAAGCAAAGACACTGTTTGACTGAAATAAACCAAAGCAACTATTAGTAGAAAAGTTACAGAGCAAAAGTCTCGAGTTATCGCTAAATAAAAAAGACGATGGGGTTTTCAAGCAAAGGGCACAATCTGGATTAATAACAATCTGCACAGTAAATCTGCATATGGTGTTGCACTTTGAAAGCAACATTTAATCTTGGATTTTCAGCTCGAGGCTGATACTGGGGCAACATTTGAAACGCACTGCTTTCAGCTGGAATTAAAAAGGGGGAGTAGGAGAGCCCATTACTACTCAGCTATGCACAAATAGTTAGTCAAACTGAAAAAAAGGACTTTCTTCCAAATGTTCTCATTGTTTTCTGGCTGTAACAACATCACAAATCAGGATTAGCATGAAAGGAACTGTTGCCAAGTCAACTAGCAATCTATAATAAGTAGGGATGCACAGTATTGGGTTTTTGGTCGATATCCGATGCGCCGATATACTACAACTCATTTGGCCGATAACCGATACCGATATTTATCCAAGGCTTGTAGAATGGACCATTGGTGAGTTGTTGTTTTTTTCTCAGTTGAGTGCAGTTCATTTTATTTTTGTAAATTATCAACATTAAACACAGGAAACAAAAATAATAATAATAAACAAACCCATAATTTACCAAAAAGGAATAGGCTGAAGCCAAAGCTTATAGCTGCCAACCCTGTTCACATATTTAACAGCCTACCATCATAAAAGATATCTTCTGTCCATATAGTTATACATACATAAGTACTCTGCAGTTATCCGGGCTCTCGCTCTCCAATTTGGCCACCATGAACTTAATGTAATGGTGGTTCTTGAGATGGTTAATGAGGTTTGAAGTGTTGTAGGATCACTGATGCAGAGCAGTCATTGCAAATAGTAGTTCTTCTATAAGTTTCCGACACTTAAACACTGCTGGCATTTTCAATTGGTCCTGCTCTCCCGCCGTGATCAGATTAGGTCAACATCATGTGATGTCATGACGTTGTGCTGCAGGCATCATTATCATTGACTTGTCATTTAAAAACAACGCCTTTTATATCGGTGAGTTATTTTGATAGAATGGCCATTGTATAATATCAAATTTTATAGCTAATATCGGCCGATATTGATACCATGCCAATAATATTGTGCGTCCCTAATAGTAAGGATTACATCATCCAAAGCCGAACTATTGCAAACAGCCACATGGTTGCGGATTGCCATGTTCCAAGACAAAGTCAAGTGAAATTGGATACGAAGGCAACAGCCATGCTAGTTTCACACACAAGATCCCAATGAAATTTGGTGAAGTTTTGGGCTGTAATGGGAAAATATCTAAACACTAAACATACCCTTGCAAGGTGATACAGTTAAAATCCCATTTACTTTACAGATCCTTGTCCCTACAGTTGATTCTCCAGTGCTTTCTGCAGCTACGCCAGAGAAAGAAGTCTGTCTCAAAGCCAAGTACATTCTGAAATGTTGTTTACTGCCACAGATTTTTTGAGAAGTTTGTCCTCATACAGGTCAGTGCGTGTCAAGGACCTCTTGCTGTGGATCTGTAAAGCCCAGCGAGTCACTCTAGACATGGTGCAGAGAAAACACAAAGTTTGTTCGACTCGGGAAGAGTTTTGGAAATCTGCAGGTAGTCTGCCCAAATCTCCCCCAAGCCTTTACTTTCAACACGTCTGAAATGTTTTGAGCCTTGACTGAGTGCCAGCAGATACTGTGTGTCAAAGTAGTGAGGCAGAAAATGCCAGGCGAGCAGAGGAGGTGAGGGAGACGCAATGACAGGGGTGAAGGTACAGCAGGCTGAGCAGCATAACTATTAGCGCCGAGCCAAGTTGGATGACTCAAACTTCAGATAGTATTTTGCCTAATGGCTCACCTCAAGAGGCCCTTACTCGCCCATGATCCGTCTCTTTTGCTTGGAGGTTTTTCATAAAAGTCAGGGGGGTTAGAAGATGAGTAAAGCCAGGAAAAATACAAGAGTGAACTGATAGGATCTCTACAGCTGCACAAGGTAAACATTGGACGTTTTAAGGCCCTTTTATAGTTTGTAGCGTGAGGTGCAGTATGTTTGAGACTTATCTCAAAATCCTTTTGACATTCCTTCTCACTAATGAGAACAAGAAAACAGCATTGACAATATGAAAACAATCTGACGTTCTTCCAAAAACAGATAAGTCTGAGATCATTTTAGGTGTAGCGTTTCTGAAACACGACAGATGCTAATAGATAGAAGACCGCCATGCTAAGACTCTCAATTATGTCCAAGTGTCAACCACCTTATCCATACAGTCTCGCTCCTGTGAAAGAAACTTATTTTTGATGTTGAGAAATATACAAAGAACCTTATTTGGGATCCAGTGGGGTCCCAAAAATGGGTCAAATGTGCTTTTAGAAAATCTAGAATCTATTATGAAATGTCAGATTTGTGTTGGTATTATAGCATTTTTTTAAAAACAGAAAACAGAGTTTTAGGAGATCTATAACGGTTTATTTTTTAAACAAGTTCCTCAGTGAAGATTTCACCCTCCAGTGTTCATGTGTGCAGCAAAATTGACGCTGACATATTAACCCAACTGTAACATGACCTATAACCTCAAATGTGCCATATGCGTTACCCATAACAACAGCAGCTGATTACATCCTCGTCTTGTTAGTCATTAGTTTGATAATCCAACATAACGAGGAGAAGAAGCTCGACTTTGTCATGATTCTGTACAAAAGACTCCACTGGTGAACAACAAAGTGAACAACGCTGTGTGGAGGCTCTATACGCATGTCCCATTCTCTAAACTTAGCCCCACCTACAGGTCTGGGGCAGTAATGGCAACGTCTTGAAGCCATTTTCGGTGTCTTCATGTGGAAACAAAAAATGCCACGAAGTAACTAACTGTGTTTCCACTACGAATGCAAGTAAGTCTCTGTCAATATTCCACTAATGTTAAAAAAAATAAATTTTGGAACTGTGGTGTTTCCATTAAAAATTAAACAAAATAAAAATCACACAAATAATTCTTATTCAAGCGATAACTCATTAAAAATCATGACAGTGACGGACGCAAACAGTTAAATGAGATATATTCATAATTTAAAGCATTATTTAAATTATGGCACTAATACTCATCATCTACCAGAGGAGACGTAGGTGTTTTATTCAGGTGTTGGAGAAACCAACCTCATATTTGAGGTGTATGCAGCATTTTGGGGAAATTGTAGGCGGAGATTTTACAAAAGAGCTTTAGATTCAACACTTTTGAATGATACACAACTTTTTATGAACTGTGTGATGCTGTGAGAGCTCTGGTGGAGCCAGCTGTACATTGCAGCAAAACAAACAAAAATAAACCATCATCCTCCTACCACTTCCTGTCGTCTTCTTCGTCAAATCATGTTGATCATATGATTTGTGTGATGAGAGAAAAGGTATTTTCATTACAGTTTTGTGAAATACATCTATTTTGATACGGCCAAACCCCCAACTCATCCTAGAGCAAAATCTCTTTATGGAAAAACATGAACTTTTTCAAAATTGCCGTATTTCCATTAAGAAAATTTAGTTTTGAATTGAAATGATTTTTTTTTGTAAACTGAATCAAATTAAAATATTTCTGGAAATAGCAATGTGTTACCGCTGCCTAAAATTAACTCCACTCCTTCTGATAAGTAAATGCCTGCCAGAATTATGCCAGAAGTGATGGAAACAAAAACCCCAAGTTAATGCTAATGAAGTCAGGTAACAAATCGGTGCCATTGACATTCTTCCAGAGAGCCTTACCCTGTTTACCTGCGCTTTAGTCATATAGCATAAAAGACAATATGGTTCATGTGTTTGTGTTACCTGGTTGCAGGAAGGGTGCTAACTCTGGTGAAAAACACAGACGGCTCCACGTCTACATGGACGCCCAGAGACAGCTCCCGGTAGTAGCCCTCCACTTTGCCCGCTCCGCCCGAGTACCTGAAGTTCAGCACCGCCTCCAAAGTCTGCAACAGAGCACAGGAAGGAGAATAAAGTTACATCAGGGCTGATGTGCAACCGCATGAGCAGCTCATTAAAGCAGTGGTTCCCAAAGATTTTCTGGGCCCTCCTATGGATTACAATAAAATCCCCCCCAAAAAAGAAAAATAAAAACAACTTTGCACACACATCGTTCAACCAGACATAAACCTATACACATATTTTGTTTTCAAACTCCACTGAAGTTTATTTCACACTTCAGGTTGCAACAAAACACACTACAAACCATCTTTACAGTGAAACAGTTTTGCGTAACTGTTTTATTTTTTTATTTTTCATTCATCCATACCACTTCCCGCGGCCCTCTAGGGGGCACGCCCCACACTTTGGGAACCACTGCATTAAAGCAACAGGCCGTGGTCAGAGGTCGCGCACAATGTGTTGCTACTCGCATTCAATCTACACAAAGTTTGCTCCACGAGAGGAGCCATCAAGGCAAAAATAATAAATGCACCACAAGGCTGCTATTGTGCTGCTTAATGAAATGGAAGTATAATGATGGGAAATGGACGATTCAGAATCCTAAAAGGGTTTAAAAGGGAGAGGGGTGGCAGCTGGGTGGCCTAGGTGAGATTGTTCTGGCTGCGTTCCACCGTAATGGGGGAAAAATGGACAAGGGGATCACTCAGTGGTACTCCGAGGCGTTTCCATGGAGAGGAGGCAGTGATGGGGGGGGGGTGTCATGAGCAGCCAAGTGGGCGACGTAAGTGGGCAGGTGGGGAGGAATTAGAAGTGGCAGTTTATGGTGAGGAACACTAGCTGACTCAGGGAAGGAGACTGTCCAATGTTCGGCTTTTCTTCCAGCACAGCGTATATCATCTCCACGCATACCGCTGATGGAGGCTCTGGCTGTGGCTTCCCACAACACAGTTCACCTATTTCCTGATTGTTTTTACTCTCTATCCGCTTCTTTGTGGGAGGCGGGAGTCAAAGTGAAGCGACTCCGAGCCTGCTGGCTGGGCGTACGGCTGATTACAACGTAATGGACAGAGCACAGCACTCTGACAGCCACATCACAGAGAAGTTATTATTACTGTCAACCATACAACTCTATTCTATAAAGGCCTTTATTTGTAAGTGAAAAGCCTTATTTCACATTCTGTGTGGGCATGTGATGGCGTGTAGCATGTGTGTGTTTGTTTTTTTTAACTTGCTCTGATATTTGAAAGTGCCATCCAAGGACACGCCTGTGATCTTTCCACCAGCACCGAGACGAGGTTGATATTTTTGGCATTTAGTAAAATGTCTCAGAGTATCTCCTATAATGACCTGAATTTTGACACAGAGAGGCTAAAGGCCACAAAGAAGAATTCAATACATTAGAAGATTTGTTACAGTCAAGAGGAAACCAGAGATTCCCGTCAGATTTTTCTCTACAATAAAAGAATAAATCAAGAAGTTTAATACAACCCCAAATCCAATAAAGTTGAAACGTATGTGTAAGACATAAATACAAATGGAATAGGAGGATCTGCAAAAGACAAAGATACTTAATGGTTAAATTCAAGTGGAATTTGATTTCTGCAACATGCTACAGACCTGCTGACCCCATGACCCCATCCAAGACAAATGGAAGACAACACTGCTCAACAGCCAAAAGAATTGTCTATCAAAAGTTTTTCTCAACTGTTTTAGGGTCATGTTGATGAGCTGAATCCAAAAATCACACTGGTTTTGCTCAACTAGGTCAACTTTCTGAACTATGAAGCAACATGAGCATCAAAATGCATGACCTGTTCTCACATCTGGATCTGTTTCCTGAGAATCTGGATCAATGAGTGACGAGCAGCAGGACAGAGAAGAGACAGAGAATTTTACACAATGAAGACGTAATGTTCAATCTACATGTTTTTACCCTTATCAGTGTTTATTATACAATTTACAGAAATCTAAGTTTGCAACATTTAATTAATACACTAAAAGGTTTTTCTCCTAAAACCTTTTTTTGGATGAGAAATATTAACGGAAATGAACTGATGATGTCACAAAAATGTGATCAGTTGTAGTCAGAAGATCAGATTTCTCTAAATCAAATTAGAACAAAAACCTGACATTATTGAGAAAAATGGATGTTAGTTTTGGATGCAGCAGTGCAAAATACCTATTGTTTTTATTATATTACATAGATCCGGTAACCCTGCAAGCAGGCTACGATTAGTGTGTGCACACAGCATCCATAGAAAGAGCTGCAATGAGTAACAGCAGCAAGAGAACTTCTTATCTCAGCCACGTCGCTCCCATAACAGCAGCAGAGGTCCTGCTGTTTACGTCGCTGCCAGAAGCTGGAGGTTCTGCTCTTTTAATGCCTTTTGCTTCTTTAAACTCTGTGAGACACAAGAACACAGACCCTCCTACAAGGCGTCAGGATTATTGGAGGGTAGAGGATGTTAGAACCGGTGGGAGATCTTGTTTTTCCAGAAGCAAAATCTCTTCACTCAGAAACCCCCCGCCCCCAAAAACAAGAGTTTAAAACATACATAATACCAACAGAGAAACCTGCGACTTAACAGCTACTGGTACAACGAGGTTTACTGTCATAAAGTGACAACATGTGATGAGGGAAACACCAGTTAATCAAAGTTGCTGGTTGTAATGCGAAGTTGAAGACCCAAATTCCCACTCTAAACATTTGCAGATCCTGGAGGGAAGCAGTGGAGTCAGTCTGCGACAGCTGCCCGCCACAGCAGCGGAGAGACAAACTCACGCTGGGCTGGAGGCAGAATGAAAGCAGCAGCGTGTTGATTTCAGCCTCATTTCAACAGACTGGCTTAATTCTCAACGACTGTTAGCAAAAACAAAAACACAAGACGCCTGCTGGATGAATGCCTTTCCTCTGCAGCAGTGTTTTCTGCTGCTAAGGCTGTTGACATGTCATATCAGAAACGCGGATTCGATTTTTTCTTCGGACTCCGCTGGCGCCGTGCGGTTGCCGGTGTGGAAGCAAAAGCTTAAAACGTGTTCCCCTCGAGGAATTGTCTCGGCAACGCCTTCGCATGCCACAGGCGTGCCTGATTCCTCTGTCGGAGCCGGAGCGGCCCCTGTTTTCGATCCCCCCCCACCCACCTCTGTGGCTCCTCCGCCCCTCGGGAGTCTTTTTCAATCACACCCAGCTAAAAATAGCTCCTGCTGTAATGAGCTGGCACTGCTTGGAGTAAGCTGGAGGAAAACAGCACCTGACCACACACATCTCTCACTACAGAAAAAAAAAGTGTGTGTAGGACTTTAGCAGTTTTTCATGTTGTCTGTTCTTTACAGTGTTAATTCAGTTCATTTAAACACACAGTCTTCTTCAGATGTTCCACAAAGAGTAGCTTCTCCAAACTGCCTCTAGTTATTCATTAATCACCAATGGATGTTTGGTACACATGTGAGTTTTGCAGCATTATAGAAAGCATGTGAAACTCAACTGGCTCCATATGTAGTCCAACGTATAAGTTTCTATCAGATGTTACTCATTCCAAAGAGTCGCACATTTTGGCTTCACAAGACAACTTCTCAGTTTTATTCTACCCAGGGCTGAAGTAAGCCTGTTGCAAATAATCATCGATTGCATGACAAATTAAAATGAGTTCAGTCATTTTCATTAATATTTTTTGGAAGGTAATTTTGTTTAGAGACTTCCTAGTCCTTTTTATTTATTGTTTTTGGTTGTGTTGTTTTGGATGTTTAGAAAAAATCTTTCAGTTCCAGTGTGAAGCGTTATGTGCAAAATTAAAGTTTATTAAAGTCTTTGCAAGGTCAAACTTGCATTATTATCAATATATTAGTTTAAAATAGTCTCAAAAACGACAATGTTATTGTGCATTGCAATAATTTCACAACAATTTATCATCCAGCAGAATTAGTTATTGTGGCAGGCTGAAGTCTGAATACTTTACTATTACATGTACAATGTATGACAATAGAAATATGGTTTGTTAAATTAGAACACCTAACGTTTCCTTTGCCTTATACTCCAAAGGTAGCAAGTTGGACAAACTCATTGCCCAATATCTTGGAGTTGCAAAGCCGGGTAACTCTTTCAAAAGTTAAAAATCTTTGGTGTCAATACTGTACTTGGAAGCTCAGAGGACTTCAAACACCCTTAATACCTTAGTCCTTTAAAAAAACCCACAGAAGACCAAAATGAGTCTCGGCTTAGAGGATTTTGTGAAGAAAACTACTGTATATTACCATAGCTAGAAAACCAACCACTGTAGATGGACTCCATCAACTCTGCCAGGACGAGTGGTCAAATATGCCAGAAGCTTGTCAGTGGCTACAAAACACGTCTGGTTTCTCTTGCCAAGTCTATGGGCTTCATTGTCCATTAATTCAAATGTCAAATTTTAGCATGAGAGAGTATTTGTAGAATTGTCAATCTGTGTGGGACTGAGAAAACCCACAATAAATTCAAACTTATGTGTCCAATTCTTGAACTTGTATGTTGCATAATCATTCCAGAATTTCAAAAGATGGATCAAATAGAACCCTAAAAGTCCCATGACAGTATGATGTGCAATCTGTTTATGTATGTAAACCTGTAGAAAAACACACAGCTTAAGTGTTTTAAATGCCTACAAGTAACAACAGGTGCTAATCATGGAAAACCTTTTTTCTAAGCTTTTCTGAGACCTGACACGTGAAACGCAGTGGCCTTTACCTCAAATGCCACAGCCCATTATTATTATTTTTCTCGCCTGTCTCAAGAATGCCACAAAAGGCTGTCTATCACATTTCCCCGCACAAATGTTTGACAACTGGAGGGCCCACTGGACGCCGTGAGTACTGTTGCTCCCACCCATCACTTGTGAACAAATGGCAACGAGATAAAGATCGGGACAGAGCCGCACATCTCCTCGCTAGAGTCGAAGATAAAACGTCACAGTGACATCTGGGCAGGAAGTGAAGGGTGTGGGGGTCTGAAAATGGAGCAAACCAGTGAGATTAAATGAGTCCAAACAATGGTCTGATGATCTTTGGTTCGTACGGTCTAGCCAATAAAAAAAAAGCTAGTAAAATCAAAACAGCTAGACCAAACATCGCCCCTCTATTGAAATTAACTTAAGAATATCTTCTTACAATATATTTTATGTATTATCCAGAAGGGCTGGGTGATGTGGCTGTAAAATAAAAAAGATGTTATTTTAAACTTTTAACTTTTCATAGCAGATATAATTTCTGTTTTTATTAATTTTTTTATTCTTGCTTTCTTTTCTAAAAAAAAGTAAATGATGTGACAAATAATTTCAATTATCCCTTCTGTGAGTCACACAAGGTAGTATTAGGGAATGGCTCCAAGAATCTTTATTTAATTACGAGAACATAGTCATAATGTTAGCAGAATAAAAACACACTTTTGCTAGAAAAATTTTTTATTTGTGGGATAATAAATTTGTTGTTGGATTTTTCATCAAGTAATTTCATTTCCCTAATATTACAACTTTATTCTGGTGATATAAAGACTTTATCATATGACTTTATCCTTGCATTATTTAACTGTATTTTTGAAAATGTATTACTTTTCATACATTTCAAAAAACTTTGCCTGACCTTTACATTTTGAAGTAGAGTTGATCTGAAAAGTCCAAATAAATAGAAGCTGTAAAAATAAATAAAAAACTGACATCACTCTGAATAGCGGAAACCCAAGGAGTGCATTAGAAAAAGCAAAAGTCCAGATTGATAAAAATCGATTGATCGCCCAGCCCTCTTATCTATTTATTCACAACTTTTTCCAACTTTAAAGATGAAACATAATCTGTCTCCCCCTCTAAAAGAAAATGATGTTATTCAGTGTTACAGACTTTTAAATCCAGGAAGATTTTTTTTCTTTAACCAAGTTAGCACAGGTGGTTAAACAGCAACTTGTCAGAGGAGCACTTGTATACTTTGATGAGAAGATGAAATGGAGTTCTGTGGGTCTAAACGCCCATAAAATGCTCTTGACCCTTTCCTGGGATGCATCTGCCTTGTTGCTGGGAAGTGAGCAGCGCACCAGGAGAGCTGTTAAAGCGCCGGCGGCGCTGGCTGCAGCGGGACATGGAGAGAACCCAGAGGACTGTGGGATGCTGTGTGTTCACTTGGAGCGAGGCTTGCCCTGCATCGCGTGAGAGTCAATCAGCTAATAAGACGAGGATTTCCAATCAGAAAGGGGGACACACACTTTCTGTTCACTTCTCCATCTGGATGGTGGCTGCAAACTTGGTCGACGGGTTTGGAAAAGTACAGGAACGAGGAAAGTCGATTTGAAAAGTATTCATACCGCTTGAACTTGTACACGTTTTATCATGTAACAGCCGCCAATTTAAATGTGATTTACTGGGATTTTATTTGACAAACCAAAACAAAGAGTCTGCTCCACTTTGGAGAAGACACTTTCCTTCCGTTCATCAGCAAAACGCAAAGCTTTTTTTGTTTTTTTTAAAAGGGCAGTATTATGTAAAATCAGCCTTTATGTTTTACATCACGTTATAATGCTATTCTTCATTTGCACCAAGCTGGTGGTTAAACAGCCCAAATAACATATTAAAAATTAACATCTTTGCTGTTGCGCTTGTACATCTATTTATTGAACCATTTAGAAGCAGAACAAGTTTCTGAATTGAAATTGTTGCTTATTTTGTCTATGTATAGCTGTTGAGTAACTGTGATTAATTGCAATTAATTAATTGATTACAGACATTTACCCACCACTGCTTTCAAGGAGTCAAACTCATTGATAATCACTTCATTGCAGTTGCAGCACAGATGAAAGCTTCTGTTGGTTCCATTAGTGAATGTGTTTTCCAGTAGAAAGCGAGTGTGAGTCTGGGCATCGGGGCATTGTCGTACTGCTGCTGTGCTGTTGTGCAGTTAATGATTTATGAGAGAAGATTTCAGGAGGAGTGAAGAGAGATCCGCAGCGCAGTGTGATGACTTCACAATAACTACTGCGTGCAGAAGAACGAGAGCCGGAGAACAAGCTGAAGCGACAGCTGACGAGGTTCAGAGCGTCTAAAAAGGCTCAGTAACGAGCGGGCGCATGAAGACCAAAATAGCAAACAGCTGCTGACGATGAAGGACTCTGATTCACAGCAAGGTGCAACACCTTTACCTGCACCAAAAGCTTTCGAAGAACCAGAGGAACATTTAGACATGTTGCTCTAACACACCGTTTAGTGTCACGGGCAGTAAAAATACACGTGTAGTCCACAGAACGATCTAAACCATATTCCTACTTGAATTGTGCTTCACTGCATCAGGAAACTGCAAACTGAAATTAGGAAAGATGTCAACAGATGAAGAGGCAGCGACTTTATTTGGTATTTCAAAGGCAAAATGGGCCCATTTGGAGAATTCACTGCACCAGCTAACAGCCAATACCCTAGCTCCACTTTTCTGGATCTCCTCTGTGGTTCTTTTGCGTATTGACATATGTGTAGCATGACAACATTAGCTCAAATTCACTTCCTTAGTTGTGAAAGTCTAGAATGCAGTATTATGGCCATAAAATCCATATTTCTGCCAAAAAAACTCAGAAATTTTTTTCAATCTCGGTAATTTTCTTGAAAGAGCAATGAAATTTCTGAGTTTCAAAAGTTGAAGATTTTACACTTTTGAAACTCAAATTTCCAAATGTCAAAAAAATATTCTAGAAATTTTCTTTGATAAATCTAAAAAAATATGTCTGACAAATTTTTTGACTCTTCAAGCTCAGAAATGTCCTATTTTTTCTAGAAAACGTCTGAAAATTTCAAAAATATAAAAAAATGTTCCCAGCAAATGTTAGACTTTTCAAGCTCAGAAATCGATTTGTTTTTCCAGAACAATTTGTAAGATTAATCTCAAAAGTCTTTATGCTACATTGTACGACTCCTTTTTTTCTATCTACACTGGCCCTAACACACCGTCATAAAAACCGAGTGAAATGAAACAACCTGAGAAAAAGCAAACACATTAAGTGAGTTAAATAAAATCAACTTTAAACTTCAACATAAGAAAATTCCAAAGGAAAAACGTTTCTACAAATGTTTCTGGTAACTTGTGAGTAGGTAATGTCTGCAGCTGAACTCCTCGACAGGTAAGGTGAATGTTAGAATACCTAATTCACAACAAGGACACTTAGTTTTCTCACACAGTGATGAAATATTACTATTATAATCACTGCTTTACAACTTAATCCAGGCTGTCTGATTGGAAAACTGGTAAACAATGAAAAGGGCTTGGATTAACGCTATTGTCCTCAAATACTGTACGCAACAATACAGTGTTCCCTCAAGACACAATTCTGAACTAATAAACATTTTATCATCTCAGGCGCACATTTACAGTGTTGTATTATGCTGAATATAGGGATTATTTGTAGCTTTAATAAATTGGAAAACAAATAAAATGGCAACATTACAATTTGATTAATTTCCAATCTGCGGCTGGTCTGACCCAAGAGAAAGAAAAAAAAATAACACCAACAAGATATAGCTAAGAAAATAGGCAGGAGTTTCTCAACACAAAATATTAATAAGACTAATATGTTTCCGCTGGCAGCAGGGTGTTTAAAGCTAACTCACCGTGTGAGCAGCGTTGTATTCCCTACACAGTCATTTCAACAGATTTGGATTGTTGGGAAGCACATTTAGATATTTGAGACTAGCTAAATCAGGATTCCCGTACTTCATATGAAATGAATTTTCTTTAAAAAATTGTTTTTAAGTCCAAATAAAAGTGTATAAACTGACTTACAGACAGAACAGTGGAGTGCAGGATGGAAGTCAAGTAGCTTTTAAAAATTCAGCGGATGGTCGGATCTGTCATGAACCCTGCAGAAGGAGGTTATTACTTGCCTCCCTTTTTTTTATTATTATTATTATTATTATTATGTAATGTACTCGAATTGTCCGGTGAACAGCTACTTTCCAGGCTCTGCTACAGTTCCTACAGTAACTCAAAAGTCAGGTAGGCACAGAGGAGTGAAATGGCCTGAACAGACAGAACAAGTGCAGGTGAAAGCCACACACTCCAAAGACTGAAAAAAAAAAAAAAAAGACAAACTGAACTGCGATGCATGAGCGGGCGAGTAAATTAGCATTTTTATTTACACTTTGACACACACTTACACACACATCCTATCTCCAACACCACCTAGCTGTGACGGTGCGCTGCGCTTTGAAGCAAGCTGGGACACACAGCTGAGTTAGCAGCAACTTGTGACGCGGCACTTGGCCCGGTTCTTACATTTCACACATGGGTCCAGGTCCAGAGAGCAATAAGAAATGCTTCCTTTTCTGATCGCTTCACCCACCAGCTTGCATACAGCAACACAAATGTTGCTGCAAACTAAACTTTCTGAACATATGGGATTTTCCTGGACTTAATTTTTAGCACAAGGTACAAAAAGTGATTCTAAATTAGGTGTGAGATTAGTATGTAAATTAACTAGTTAAGCATTAAATATAGCAAGTACATTAAAATGAGAGCCTTGTGTTTTAATAACTTGTGGTAAATTTACCGCAGTTTCATGGTATTACCGTAATGTCTTGAAACATAATTTAAAGGGGCAGTATCATGTATTTTCCAGATAGTGCCATTTCATAGCACAATAAAGTAGCTCTGTAACCTTCAGTTGTTATTAAAAAAATGCTACATATATCAAATATCACTTAAAAGAAATTTGATTTCATAATTTAACACCTTCATATTTTACCTCTGTCTCTTTAAGAAACTCATGCTCTTTCTGAAATTCCATCACAACATGGCTCCTCTATTAACCCTTCAATGTTTTTACCAGCATTGCACTGAGAAGTAGATCCCATAATGAGATGCACAGTTCCTCCAGGTGTTAGCTAAATGCTCTTGGCTAGTCTGAAGGAGCTGAGTGGGGGTCTTGCGGAGAAGGAGAAGCTCAGAAGGTTGGAAACTGCAGCTCCAAGAAGGAGCTGTGCCTCAGAGGCGGAGCTAGGTTCATCCAGGTGTTTTGCACAGCCAAATGGTTGCCATGGGAGATTAAAGGATTTCTCAAACATGCATGAAGGAATCAAGGCAACACTCCACATATGCTTTTGATGAGGACTGTGAGGGATTTATCCCCCTCAACAGGTGTTGCTGTTTTTTTTGTGCTTCCTGTATTGTTGCTTTATTTAATATTTTGTTTTGATCATCCTCTCTTTCCTTTGAGGTCATGTGCTGCCATGGAGGCGCGCCCATGAGCAGTGATGCCTAGGACCTGGTGTTTCCAATTTACCTACTGGGAAGGTCCATTGTTTGAGGAGGAGAGATGTTTGTCTTATTTTTTGTTTGGTCCCAGCTTATTTTTGTTTTTGTTAAATTGTTAGTTGTAATTCTGTGAATATTTGTTTAGGAATATTGTTTAGCACAAATGTTTGTTCTTTTGTTTACCTGGAAATGTAATTGTTGTCTCCGCCCCTTAATTAGTCCTGGCCATGCTTTAAAAGCCAGGTGGTTTGAATCAGAGGGGTGGCTCCCTCTTGTTTGGAATGTTTGTCAGTTTGTCATGTAATGTGCAAAGAACGGATATAAAGAAAAGTTTAGAGCTCTATAATGACTGGACTTGTCTGATTTTGGATCGCAAACCAACAAGGACATATTATAACATGATGTAAAGCTCAAAAAAGTTTATTTTACAGGATATTGCCACTTTAATTGCTTTCAGCAGTAAGTGACAAACAATTATTCCTTTTGCTACTAAAATAAACTTATTACAGGTTAAGATATCCAACATTCAGTTTATCTATCGTAGTTTGGATTTCAATTCATAGACTTAAAACGATATGGAATAGCACAATAAAGTTACGTTCACAGGTGGTGCTGGTGTAGTAATAGGTTTGAATAGAATGTGCGTATTGAGAAGAATATTCAAAGTTTTTACAGTTTGCAATTTATGGGGAAAGAAATACCACAGTAAGCTCTTCCAGTCCAAACGATGTCCCAGGGAAACCAGTTCAAAAAGGAAAAAAAAAGTAGTAGTCATTTAAAGTGGTTTATGTTCCACCTTCTTTTTCTTTCTTACCTTCATCCAGTATACTTGAGCACACGCTCTGGCTGCAGCATTTAGAATTATGAGTGAATACTCAGCGTTACATTGAAAAAAAAAAACACTAGGTTTTCTTTTTTTGTTGCTTTTCAAAAGGAAATCCTGGAAGCCCATGGAGCAACAAAGTGCACCAACTGTTGCTTTGCCGATTGCTGCGTCAGAGCTGTGCATTTTACCTAAATGGTAATTAGGAGGACTAATACGTTTTAGATGCCTGTGGGTATTTGCTCCTAATGGACCAGCTCATTTGGTCATCAGTTAGAAAAACGAGCCTGCGGCGCTCCGGCACCGTGACGATGCTTCCACATGTCAGTGGGGAGCGAGCTGTGCTGTGGTTACACGTCCACTTGCTGATTATACTGTATGAGCAAGACGCAGGCTGTTGTTGCTGCCAGGATGAGGTTCCTCTCTGTCTGTTGTGACTGTCATCCAAAAAGTAACTTGCAAAAAAATAAAAAATCAAATCAGCAAGCTGACTCACTGCCAGAACTTTAAGAGCAAGTCAGGCAGGCCTCCAGGTCTGCTGGCTCCCAAAGCAAATCAAGCAAATCTTTTAAAACATCCTCTAATCCAAGCATTTCTCAGGTGAGGCGAAACATGCAGCTTTACCGAGACGAGGCAAAAACCAAGTAAGTGCAAGCTAAATATAAACTATTTTGGAATAGGGTTTGCAAGAAAAATGCAAAGCAGAATCTTTGCTCAAACTTTAAAGAGCATGTATCATCATTTTTACAACTTTTTCAATTTTCATGTCATGTCGTGGCTTGGAGCTCGCACCAGTTGTATTGATTTATTTATTATTGAATATTCTAAATGATGTGAAAGAAAATGAGTAAGCCACAAGGCAGCTAACGACAGAGCCAAGAGAAGACCTTGCATACAGAACAAAAAAGTCTTCATTGCGTAACACAATGGCCTCCTAAGAATAGAGCAGCAATAGCAAGGACGATTTATTACGGTTCAGATTTATAAAAGTTGGAGACCTAACACTCCAGCACTCTACTCAGAAATATGTAGTGTGCTGTAATTAACCAAAGTGGTGAAAGACAGTTTTATGATCAAAATTATATAAAAAAATAAATCCTGTTGCTCCATTACAAGTGTATCACTTGCACATTACTTTTCCTCTGGTGTCAATAGATGAACTCATAATAATCAGACTAGGACACTTGGAAGGGTTTAACTCAGTAATGTGAAATTGTTGTTTCAAAGTCATTGTCTGTCATGCCACAGATCTTCCTCAACAAGACGCAGTTTGGCCCAAACAAGTAACAAATGAAGTGAATGGAAGAGAAGATAAAATATTGAAACACTCCCTCAGACATTTAGCTCAGGCACTGATAAAAATAAATAAATAGGCAGCAGCTGAGACAAACTACAGTAGAGGAAGCAGGTTTTGGAGAGGCTAGCTATCAATTTATTTAAACATCACAATATAAAGAGATCCATCGATAGGTTTATTGATTACTTTAAATGATCTGGTGTGTGTGTGTGTGTGTGTGCGCGCGTGTACATGGTTATTGCCCTCTGATGGACTGGTGACCTTTCCGGTATGTACCCCACCTTTCACCCCAATGACCACTAGGGTAGGCACAATCCCCCTCATGATCCTACAAGAACATCAGGGATAGATGATGAAGAAATGTGCTTCTCAAATAAAACCCGTAACATCAGTAAGGACAAAAGGAACATTCTCCTCTCCAAACGTCACTTCATTTGTCATGTTAAAAATCATAAACTGACACCTGTAATCCGACAAACAGCAAAGCAGTAACATTATGGCAGTCCATGTTTTCTGTGAACTGTATAAGACAAGCAGGTAAATTTAAAAATCTGATTAAAGAGGTTGAAGGAAACAAACGTCATACTTTAAAATATGTTGTACATCACGACGGTGGTGATGTATTTTGATTTCCCGTAATTATCCCACATTCTGTATTCTCTCTCTCTCCTCAGCCAAGTCCAGACAAAGACACTCGGTCTGGATGCCAAAACAACAAAAAGAGTCCAACAGATGCTCGCATGCTGCGCGACTCAGACAGGATGGATGGGACATTAAGTCCATTTGTTGTCCCATCCGTGGCATCTGTGCAGACACTTATGTTAAATAAGGCCGTGTCTTTCACCGAAGCAGCCGTCCGTCTACCTCGCCTCCTTCAAAAAGGTTTCCAAACAGCACTGCGGAGAACTGTACCGATGTGACCTTGGCAGAGCAAACGGACTCCTCTCTTTATTTGCTTCTCTAAGGTCTTCATAGATGCCTTACAGGTCTTGAAAAGTCATAATGCACTGTTGGGTTCTTCAGCACGGGGTCATAAAGGAAGAAGAGCACAGACCTACAACCTTCTAAAAAAAAATAGCAAAGCCTTTGTTGTACTAAAAGTTGAATTGAGCTTCTGGAGACTGAAACTATCGATCAGGACAAACCAGTCAAAGGCAATAAGGCCGGACGTACAACAACTAATCACAGGTGAACTGAATCATCACTTTTATTCTAGCCTTTCTCTCTCTGTGTGTGTGTGTGTGTGTGTGTGTGTGTGTGTGTGTGTGTGTGTGTGGTGGGGGGGGGCTCACTCTGGGGATAAAACAGAAAAAAGCAACAGTAAAACACAGCTGACTTGTTTACAGCTAAAGTTAGCTTTGGCACCAACAGGAGACCTAATAAACAGGGAGGTCTCACCCAGCAAACTGATTTTTACTGTTTCCACTTGATTTATAGAGAGAATCTACAACAAAATGGTGGCCGTTTACAGTACATGAAGACATGATTAAAAGAACTCCAATACAAATTTACACTAATTGCCAGTTTTATTGATTACAAATGTTACCACTTACTAACATGAGGCGCCAATCAATATGCCTCGATGTGGTGAAGACGACTTAAAGTTCACAAGAGCGCCAGAATGGGGAAGGAAAGGGAATTAAGACACTTTGAACGTGGTGTGCTAATGTTTTGATAAAAGAAGATGTCACCCTTAAAATAGACACTGATCATAACAAGTCAGGAATACCATGCCTGAATGCAAAACTCAGCAGACCTTACTGCAGTGAAAGAGAATTCCCATCAGTTTAGAACGGGAACCTGAGGCTACAATTCACACAGGCTAATGAAAACAACGCATTATCAGGTCATAAAGAAACATTAGCTTGTCTGATATCTTTCTAATTCTGCCGCAACATTCAGACAGTACGGTTGGCTCAATCAGCATTAAGAAAGGACATACCAGGCCTTGTATCACTAGGTCAGGGTGATGGTGGTTGTGTTGTTGTTTATGTCAATCCCTTTATGACCACAGCATCTATTCTCTGTAACCTGCAGAGCACAGATACTGGATGAAAAGTAGTGATTATGGGAATTACATGTTCTGGTTAAGCTAAAATTACAGCATCATGTTGGTAACATGTTATGTTACACACTTGATTTGGTAAATAGTGCAGCTATTTTATACCTTGATTGTACAGGGCCTGTCTAAATTATCAGGCATGATCAAAACCCTAAAAATATGGTCTTAATTCAGAAATAAAAGTAGATTAATCTTTGTCAACTTCTGGACTGAAGTGTATCAATGGGAAAATAAGGATAGGCTGCTTTGAGTAAAAAACACTCCAACATTGCCTTTCATATGAAACTGTGCGCTTGGTCATTGTTAGGAAACAATTTAACTGTTAAAGCAGCTTTTTCGATAATTTTGTTGATGACTGGAAGGTTGGAGAATATATACAGTATATACAGAGAGATCCAGTAGATTATACAGAGATTGATGTTTGAAAGCCTTTATTTCTGTTAATTAGAAAGATTTTCTATGACACTTAAAATTACCATATTACATCAGACAGGTGAAACCCAAAACTATTTTCATAAACAGAATAAAGGGCTTAATGAAAAGTCTGTTTAATACCTGCTTTAAGGGTTAGATGACTATCTATTATTTTTAAATTTGTAACCTGATGTTTATTGTAAGATTTTAAAAAACACTTTTTACTTCTTATTACTCTCATTTTGATGAAGTGTGTTAACCTGTCTGTATTGCACTTAAATATATTGTATTTCTACTGATTGTACCCTGAGGGACAACGGAGGAGAACTAGCTTTACCAGCTAACTCTGTCATATTATGGAAAGTCCCTTTGAAAATAAACAACAACAAACAAGACTCATTGGGATGTATATTCAAATTTATTGACTATATGTGGCTATTATTGGCTTGGATGACAAATGAAGGTAAGTAAACGCCAGTGAAATAATCTCCTGTTACCAACACATTACTCAGAAATACTAATTAATAATACTTTTAATACTAATCAAAACGCAAGCCAAGGTTCTGATTATGGACTTCACTGTGTGAATAAAGATTTTATACAAAATGTGGATTTTTGAAGGCCCCATGTATTTAACTACCTCACATAAAGTCTGCAGTGGCTCTAACAGAGGAAAACTTCAGCTTTCTACATTTAAAAAAAAGTGTACATTTTCATTTAACTGTGATTAACTGGAAATCGGAAAAGCATTTGGTTAGGTTCAACAAAGCCGGGCAAGAATCTCAATCCACTGATAACAACATGGAAACATTTTTCGGCCTTTAACACACAGTCAATCTTACTGAATGTGTTTCTGGCGGCCTGCGGCGAACATGCCACCACCTCTGGCAGGAAAAGTCAAAAGCAAAAGTGCTTTTCAACTTCAAAGTTGTCCTTGTTCTCGAGGCAGAGCATCAGCAGCTGAATTGTTAAAGAACATCCCCTTACAAATCAATACTTAGAGTGGAATGTACAGTTGGAGGTGAAACAACAGCAAAAAAAGACAAAGCAGAGAGAAAAGAATAAACAGCTTCAGCCCTGAGCCAGGAATAAGAAAATCGTGGAGATGTTTGGCTGGAGTTTCACACTCTGTGCCCACAGCTGTGGCAGTTATAAATATCTGCACCACGAGTCGGAGTGTGCATGTGTGAAGAGAGCTGAAGTGCCACCGGCAGGACTGAGACTAAAAATAGCAGCAAGGCAGGCAGCCGACTCTGCCTCTGTCTCCACTGGATTTGATTAGGCCTCAAGAAGCTCTGCTCTCCCTCCCTCCCTCCCCTCCAACAACACTCTGCCTGCATGTGCTCTACATGTGAGCAGCTTCTCTTGGCGTAACACAGTCCTCCCTTTCTGGACACAGTCGGAGGATTCATTGTTCCAAATTTGCTTATTGGGATTTTTTTTTCCTAAAGTGAGATCTCACTGTTTTATTCTCCTCTTTTTTTTGAAGTCATAAATAAAGATATTCAGTCTTCAAATGTGCACACATTGAAGTATAATTTATTTTATTATCTTAGGAAAATAACGCAATTTGACTATAGGCAAAAAAGTAACACTTTTTAAGTCATTAAACAAGACATAGTGTGTAAATAAAAATGTCAGTTTTAACTGTCTAGGCTTGGAGACGTCTTCCAGCATGCCGTGGTTTGCCCCCTGGGTGACCTTGCTTCAACAGCCAAGACATTGGCATGAATTAAATGTCTGAGTTCTAAACACGCTCTGTAAAACGCTGCTTTTCTCTTAATTCTAAGTGGGAATAAATATGTGACTTTGGTCATTTATTCCACATCAGAAACCGGATTTCTTTTTTTTTTCTATTATTACATTCTAAAGAAATTTTAAAACATCTTTTGTTCAGTTTCTTTCTTCTTTTCATTTGAATATTTTGGTATTAAAATATATAAAACAATTCAGAACAAATTTGCTCAAATATGTTAGTAAAACAAGACTCCATTAGACCTATTGATTTCAATTAAAAAAATACTTTTTTCCCCAAATGAAAAAAGTAAACATAGCCTGGTTGACTCAGGCTATGTTTATATGAGACCGTTGCCTGGAAACTCCCAGTATTTTCAGATGTTAATCGAAGAAAGGTTTTACCGTTTAGACCGATCCGCCGAGACGCCCAAGGACAGTTGTTGTGGTCATGCCAGGCCACTGCAAGGCGCTGTGATTATAACATGTCATCTAATGCACATGCACTTTTTACCCTGAGCTTTCACGTCATTGTGAACAGTAACTTGTCTCGGTTTCCAAATGAACAATGTGCTCATGTAAAACATATATTCCTTATCAGAAGCTGTGTTGAACCGCACAGATTAAGTTGCACAACAAACACCATACCATGCTTGACTGGTTTTGGTATCTCTGCATTCTGCACATGTGCGCTTCCACACCTGTGGGGGGTGATAATGAAAAGCTTCACTCTTGAGATCCTGTTTCAGAAACTGGTGGAAACAGGTGTCGCGTAAACGAGTGTCTGGATCAAACAAAAAGGTTACGGTTTAACTGATGACTGGCTCTGTTTAATACAAATAAATGGGCAAGCTGGGATAAGAAACATGTTAGAAACAAGAAGTAATTGCATCCCACTTCACAAACCTGGTTGTGCTCTGCTGTCACATTACATCCCAATAAAAAACAGAACATTTTGTGGTTGATAAAATGAGTTCAGGAGCTGTGGAGAGTATTTTATGTAAGGTTTGGCTGGTCAGGCAGAGAATGGTCCATTTTAAGAGCTGGTACCAGGGGAACGGCCAGTAAAAGCCTCGTCTCTCTCAGTCTGTTTACCTCAGAGGAACGTGTACTTCCACATTCTGACAGCGATCTCCACAGTGTAAAACCGAGGGCTTACAAAGGGGAAGGTAAAACTGAACTAGAAGCAGCTTTACAGCACCCAGGACACTTGGTGTTTTAAAGATAATCACTGCGAGTGTTTTAATAAGCCCGCCTGTTCCATATAATGGATTCCACTGAAACTCGCCCAAACAAAAGTCGGTGTCTGGTGAAGATACACAGTCCACAGTGGGATAAGTGAATGAGTCAGACTGAAAACTGACCGTCTTCACAGTGTGAGGAGGGAAATTACAATGGTGGGATTATGGTTACTTTCACTCTCAGCCACACAAATCCTAGGATGATAGATTTGGAGGTTGCAAATACCCACAACACTCACTAGCTGCATTTACGTCACAAATGTGAGCAAAGCTTTGTCGATATTCAACTAATGTAGAAAAAAAACGCAATCTCACAATTGCAGTGAGATTGTGTAATTAATTTAAGTAATTAAATTTATTAAATTCATATATGAATAGGTTTAATAATTTGATTTTTAAAAAACATGTTTAAAAAAACATGCCGCTACATCCTCCTCCTATCTCTTCCTGTCGTCTACCTTGACCTTTCAGCCAGTATAACATCCAGCTATTCATCATGTGACTCGTGTGATAAAATGTTTCCATTGCAGTTTAGCCAAATATGCTGACTTCAAAACAACCAGAAAATCACCTCATTGTAGCAAAAAACCTTTTATCTAAAACCGTGAGTTTTTTCAAAATTGCCAAATTTACTTTGGAATTCCATTTTGCGTAGCTGTATGATCAATGGAAACTCTGCTATGATACCACAATGAGAGGTATTATAGATTAAGACGATGGCTGTAATAAAGCTACTGGATCCCTAGTATAGCCCCCAAAGATCCTGGGGCCCAAATGTTCTCCAACTCAGGTCAGGGAAATGGAAAGTGACATACAGGTATGGTGAAGAGGTCAAATAAATAAATAAAAAGCTGTTAAAGGAAGCTATGGACGTCTCCTAAGACATGAGCAACTGAAAAATGGTGTATATAACTGGAAAACCTAACAAATCGGAACAGCCAGACTCCTTTCACCTGAGGCAAATCCATCCCATTCTGACAGCATCCGCATTTCTCAAGCCCACTGGTACGCTGTGCTTGTGGGAGAACTGAGGAACAGGCGCTCGGGTTGAGCGATGAAAGGTCAGGGACATAAACATGTTGCCTTATCCTGTGCTGATTGCAGATCACTCTTGATTGATTATACATACTGATAGTCTCCAACGGCGCTTTACAAGGAAAGGCCAGCAATAAACACAGAATTACGTTTGATAAATATGGGGAAAATTGGTCATAGAATAAAACATGTTGGGATTTTTTACTTGTGGAGAAAAGGAGGGGTTTAAGTGGCAAAAAAACCCCAATCTGATCCCTGGGTTTAGACTCCATATAACAGGTAGCAACTGGAAACTAAGTTAAAACCTCCATTTTCATTTTACCTCTAGAATGAAAATGGAGCTCTTTTTTTAATCAAAGTTAGAATCTACAAGACTAAAAAATTAGAACAAGATATCTACAAAAAATATACCATAGAGTATATTATACTCTAGTACACTCTCTCTATACTCTAGTATTTTCGGCGGTCCCTCCGGAGTATAGGTCAAATTAGTCAAAGAAATGCAACCTAATCGACAGTAACAGATTACATTTACTTGAGCAGAGTGTTTAAGTCAATTTTTTGAGCGTCTTTAGTTGAGTATTTATTTTTGGGGGACTTATGACTGATAAGTTCCTCAATCCCGCTCTGCCGGTGAAGTGTGCAGCAAGGCGCAGCAGAGACGCATGCATAAATCCTAATTATTTATATTCATCTCCTTGGTGGGGGTGGACTTAAAGCTGTCATTACAATATTTTGCAGTACTATTGTGATAACAATATATAAAATAAAAGTGACAGTAAGAACTATTTAAAACTTCTTTTTTAGGCAACTGTACGGCTGCTATAGCAATCGTAGCCCCACAAAAAAATACCGCTCTTGAAAACATTCCCATTTACAATGCCCTTGTTTAGAACACCAGTGACATAAAGAAGAGTAATTTGTATAACTAATCTGTAAACAGTAAATGCATTTAATCATGTTTTCAAATTCATTATGATTCTCATTGATACTCATTGAGACTCTTGTTGAACAAACATTGGATAAGATAGTAAAACTAACAATCCCAATAGCAATTATTTTAAATTATTATCTGGGATTTATCATGACAATCTGAATTTTTATGAGAAGAAATTTATCATGATAAATGCCCGCACCACGTCCTTGGCAACTGGATGTGGAGACGTAACTTCACCGATGTCGAGCCTCAACAGATGTTCCAGCAGTTTCTATATGTAGCACCGACAGATAAACGTAGCTAGCAAGACGCACTAAGGAAGGAAAATCCAACAAGGCAGCAGAAATCATTAGAACAGCAGCAGCTTCTCATTTATTTTGAAGACATTTCTTCACATTATGTAAGTATTGTGGCTTTCTGTCCAGTAAATGCCAACACTAGTCCAGTAGGCTTAAGTGAAACCGTTTGAACCCAGAATACTTACTACAGTACAACAAGATAAAAACTCTTTCCACAACAGAAAACAACATTTAAAGAGAAGGTGCTCATGCTCTTACAAGCAGCTTTTGGGTAGATTTAGAATCTTTACAGAATTAGCTTGGTTCTAGCCGAGGCTGCAACGCTGCACTCTGCTCTGAAAAGCCCCGCTGCCAGTCAAACGCTGCCTCCAGTAAGCTTAAGAACTCATTAAAATGCCTGGCTCGCCTCTAACAAGGGCTACTTTTTTCACAGCATAGGTAGTGGATGCCAAGCAGGTTATGTAATACATCCACAGGGGAGAAAGGAATTTACTGTATTATAAACTACATTGCCTAGAGACGATCTGCGTAAACTTTCTTTTTCCAAGCAGGCTGATGTCAAACTACAATTAACCCCAGAGCAGAATTAAGTCCATCTTAAGAAAAAGACCAGGACACACACTTAGAACCTGGAATGTCATTTTACATTTACAATATGTTTTTTACGTCCATATTACATTTATTATTGACTTTTCTTTCCCAAACAAGAGTGAAGCCATTTGAAACACCAGGGCCTTAATGTTCTAGTTTACAATCAATCATTAATTAAATAATCAATAGTCAAAATCATTTACGTTTCTGATTTCCCTTTGGGGTTTTTTTTTCAATTGAATATGAACAGCAAATGCCTAAAGCGATATTTTGTTTTACAGTCAAAAACTACATTGAAGTTGCTTTTACTTTGCTAAAAAAAAATCTATTTTATTTTTGCTACAGTGAAACAAAAATTGATTTAACCGTCTGGCAGAGAAACTATTTTATTTCCCCCAAAAACTGTGCATAAATATAAAATGTTTGCTCAAATGAAGAGGGGATAAAGGAAAATGAATGTAATAGTTTCAAATAGTGTTTGGAGAAGAAAAATTATGAATCTGAGGATATTAAATAATTGCCTGTGAGCCGGTGTTATCAAAACTGGGAAGAGATTAAAAGTCAATGTGAATTAGCATGGCCAAAAATGAAGGGAAAAAACTGGAAAATCTAGCCAAAAGAAAATTTCTCTTTCTGTTTTACCTTCATTAAAAGTGACTTGGACACTTTCTCTGGAAGCAGCCTGCAGATGATTTTAGTTATGAATTGGCACCGTTTACAAAAGCTGTATTGAATTTCTGAGAAACAACGACTGGAGTGATCCAATAAACTGGATTGATGGTCTTAACCTGAGTAATTAAATGTGGCTTTGACGTGTTTAATACGAAGTGAGTTTGTTTCTCATGAAATTGGTTCTATGAACACTGATACACTGCTTGTGAACTTAATATCACAACATAATGAGTTGTTTTCTACTTACATTAATGATACAGCAAGCTTCATTAATGAACAAACCTTTTTGGGTATCCTCTGTATTTTTACGTTTGAAGCCAGAAGTTTACACACACCACATAAAAAGTCACACCAAGTTAAATCAAACCAAACGTCTTTTGTTTTAGGTCAGTTAGAATGGCAAACAAATACTTCTTTTTGCTAAGAAGTATTTATTCTTTAATGGCTTTAAAATCAGACGTTTGCATACAAAATGGTTACTATCCCTTTAAAAAAAATAAATGAACGCTCAGATGACGATGTCATGGCTTTGGAAGCTCCTGATACGTTACCTGAGACATTCAAATGGTTTGACGTGATGGGAAAGTAAAAGGAAATCATCCCAACTTTAAAAACATGAGGTGGCAGAATTATGTTAAGGCTCTGTTTTGCTGAAGGGAGAAACTGTTGTACTTCATAAACTAGACGACATCATGAGAGATGCCCATTATGTGGAACTATTGAAGCAAAATGTGAAGACATCAGCCAGGAAGTTAAAGGTTGGGTGAAAATGAGTCGAGCCATCAGCATGGAGTCAAATGGCCTCAGAATAAAGGTTGCACCAAATAGCCAACTTTTAGGATTGTCGATTCTTTGCACAAAACAAAATCAACAATATTCATCAAAATAAACAGATACGAACTCCTGAAATATATCAGTTTGTATGTAATTGATCTACGTAATTTAGGTTTAACCACTTAAATTTAATAACTGAATTAAATGATTTTTTAAATCTGATATATAACTTTCAAAAATGCCACAAAGAAGTCTCAAAGACTAGAAATGGCATTAATCATAAATGTTTATTTGCATGAAATATTCTCAATTAAAATGACTTTTGGAACAATGTTTAAGATTTCAAAAGTTATAAATCTGCTCTTAGTTGAAAGTTGTCTAAGTCTTTTTGGGGGTTTTTTCCGGTTTATTGACCTTGAACGAGGAACATCCTAGAGTCTTTTTCTCATCTATTAGTCATCACTCTGTCAAACTGTCCAGAAAAGCAAGACGCCGTTTGACAGCACATCTTAACAGAAAACCTTACTTCTGTTTTCTCTCATGATGATTCACGGTGGCCATAAAAGGCTCCTTCACGCTTTGAAAGGTAAAACAATGCAGGCTACGTCACTGCAGGTGGTTTGGCGTTTGGGTGCTACATGATGAAGCATCTTCCAACCCATCAGATCTGCTTCATGTAGTGAAACACAGCTCTATCTTGTCTTCATGCTTTCGCAAGTTTCACCAACTCAAATGCAAGACCATTTAAAGGCCTTTATGAGTGGAATTTAAGATCTGAATCCAACATACAAATTTCACCCAGCGAGCTGGCGGTAAATTTGTCGTTACCCATGATAGACGCAAAAAGCTAGCTAGCTAGGAAGATGTCTGCGTGTGACTCAAACGTCCGCCTGACAAAAAATTCAAGCAAAAAAAATTAAATATTCAAGAGTAAACAGACTGGCCAAGACCAAATTTAAGACCAGTAGTAAAAGAAAAATAGCAGACGAATTACTTATTTAAAATGAATTTAAGACATTTTATGGCCTTAATTTTAGATGCATGAATTTAAGACTTTTTAAGGACGTGAAGACACCCTGTTCACAGAGCTCTGATTGAAAGAACAGAATGCTCCTTGGAGCCAACTGAAGATACCATCAAAATAAGCTCATTGTCCTTTCTACAGGGAGGTACAAAAAGTTCTCTGGAAAATTCAAAGCCGAGATATTCATCATTTGCCAAAATAGATAGAACTGCAGCAGGATTAGATTTTGCAGCTCTCCAGAAAATGGAAGGCAACAACACGGTGTGCATGTAGTGTTGTTTCTGCCTACCTTAACGTGGCTGTACTCGGCCTTGCCGGACTCGCTGCTCACCGCCTTGGTCTCGGCCCTGGGCTTCAGGACTTGTCGGAGAGGACTGGTGATCGGCAAACCTGTCACGCTGATCCCATCTGAACGTACAACACAAATCACAGACGAAGAGACAAAAAAGACACACAAAAAAAAACAGCATAAAGATAAGGATTATCATTATTCAGCACCTGGCAGGTGTTCCCACAGTTATATCAGCTGTATATGATGCTTTCATAGGAGCTTTTTATGATGAATCACTTTCATTATTTATTAAATGTAGTCACTTTTGGCTATCCATCTTTTCTCTCAAAAGCAGTTTTTTTTCCCTTATCATGATTAACTCCATACTGCATAAGAAATCCATCCCACAGTGTTTGCTTTGGACCCAACAGGAAGTTGTAGATGTCTACTTGCTTCTCAGACACTAACCAAACTATTGGTACTAATCTCCTAAAAAAAAAAAAGATGTGCATCTTTAACAACAGATTATGTACTATTGATTATGTACGATTTCCTTTATATAATCTCGATGTAAAACAAAAATAGCACAATAAGAGACATGGAGGTGTTAGAGCATATGTTTCAAACTCAAGGTCTCCATAGCTTTTAATGTGACCCTCTAATGCAGAATCTCAAAATAACATTTATGTGCTTAACTATTATTTTATTGATCCGTTTTTAGCTACACTATTAATGCCATATTGCATTAATATGAAAAGATATTCCAAATTATTTATTTTTAAGAAGTTATTATCTATTTATTAACAAATTAGCAGTCCATTAGAGCTGCAGAAGGTAACTTTTGTAAAAAACTGCATAAGACAGACCATTAACAAATAGAGCAGCACGTAGAGCCATGACAATTTAAAAGATATGTACAAAAAAAACATGTTCATAGAACTTACAATACATATTTCAGCTTAATAAATTTTTAAAAATACAATCTGCCACAACCAGTCCTTAGAGGACACACACAACCTAGATGTGACCCAAAAATGAAAATGAGTTTGACATCCCTGCGTTAGAGAATCAACTGAAATCAATATGTAAACTTTGGAGAAATGACATTGGCTTCTATTATTCTAAAGCTAACTAGGCCCTATGAATGATATCGGACCTATTTTCACTCTGGCTTTGGTAAAGCAATTAAAAGTTCCCTTTTTCAAAAAATAAAATAAAATAAAAAATCTGACATCACGGGGGTATGAAAGGTGCTGTGCACAAAGAGCACGTGGCTACATTTTCATTCCCGACCTTGAGAGAAGCAGTGCAGGCAAAGGAGCAGCTGCACAATCAGCAGCTGCGTTTGGCACCACCGCGGGGGCTGCAGCTTTCAACCCACTCAAACAATACCGAAAATGTGAAGCCCACAGCCTAAGCTCTGACGTCAAAGGAATCATATCGCTCTCTGACGTCAGCGCAATTTCCCTCCCGCCGGATAGGAGACATTACCAGACTCTGAGGCAGCTCACGCAACTTCAGCTCTGTTCAAACTCAAAGGCAGAAAACTCTGAAAAGGCTGTGTGAGAACTTTACTTGTAGAACTGACTAAGTTTGAAGAAAGTCTGACAGAAATAAAAAGTGGGAAAACAAGAGGTGTTTACATAGAAACAGTGTTTTCAAGTGAAGTCAGTGCTGTTACATTGGTGAAACACAAAACGATCATGATAATAATTTTTGACTATAAAAAGACTCCAGAGCGTTGACCACTTAGTCACATTTAGCAAACTCATTCAGAGCCAAGAGCAAGCTATCTTCACTTGGAAGTAGTCTTCTATGAGTATTTTTGTAACTAAATATATATATTTTTAAAACAAAACAATAATGTTAATACATGAATGTGTGAGATGATGAATAAAACATATAAACAGTACATACAGTTGGCAACAGAAGTGAGTCAGACAGCAGCAAAGTCGCCCAGCCAACTGCAATAAATTTGAGCTCAAACCATGATAGCTAGCTAGCTAGCAATTGTATTTTAGTAACCTCAACTCCCTGAAGCCACAAATGAAAATATCTGTGTATGACTCAAACCTTTGCCTGACAGAAATGTCAAACATGGAGAAACAAAGAACTACATAGGAAATACGAGATTAAATAGTTTAAAAAGTAAGATCTGTGACAAACAAATTTCAGGTCAACATCTTTTCTAAATAAATTTAAGACATTTTAAGGCCTTCATTTTAGATACATGAATTTAAGAACTTTGACAAACGGCAGAATTCACGGTAGAACCACATGCAAACAGGGAAGCACACAGGGAACGTTTCCCTGTTAGCATGTGGTTTCTTTCCTGGAATGCTGTATATGCCAAACATATCGCTTCTGTTGCCCAAATTATTCAACTTTAGACTCATCTGTCCAAATATATATATATATATTTATATATAACACTTCAGGAGTGTGATTTTTTGTTGGCATTGTTTTCTATTTTCTCTAGCAATCTTTAGTCAGGCCTTCACAATTATGTGCTACTTTTATCACAAAACAAAATTCAACTGCACCAAAAGTTCCAGTTGTAACTTGACAAAATGTGCAAAGGTTCATGGGATGTGAATTTTTTAGCAATGCACTGTATGGGATCCCACTGGTCACACTTCTTTATGAATAAAAACTGAATTTAAATGGGAATTATGGCATCAAAGAGTTTAAACTTAACTCTGAACTAATTCTACCCAGTGAAAAAATACCTAGTTTTTAATTGCTAATGGCAGCTGAAGGAAGCACGGCGGTCTACTGTTTGAGAACAGCTGACAGTAGTCTCACCTTAATGCCCTTGAAACACAAAAGGAGGTAAAGATCCTGTTTGGCACAGAATGCTAACAGAATAACTAGTATTCTGCCTGCAGCTATTCTCCTCCTTTAAAAGCCTCTCCAGTCTGAGATAAAACTCAATATTGCTGCACTTCATCTCTGTTTTCACTTTTTTGTCTTTTAGAACTTTGCTTGAGGAATTCCAAGCAAATGGGTCACTGTACAAAACAAATGATTACTCAATGTGAAGCTGAATAACTCTAGAAGCCCTTCACCTCCCTTCACCTCCCATTGGACCAACGGCTAAACAATTAGCTGGTCTGAAATAGCTAGCTAAATGCTTAGCTTGATTGGATTTTCCTTTAACAAAACAGATATATACTTTGATGAGTTCTGTTTGGAGGTATAGCATGGCCTGTTTACCCTCTCTTGTACCAGTAGCCGGCTGATGAATCAGGCCCAGTGGCATGGGTGCATATGAATAGAGGCCATATTAATATTTTCAATCTATTTTAAAATGCTGCTTATGGCTAAATAAAGCGTACTATATTCAATTTGGATGTGTTGGTCTAATAAGAAAGTTTTCAGACTACTATAACTTATTTCTATTAACTATATTAATATTGACATGTATTTATACATGTAAAATATACAATTTGCTGATTACAATAAAGTCACAATGTAAACCTGAATGACCCCATAGTTTTTTTTTCTTCCACTTATAAGTCAAAAATGGGACTTTCTACGGCTCCTACAAATATTTCCAGTGATTACTTTTTAGAGTATTGATAGATGTACAGATGAATTTACAAAAACATTTGGAGGGGGACATTTTTATTTAGTGCTTGCTAAAAGTGTTTACAGTACATGTGACAATAATCTAGCAGATTAAACAGAGAAAGGGAATAAGAGTGATAAAAAAAATGCAGTTTATGATCTGAATCCTTTATGAGTGGCGGCCTGTTTCAGGAGGTACACATGACTCTGCATGTCCTGTGGCACAGGGACTCTGAGTAATGGGAGCTGTGATTAACTATGGCACTGCCTTGCAATCAGCCCCCACCCCGAAACCTCCCTCCTTTACACCCACCTCCCAATCAGTATCTGTCTCGTTGTGTGTCTGATGGCCTCAGGGAGATTTGGGTGAATTCAGCATTTCTATCACAGGCCGCCTTGCTGCCAGCTCTTCAACATAACAGCAAAGATTGAGAGTTTCTCATTAGAAATAATGGTAAGGTTTTTAGCACAGCTCCGAATTGCAGTGAATTACTAAGAATCATTTCTTTTTTGCCGTTTTCTGCCCTATCCGAAGGATTTATGTGTTGAATGATACAGGTTGCATTTGGCTCACAATTATCTGCATATTAAAGCCAATTTACAAATGTGCCCGCGTGTACACAGAATTTCATTAGGTTACATCAAAATTAGGGCCGCAAAGGATGTATATATGGAAAAGCACCATATATGTGCAATAAGTATGCACCCATGTGCAATAAGTATGGTAGAGGATCTATAATTCTGTGGGCTTCTCTGCCAAAAAAGAAAAAATGGTTTGTCCCTGGGTCCTTGGGCAAAATAGTAACTCAAAACATACGGTCAAATTGATAAAGAAATGCTTCACCACACACAAAATGAAATTTCTCCCATCTACTGGCGCATTTCAGTCTCCAGATCTAAAAATGTTTTCACCTGATTGGCCGGTAGTCTTGGTTCAATTGGGGATCAAAGTTGCAACACTTGCTATACACTGCTCAAAAAAATAAAGGGAACACTTAAACAACACAATATAACTCCAAGTAAATCAAACTTCTGTGAAATCAAACTGTCCACTTAGGAAGCAACACTGATTGACAATCAATTTCACCTGCTGTTATGCAAATGGAATAGACAACAGGTGGAAATTATTGGCAATTAGCAAGACACACTCAATAAAGGAGTGGTTCTGCAGTTGGGACCACAGACCACTTCTCAGTACTATGCTGTCTGGCTGATGTTTTGGTCAGTTTTGAATATTGGTGGTGCTTTCACACTCGTGGTAGCATGAGACGGACTCCACAACCCACACAAGTGGCTCAGGTAGTGCAGCTCATCCAGAATGGCACATCAATGCGAGCTGTGGCAAGAAGGTTTGCTGTGTCTGTCAGTGTAGTGTCCAGAGGCTGGAGGCGCTACCAGGAGACAGGCCAGTACACCAGGAGACGTGGAGGAGGCCGTAGGAGGGCAACAACCCAGCAGCAGGATCGCTACCTCCGCCTTTGTGCAAGAAGCAACAGGAGGAGCACTGCCAGAGCCCTGCAAAATGACCTCCAGCAGGCCACAAATGTGCATGTGTCTGCACAAACGGTTAGAAACCGACTCCATGAGGTTGGTATGAGGGCCCGACGTCCACAGATGGGGGTTGTGCTCACAGCCCAACACCGTGCAGGACGCTTGGCATTTGCCAGAGAACACCAGGATTGGCAAATTCGCCACTGGCGCCTTGTGCTCTTCACAGATGAAAGCAGGTTCACACTGAGCACATGTGACAGACGTGACAGAGTCTGGAGACGCCGTGGAGAGCGGTCTGCTGCCTGCAACATCCTTCAGCATGACCGGTTTGGCAGTGGGTCGGTAATGGTGTGGGGTGGCATTTCTTTGGAGGGCCGCACAGCCCTCCATGTGCTCACCAGAGGTAGCCTGACTGCCATTAGGTACCGAGATGAGATCCTCAGACCCCTTGTGAGATCATATGCTGGTGCGGTTGGCCCTGGGGTTCCTCCTAATGCAGGACAATGCTAGACCTCATGTGGCTGGAGTGTGTCAGCAGTTCCTGCAAGATGAAGGCATTGAAGCTATGGACTGGCCAGCCCGTTCCCCAGACCTGAATCCGATTGAGCACATCTGAGACATCATGTCTCGCTCCATCCACCAACGTCACGTTGCACCACAGACTATCCAGGAGTTGGCGGATGCTTTAGTCCAGTTCTGGGAGGAGATCCCTCAGGAGACCATCCGCCACCTCATCAGGAGCATGCCCAGGCGTTGTAGGGAGGTCATACAGGCACGTGGAGGCCACACACAATACTGAGCCTCATTTTGACTTGTTTTAAGGACATTACATTAAAGTTGGATCAGCGTGTAGTGTTATTTCACTTTAATTTTGTGTGTGGCTCCAAATCCAGGCCTCCATTGGTTAATAAATTTGATTTCCATTGATGATTTTTGTGTGATTTTTCTGTCAGCACATTCAACTTTGTACAGAACAAAGTATTCAATGAGAATATTTCTTTCATTCAGATCTAGGATGTGTTATTTGAGTGTTCCCTTTATTTTTTTTGAGCAGTGTATTTTCAGCTGCTGTGTTTCACTTTCACACTACACTGTGTCAAATGTACCAAACCTTTGGTCAAATCTGTTCCCTCCCTCGCCTGTGGGGCCACTGAAGGAAATGACATAAAAACCTATAAAGAAGACAAGAGGACAACTTCCTTCTCCACAAGATGTTACATATGGAGGGCTGTCAGATTTTAGCAGATGTAAGATTTTTCTTTTGTCTTTGGCAAAAGACCATCAGAAATTTTTCCCAATAGGACTAACCTTGCGTGCTTGCTTTGACTGAAGCCCAGAATGCACTGTGCTTCAGTCAGTTTTCTGCTTTTGGAGCGATCTCCTGTCCGCTTAGCGTTCATATATATAAGTTTACTTCAACCAAACTGAAACAGAGGTTTTTAGGCGAACCACAGTTCGCATTTTTGGTCCGTTTCAGAGTTTGATTGCGTGTTCACAACTCCCCAAACAAACTGGACTCTCTAGACAAAGTAGAGTTCCTTTAAAGTGGACAAGATAAGGTTTGTGTGAATGCAAAATAAAATCTATAGAAAACCTGCAGGGTAAGACGAAAAACAGAAGCATAAGACAGGACTCAGGACTCTTTATGATCTAGAGAGATTGCGCAAAGAGGAATGGTCCAAGATTCCTCTGTCTGCCCCGAGTCCGTGAAATGCTAAACTGTATATTGAGATTTAGGTGCTAACTTCTAGTATTAATAAGGTCTTTGTCAGTGTAAGATTATGCTACTACAAAAAAATTAAATTCTTTTACGGCTTTTTACATATCCTTACCAGAAAAACCAATAAATGTGGCCAGTCCAGTAGAACCTTATCTTCAGACTGAGTTTATTCTGCTCCTTATACTCCTATGGTTGATATAAGGCCTCCTTAAAAATGAGATGACCCATCTCATGGGTGATTCTCTCTGATGAAATAGACGTAGTAAATCTAATGACCCTCCTTGACATCATATTTCCAACACATAAGAACGCCAAAAAGTAGAATTCTTATTCAAAGTTGTAAACCTAATAAAAACGTTTAGTTCAAGAGTTACTGTATGATAACAGCTCAAGTAATGCCTTCAGGGTCAATTTTTTCCCCCATCTTTCCGTGACTTTCCTTTGACCCTTCAGGCACTCTGATTTGACAGAACACTGAAAAATGAAATAGAGCAGATATTTTCTCTCTTCAAAATGTTGCACTAGCTGGCAGTCCTGTGAGGCCACTGGCCACTGGCACACTTATCTACGGTCTTTTTCCACTCCATTTCCTATACGGAAGGCAGCTCTCATCCGCCATGAAGTCTGCTGCAGGCAGCTCAAGGTGTACTCAAACACACAGCCGTAGCTGGAGGAAAGTATAGCTCTGCATGTATTTTTCAAGAGTCAATTTTGCTCCGGATGTTGATTTCTCCATTTTTCAGTCGCAAACTTCTTTGACAAGCAATTTGGTGTGACAAGTCCAGCTCCTGACTACATACCAGGTGACAGAGTTCCTCTAATCCACGATATGTTCCTTAAATGTTAAGTACACTCTTAATTATTTTTTCCAGAACTACTCGTGGGCTTTTTACTGTTTGTTTCTTGCATGTTAGCTGCAAAGCCAGTCTGCAGCGCGCGACACCCTCTTCACTCGTGCTGTCATTAGCTTCCACACTCACACCATTTAACACAATAAAGCACGCTGGAAGTCAAGGTCCATTAGTCCTGAGTGATGATATCAGTCTCATCAGATCATGAGTTATGGTGTGGTGGGGTCTTCAAGCAGGATGAGAAATGAGAGATAAACTGTGTCTGGGGATAAACTGGGAAGGACCAGCCTCTCCGTTCCACGCCTGCTGAAACCCAGAGAGCACTGCGGACCAGCCAGGGATTATCAGCATAAACCAGATGTGCATACGCCTACAAAATTACCAACAAACAACTTAGGCTGCAAAGGTTTTCATACTAGTTTACATTTTATTGTGCCGCAACAGTAAACGGTGTTATTTTTAAATGGGATTTTAAATGGTTGACCAACACAACAGAAAGGCTTTTTTTCTTTTCTTAGACCTCTTGACCCTGATTCCAAGTCAGTAACAGTATTGCCTTAATACTAGTGTGTTAAGATAGATACTTTAGTTTCATTTTCCCTCGTGTTCCAAGTGTCATTAGGTAAATAAAGACATCTTTAATGAAAAGTTGATACTTTTAATGGCCTTTTAATGCAAGTTTTAATAGAACTTTGTGTTAAAAGGGTCATTATTTACCAAATGACACTTTATGACAAGAGCTGTACACATTCATGAAGACTCCTTCATGTTCATGACTGTTGCTAAGACATGTTTATGACAGTGTCATGTCGGTCTTATGCACACCCCTTCAAATTAAGTGTTACCTAGTTGCTCAACTCCTGTAAAATTATTTTTGCTTTCCTTTGCTCGTAAATTTTGTTTTTTACTTTATTTAGAAAACAGTTCACAACAAATTATGTTTTTCTATTGTTTCTGTTTATCATGTTAATATGTTAATAGTTAGTTAGTATTTTGCAGACATCTTTAAACTTTGCCCAAATTCTGTATTACATTTCAACAAAATAATTCAACAGAAATTTTAAAAAGACCTAAATGTAGTTTGATGATATATAAACCTTAAATCCTAAGTATCTGTTTCCTCACTAATATTCTCGTTTTGGAGTTATTAGAATGGGGAACTGACTGCAAAATATGGCAATTTTTTCAGTTTTAACTATTAAAAATATTGAAAAGCTTGTAAAATGTAATGTCCTGGAATAGTGAGTCCCACTTTCTGTGGTCTATATATGTATAATAAAATGCATTGAGGTTTGTTGGTATAACATGGCAGAATGTGAAAATGTTTAAAGGTCAGGAGTATTCTCGCGAGGCTCTATATTTCAGAACAAAAACCACGTGGACATTCAGAAGTGTGCAAATAAAAAGACAACATCCTCCAACGCAGCACGGCGGATAGCAAGAGCCAAACCGGCCAGAACAGTCATCCAGATATCTGAGCTTACAGTTCTATTAAATATAGAGCAAAGCTGCTGTGAACACACACACACACACACACACACACACACACCAGCAGGACTGCAGCCCAGGGAGGCGCACAAGATGTGAACTCTGGTTTCCCCTCAGGCTGCTCAGCTACAGAAAGGCAGAGCTGAAGAAGAGACGAGACCTTTCCACCTGAGCAGAGCTGAGGAATTCATTCATATGCATCGTCTTCCATGTTCATCCACATGCTCTCAGTCATCTGTAGATGTTGTTATTGCAGCCGTTCTCTGCATTTCTATTCATAACTTATTGTTTGACCTAGCTACCATTTCCCTGCCTGATAAATATTTATACTGACAAAAAAAAATTTAAAATCATTTACACACTTTGTTCACAATAGATTTTTAAAATGCTGATTTCTCTCCCCTCAAAATAATGTTTTTAAAATGCTTAATTTGAGGCTGTGGAACTTTTTCAAGGTCTCCAACCCTAGCTGTTAAACACATTACTTAACTGTAAAAACTATCCCTATTTATTTAGAGTTGGAGCTTCGAAAGCAACTAATTTAACTTCCTTGGCGGGAGATGAAACAACACATTCCTTCAAATGGTGGGAACTTTAAATATTGGTTTCCAAGCAGTTAATGAGTAATGTAGGCTATCGAGGTTTATTGATGTCTACTATAAAGATGTATCGACATCAAAACCTTTAGTCATTACGTTTGTTTTATGACTAAAGGTTGATTTTTTTTTTCTTAAAATTTAAATAAAAGTTGCCAAATTTCCTCTGCAGTAGTATGTGTGCTAGCTCTGTCCTATTAGGTTATGTTTTTTTAATGATTTTCTTCTGTTTTTTAATGTTTTTTTAGTATTTACTCTTAATTTATTTAAAGCACTTTGAAATGCCTTGCTGAAAATGTGCTCTATAAAGAAAATTACCTTACTGTCTGTGCTATTCTTTCACAACAAAACATCTGAAAACTGCCAGATGAGATGGGTTATCAACATGTTTTTTAAGACCTAAGATGTCTACAGTACGGCCCTGCGCAACAATAAACAGCTAGAAGCTGCTGAAGTTTTCCAGAGATTTTTACTAAAAAGCCACTAAAAGCTCCCTGAGCTCAGTCAAATGTCAGCGTATCTGCAGGTCCAAGCAAGTAAAATTTGCAGTTCATTTACCCGTGAAAGACGTAAAAAAAAAGAAAGCTAGCTAGCCAACTAGCAAAAGTATGTTAGCGGCTAGTTACAGGTAGCCTCGAGTGACAGAAAAGTCCTGTGAGAAAAAAAATCTGAGAATATATGAGATTAAATAATACTGTCATGACAAAGTTTAAGACCTTTTATTAGAATATTTAAGGCAAACTTACTTTTTTAAATGAGTTTAAGACATTTTAAGGCCTTTATTCTTGACACAAGTATTTAAGACTTTTTAAGGGTGCGAGAACATGCTGAATGTGTGTCTGCTATATTTTCCATTTTTTTAACAACATTCGAGCCACTTGCCGAGGCGCCTTCATGTGCTAACGTAAAAGACATTGCGGGGAGAAATCTGAAAAAGTCTGACTTAAGACACTGTTGCTGTATGACTGTCATACATAACTGTTATGCTAACAGCTCAATTAAAGCAGAGACAATCTGTCAAACATGTCCAGGATGACTCCATCAGTTGTTGGCAAGCGCTGTTAATCCACATCATTTGCTTTTGCCGCTCCTTTATAAATCTCTGTCTGACTGTTTGGTTAGAAAGGGATTTGGGGGAATAGTTCCAGCTTTGAGATTTGAGATGCTAATCAGCTGCTCCCTGTTGTAAATAAAGCCGCTACCATGGTTATGCATCATAACGACCGTCGATAAGAGAAAAAGTAACAGCAGAGAGAGCTACCGATATGCTGGCCCTAAGAGCGGTGCAGTTCTCGAGAATCACCTGATTTAATCACATTTTAATGATCAGATATCTAATTTTATCTGATTTTATCCAGACAAACTCCTAAATAATACACGCACATAACAGAAAATATCCATTTCAAATTAGCAATCAAAAATATTAGATTTGAACTAAAATCAACTCCTTTGATGTTGCAATCTGACTGAAATAAGACCTATTAGTGTTTATTTCCAGTCCAGCCTTTGATGTTCTGAAGACTTGTGACTTTTATTTAGTAAAAGAACCAATAATAAACCGGAGCTTTGTTTGATATATTTTAGCCATGCAGGAGGTCAAACTTAGTATATGTAATTCATAATTTAAAGTGCAAAACTTTCTTTATATTTTTTCTGGGACACAAAAAAATACTATTGTCAACAAATTGATCCAAAAAAAAAATTGTTATGGAAACTATTGAAAATCTTAAGACTTTTCTCTATCAGTTTGTCTACATAAACAATAAAAAAACAGCACTCAATGCCTTCACCTACTGTAGACATGAGCTGCCAAGACGTCATGTGGGTTGGATGTGATAAAAACATGCTAATGATTATAATAATGAGTGTTGACATGTGTGTGTGAGTGAGCACATGATTGCTCTGCTAACGGGGTGAGAGAAGGTAAGCTCTCATTAGAGGAGAGGTTGGGATCCACTGCACTACAGCATGTCCAACTCTCTTCACTCAGCTCTGTAAAATGCTGACAGCTGCCAAACTGAACAATGACAATCAACACTTGGCTGAGTCCATTTTGCTTTGCTGCTTAAAGAGCAGGGCAACTTTCCGAATCAGCAGAAAGAAGTCTGAGCTGTGCCGTCTTGAAAATGTCAACGTAGATCGGGTTTGACAAGTCCAACAGCAACGACCAAGATTCACATATGTTTTCTCTTAATAAATCAATTATAGGGGAAAAAATTCTTAAAAAGCTTGACAATATGACTTTATTTGTATCATAAAAAATAGGATGTACTTAGACCATCAGCACAGCTATTCAAGCCAAAAATAGCCTCTCAATGCTAACCATGTAGCAGCAGCACAGACGTCCCCAACACTAATGTTAGCATCCACTGTCCTCATTTCTAAATAACTTCTGAATAGGTGTCATAGCATTTTGGACCAATCTGATGTTTGAATAAACTACATAATATATTAAAAACAACATCTGTGCGGTTGAACTCTTACGTCTATTTACCTAATATTTTAGGAGCAAAAAGGGTTTTTGAATTGAAATGCTGCATATTTTGTCAATATATAGTTACGTCGTTTGTGACTAGATCTTAATCCAATTTTAGACCCTCTGACTATCAATGCAAAAATAAAATCTTAAGTATTTTTCTTTAGTTTCAAAGTGAAAATGTCTCAGTACACTTATATTAGGACAACACTAACTTACAAGTAACTTCTAAGTGAGAAATGCAAGCTTGTTTCAAGCAAATGATTATTTAATACTGGTGGAAAAAGTGCTAGTTCTACTGGCAGATTATTTCACTTGTGAAATTTTTCACATATTTGTGGAATCATCTGCCAGTGGAACTAGAACCTTTTCAATCAGTATTATGGAATTATTGACTCTGGAGTGCTGCATAGCACAGCACACTTTCTTCATTTGTAGAAAAAGTTGAAAATTTCACTTCCTGATCACTCTGCTCCACACTGTGTTGGTGTGCTACGTTAGTAAAATATTGACATTTTTGTTGAATGAATATAGTTTTGTAAGGGGCTATAACAATGCTACAGTTTGTTATTTTAACATTTTATGCCATAAAAAATAATTTTAATAATAATAATAATAAGCTGGTGCTCTTTTAGCAAATACAGCAAACTTTGTAATCTTCCTGTACAGAGGCATGCAGAAAACAAAGTTGAACAACAACTTTATGCAAATTGGTTAATCAGTAGACCAACCCGACATAATTATCATGACCGCTTTATGTAGTGTATGCCAGATAGCATCGAATGTCTTTGGTTGAAACTGCAAACCAATAGTGTCGCCAGAATAGCTGCATTCAGAGCTGTAGTATTTGGAGGAAACACATCTTATCTCATTAATTCAGGGCCTGGATAATCACGGGGCTAATTAAAACGCTCAAACTGTATCGTTCCGACAACTTCACGTCTAGCGTGCCGCTGCGGCGTCGCCCACGTCTGCGTTCCCAGTCGTCTGAATCCACATGCAAATGCCCTCTAAAGTAAACTCGGCGGGAGCGGGTCCGCCTCACATTAATATTCATCAGCCCGTGAGCGTCTGTAATAAAGACACTCGACAGTGTGAAGAGGGAGGAAGACGACAGCTGCAAAAACGGGCCGGAGAGGTTAGAAAATGAACTGTGGCAGAACGCACTGAATGAGCTCTGAGGTTGGGAAGAAGGTTTGGCTAGGTGTTTTTTTTTTTTTAATTCAAACTGATAAAATCTAGCTCTGAAGTGAGGAAGCTACTGTACGGGCGAGGAGGGGAAACTCGGATGCACAGACCTTCACCCTTGATGCTATCGCTGCTGAATCCTAAATAAGAGGAGGCAGAGTCTTTCCATGTAGAACAGCACATTCAGCTAATAGGAGCACATGTACTCCTAAAAATAACAACAATAGTCCATAGCAGAAGAGGAGAGGTTTCTGTTTCCAGTATGTATGATTACAGGATGTATATTAAAAGAACTGCAGCTAAATATTTATTACTATAGATCTCCGTTGAATTACTGAGTTCCTTTAAAATAAGGTTTAAAACCCACCTGTTTAGAGTTGCTTGTGATTAATAGTAAGTGGAACATTGATCATCATATCTGATATGCATTTGCTTGATGATTTGGATTATGACATTTGACAGAATGTAATGTTTCATAACTGATGACTGTATTGTGTTTTGATCTGCCTTGCTGTTGAAATGTTCTTCATAAATCAACTTGACTTTGCTTATATTAAATAAAAATGGGTCACAAAAGATGAAGGTATGCATAATTACATCTCTTTTCTGTCCAGTGCACAGTGCTGTACAGATGAATCCAAGTCACTTTAATTGTTTTTTTTTACTTTTATTCATATTATGGCCAAAAAGTTTCATATCTTTTATTGGGATTTTGTGTGACTAAACACTAAGCCTCCCACAATTAACCCTGTCGCAACAAGCAAATAATCAATGAATTGCACGACGAATTAAAATGGCCTTCCTTGATGGTCATTTATTTTTGAAGGGTAATTTTGTTACGGAGATGTCATAATCCATTTTATTTATGGTTTTATGGTTATGTCTGTTTTTTTATATCCTTTGTGTTTGTTGCTTTTGGTTGTTGTGTTTTTATTTTGGACATTTAAAATGTCTTACAGTTTCAGTGTTCTTTATAGCATTAAATTGCAAACTTACATTACTATTCTAGTATCAATGCATTGCTTGAAAATGTTCTCAAAACAACATTATCATCGTTTATTGCAATAACTCTTGGGACAATTTATCGTCCAGCAGAACTTACCGTATCACAGAAAATCCTAATAAAAACATTCAAGTTGGTGATTGCGATGCAAAACGAGGCAGAAACATCGAAGGTGTCCACTCACCATCATTCAGGTCCTGCAGCAGGTTCTCCTGACCGGAGAAGTCCAGCTTGACTTTGATGCCGATAGTGAGACTCACAGTCTGGCCCGGCTTAAGCGGAAGTTGACGCACTGCTTCCTCTATATCCCAACTCAGAAATTTGCCAAACACTTTGTCTGCAGGAACAAAGAAAAAACAAACAAACAAAAACGATACATTTAGAAATGGGAGAGGTGGTGGCGGGGTGTTAATTGCATGTGAACACTACAAAGTGCGTCTGTGTCTCTGCGACGTCCTCCACGCCCGTCACCAGACGGTAACATACGCCTCCCGGCCCGTCTGACGGAGACGAATGACTCAGCTGCATCCACTTCAGCCAGGAGCAGCGAATGAATGAAACATCACCTGAATAAAGCATGCGTTCTGCTTGTGCAGGTGAGCCACTCCTGATGGAGGAGACGCCGCGGGAAAGGCAAGGACGGCGCGCTTCGCACACAAACGCGGGCTGAGCTGCAGACGGCCACTTCTTGGCGGGAACAACGGTTTACACGTCCTGGCTCGATTCATCACCAAAACCCGTAAAAATCCTCAGAGAAGATGTGAACGAGGGCGCCATTAAATAAACATTCATGGGAATAACTCTTTGCCTTAATTATTCATAAAGGCGGAGCTCTTGGATTGAATTAAAAGTGAAGAAGTGAGAGACAGAGCAGCCAGAAAAGCAGGAGGAGGATTTAAAATACATCTCTGGGACAGAAGGTCGTTTACTCAGCTGTGCAGCATCAGGCGCTGAAACTTAACAAGCAGAAAAGCTTATATAGTGGATGTCATTACAATTATCGCAGCAATTAATTACACAAAATGGGTTACAGCAACCAGAGTTACTGATGAGAGAAATCCTTTATGTCACAAGATAAATTAAAAATACTTTCAGATTATCTTATTGTCTTATCTATATTCAATGTTCTATCAGCTGTTTCCTCTGTGCTGTACTGTACTTTGTGCTTATATATTTGGATATGTCCAAGTATTTAACAGGAAACCTGAGTAAAATGATGTGTTTACAGGAAGCATGGCTGCAAGAGTAAAAGGTGTTCAGTCTCCAGTGAATCAAAGACAGCTCACTTTATTTTTACACCTATTAAATGCCACATAACCCATTACTCATTAGGAGAAGGCGTTTGTCATCCATCAAGTATTCTTTTTATTTTTTGGATACACATGTATTTAAGTGAAATGGGGAGCTGTCATATATTAAAAGATGGCTGTGTCTGTACGGTGGCAGAAAGAGTAATGGAATGTTTGTTTCACAACAGATGTCTTCCTGTTTAGGCTCTTCTCATCTTTTATTCATTCGCTTCCCAAAGAGAACTCGGCGCCACAGAAAGACACTCAACTGTTGCCGGTCCAAAGGCTACACTGGATTACATCTAAGGAGGAAGGAGGACCAGGAGAGGTGAGCAGGACCAGAGTACAGTAGATGAAAGGTACATCCAAACAAAACGAACACCACCAAGCTCCATGTCTGACGGAGTTCTGGAAGTAAAATGGAAAGAGTTTGAAAATAACGTCGGTAGAAATAAATCAGTGTCTGACAACATGAAAGAGAGAAGAATACCATCCCACTGTATGTAAGGTTTATGAAATAGGTCACAGTTCAGCCAGATGTAGACAGTAAATACTTAAAATGCCTTAATAAAAGGGAAATGATGCAGAAAAACCGTTGGAACAACTCAAACCACTTCTATTTTTATTTTCTCGCCCTCTGCACCGGCTGCGCTACACACAGAGTTGTTGCCATAGCAACTGACTGACAACAATCCCACTAATGTGTCAGGATTCTGCATTAAAAAAACACACAAACATTTCTTACACAAAGAGCAAAACAATAATTAATAATTATTGAAATTATTAATAAGTGATTGCTGTGATCACTTCCCTCTCCCCCTCTACGTTTTTTATTCAAACTTTGACGCAGCCTTCCATGTTTCAAAACCAAAAATCCCAACAGAGGCCGCGGGTGGCAACAGGTGGTTTGATTTGCATGCATGCTTTCCAACATGCTTTAATTTCTTGAAAAAATAGTGACAAAATAATTACTAAAAATGTCTTACAACTTAGTTAAAAGCAAAAAGAAAAATCTTAATTTGATGTTTCAAGCTCAAAAAAGTGGTAAAAAAAAATCCTTTACAAAAGCTCCCGTCAACACAATAGACCAAACAATAGACTTCCACCAAGCACCCAGTGTGTTCTTAATTACTCAAATTAATGGGAGGGTCTAACAATTACCAAAGTAATCTAAACAATTCCAAATATACAAATTAATTACAATTTTTTTTTCTAAACTAACTTAAATATATTCTAACTGCCCAAAGAGGAAAACTAAATTGGTAGAAATTACAATTTGCAAAACTTAGCATAAATGGCCACAACAAACTTTTTCCTAACCTTGTTATTTTGTGGTCGTAGTGTTGACTATTGGTAACAAAGCACTGCATCCCTTTTTCTTTTATACATTTAAGATTAAGCGTCTTATGAAGACAGCTTGACAGCTAAAGCAAATGGTAGTCATTGCCAGCAAGTAGTGTTTTGCCCTCCAGCAGAGAGATGGGGCGGGATCTAGCAAGGGTGACGTCACACAGCAACGCGTGGACAAAAAGTGAACACCAACAAGTTTTTATGGTAACAAAAACAAAAAAAGACTTTAAGAGGTTTTTCTTCTTTCACTGCAAACTGTAAAAAATCAAGAATTAAGTAATCAGTCAAAATTTCAAACTACTCATAATGAGAGAGACATGATCTGAAAGAAAAAGAAACTGGTGAATAACATGGAGGTACTTAGTTTTTCTTTTCAACATATCAGAGGGGTATAAATTTGACAGGAATGTTGAGATAAAAATTTCTCATGTATGAAAAAAAAATGTGTGTGGGTCAGTCGCACAACCTTGGGGAACCCAGTTTGTTATGACATGTGGTTTTTACTGGAATCTACCCTCTAAACAGTATTTCATCAGGCAGTCCAACAATTGTAAGATCTTGCTTTTGTGCATCTCTAAATCATATATGACATACAAAATGTAAGAAAAGTGTCCTAAATATTCTGCTTCAATACTTTAAAAGTTTCGTTTAATGCATTTTTTTATCTTTTAAAAGCCCAAATTAAAGTCTAACTCAATCTAATAATAGGTAAAGTATGATTTAGTTGTTCACTGTTAGAATTCGAGAATCAGAAGTCAAACAACATGGAAGCAGAAAGAAAAGAGACGAAGATAGAACTATTTGTCTGAATGACAAGATATTTGTTTAAAAGAATCATGGTGAGACATAAAAACCAGAATCTGACTAATGAACCGTTTGAAGTGTGATAATAATTATGCTTAGTCATTTTATTTTTGATGCCCTGTAAAGCCCTTTAGACTTGAATTTGTATGACTGGTGCTGGACAAACGACCGTGCCTTGCCTTGCCTCGTCTTGCATGTGTGAGCTCTCATGAAACATCAACTTAAATAAGCTCCACCAATTCTGACAGAAAGTATCCAATCAGAATTATGCCAGAAGCTTATTGATGACCAATAAAAGCATCTAGATTCCCTGCCAACTTGCTACGGGACATTTACCCAAAAATAGCAGGCGTGTATGAATGGACTGGTACACAGGGTCACCATTAAACATAAACTAAGAAAAAATAACTCAAATTGTTTGTTATATGATCATTTTGTCCTGGAAAAAATATGAGTTCAAATGAAAGCCTAAACTTCCAATAATGAGTGTATGTAAACTTTTGACCAAACTCACATACAACACATGAAAATAAATTTATTTCTTTATGAATAAAGTTTTATTATACTACCAGATGGCACATGGTAAATGAATTCTCAGGCAAGGCCTTTTAAAAAAAATTAATAGGACGGTAATTAAAAAAATGTATGTGGTCTGTGCTTTGAATTTCTACAAAGTTTTATTAATATTTACCCAAACAGTTTCCAAACAGATGACAGCAAAGGAACAATCCTTATCGCACTCGTTTCACCTTTTCTGCAAAGACAAATGTATCTCCTCCTGGGTGGGCTTTGCTTCAAACAACTGTGTTTGTGCAGCTTTGTAATAAGTGAGAAACCCTGTTGATGGTTTCCATGAGCATGTGTCAAATCAATAATATATGCACTATGAATAGACCAAGCTGTTTACATCTGCCCCCAGTAACACAATTGCAGATTGTAAATAACAGCTTTTCTTTTCACCGCCAGGTGTTGAGCAGGGGATGCTGTTCGTATGCAAAGCTCCAAATAAATCAAGGTGCATTAAAAAATATGAATACCAATATGATTATCAGCAACCATCAGAGCTCAAAAACAAATTGGAAGCAAGAAAAGCTGATCGAGGCTTGGCAGAGAGAAAGGAGCAAAGAGAAGATTCAAAAGATAGTGACCCCTGAAGAGGAAAATAAATTAATGACTAAACTTGTGGGTTGCCAGATGGCTAGCAATTAACCAGCAGTTTTGGGCAAAGTTGGCAACAAGACGTCCCTGTATGTGTACACTTTATATTAAAATCTGAAAAATCAAAAATGATTACCACCGAATGTGCTCCAGCTTCCAACAGAGAGTCCAAATAACAGAGCGGAGTTTGCTTTCCAATCACTTCCAGGTTTTGTCGTTCCAAACCTTGGAAGTGAAGTCAATCAATCAATCAATCAAATTTTATTTGTATAGCACATTTCAGCAGCAAGGCATTTCAAAGTGCTTTACATCATATCAAACACAGAAACACAATGCAACATAGAATCAATAATCAAAACACAGCATTAAGTCAAGTTACATCAATAAATTTGTAATTGATTACATTTCAAATACAATCCTAAACAGGTGGGTTTTTAGTTGAGATTTAAAGAAAGTCAGTGTTTCAGCTGTTTTACAGTTTTTTGGAAGTTTGTTCCAGATTTGTGGTGCATAGATGCTGAAAGCTGCTTCTCCTCGTTTGGTTCTGGTTCTGGGGATGCAGATCAGAACCAGAAGACCTGAGAGGTCTGGAAGGTTGATACAACAACAGCAGATCTTTAATGTATTGTGGTTCTAAGCCGTTCAGTGATTTATAAACTAACAACAGTATTTTAAAGTCTATTCTTTGAGCTACAGGGAGCCAGTGGAGGGACTTTAAAACTGGTGTTATGTGCTCTATCTTCCTGGTTTTAGTCAGAACGCCAGCAGCAGCATCTGGATCAGCTGCAGCTGTTTGATTGATTTGTTGGACAGACCTGTGAAGACGCTGTTGCAATAATCAATACGACTGAAGATGAAGGCATGGATGAGTTTCTCTAGATCTGGCTGAGACATTAGTCCTTTAATCCTGGAAATGTTCTTCAGGTGATAGAAGGCCGACTTTGTAACTGTCTTTATGTGGCTCTGGAGGTTCAGGTCAGAGTCCATCACTACTCCCAGGTTTCGGGCCTGATCGCTGGTTTTTAGTTGTAATAACTGAAGCTGTGTATTGACTCTAGATCTATAACTCTAGATCTATAACTCTAGATCTATAACTCTAGATCTATAACTCTAGATCGTTCCTCTTTAGGTCCAAAAATAATAACTTCAGTTTTGTTTCTGTTCAGCTGGAGAAAGTTTTGGCACATCCACACATTTATCTGTTCTAAGCATCTGTTCAGTGATTGGATGGGGTCAAAGGTCACCTGGTGACATCGTAATGTAGAGCTGTGTGTCATCTGCATAGTTATGGTAGCTAATATTATTTCCTGTTATAACCTGAGCTAGTGGGAGCATATAAATATTGAATAAAAGGGGTCCTAGGATTGAACCTTGGGGTACCCCACATGTGACCTTTGACCTCTTTGATGAAAAGTTTTCAATTGAAACAAAGAAATCCCTGTTCTTTATGTAGGATTCAAACCAGTTAAGCACTGGACCGGAGAGTCCGACCCAACTCTCCAGTCGATTCAGTAATATGTCATGGTCAACACTGAGGTCCAACAGAACCAGCACTGTGGTTCTCCCACAGTCCGTATTTATATGGATGTCATTGAACACTTTGACTAGGCCAGTCTCTGTGCTGTGGTGAGCATGAAAACCAGACTGGAAGGAGTCAAAGAGGTTGGTTATCGTTAGGAAGCTAGTTAATTGTTTACACAGCTTTTTCAATAACTTTGCTGATGAATAGGAGGTCAGAGGTCGGCCTGTAATTCTGCATTAGTGATTTGTCCAGATTGTTCTTTTTTATAAGTGGTTTGATTACTGCTGTTTTCAGAGCCTGGGGGAAAACGCCTGATGAGAGCGATGAGTTTACTATCTGGATCAGATCAGCAGCAATAAAAGGCAGGACTTTCTTAAAGAAATGTGTGGGTAAAACATCCAGACAGCAGGAACTTGAGCTTAGTTGACTTATAATTTCCTGTAGGGTTTTATATTTAAGTAGCTGGAATTGGGTCATTTTTCCTGTATTTGTTTTGTTTGGTCACAGCATTGGTACTGACTTTATAGTGGATGTGCAGATTAATCCTCTGATTTTTTGAATTTTCTCTGAAAAGAACCTAGAAAACTGGTTGCAGGCGGTAGGCCTGTCACGATAGCAAATTTTGCTGAGCGATTAATTGTCTCGAAAAATTATTGCGATAAACGATAATATTGTTTGAAGACCCTTTTACACTGATGTAATGGAAATGACGTAATAATGCATGCGATTTCCTGCCAAAGTTAGATACACTTTATTTTCAAAAGAACATTTAACACTGGAGCTGATAAACAAAATAAACAAAACAACCAAAAACAAAATGGATTCTCAGTCTCCATTAACAAAAAACGCACTTGAAAAAAACTAAACAACATAAAGCCAAAGTGGAAATAAATACTGCATTCAACCAAAAGAGTGCAGATTATGAAGTCTGTATATTATGTTGCCCTTCAGTAATAATTAGATTTAAATAGAGAAGATGGGCACATCGACTACCTGATGCAATAATTCACACTACATGATTTTTTGCTGCTATTTTTCCCCTTACAACAATCTTAAAACGTTGGTCTTTCTAAGATTGTGTGGTGTGTTACGGTAGATCGTCGTTGCCGCTCCGATCTAAATCAGGGTTTTTTTCCCGACTGGGATCTTAACGCAGCCTGTTGAATGTGACAGGTAGCCAATCAGAAAGCGCGGATTCTCCTCGTGTTTTCTGAGGGGAAATTACGTCGGGGAATCCCAAACAGCTGACACGGCGCAACCCGAAGTCCAGCTGATACTGGAGATGATATGTGGAAACAATATTAATGTTTATTCAACATGCAAAGAATATAGAAATGACAAGAGGAGGAGTTGGAGCGAAATTGCTACCGCAGTTGATAAACCCGGTAACTTTTCAGCTGTTCTTCGTTAACGTGACATAAATAGGTTCTAATGATTTTCATTCAGTCAGGACTTTACGCTGACACTAGCTACAAGCATTGCAGGTAGATTGTAGTAAAGCATTGATTAATACCTGGTTTTAAAATTAATTAACTGAACTTGCAGCCATTATTTTGTGCCCATTGTTGGACACCACACGGCAGAACCGAACCCAATCGAACCGTTATACCTAGGATTTCTGTCGGCTAATGTGTGATATGTCAGGTTTTGAAAATGGGCCGACAATCAGGCGACAGCTCTAAGATGTGTAGTGTGCACTGGGCTTTACACTAAGGGAATGAGGAAGGGAGGGTCAGTGGAGAGCACCGGAGTTGAGCCTTTTTTCATTCAGTGTCATTAACAGAAAGAGAAAAAGGTCGGAAGAGACTATAGTGCCGATAATTAAAATGACGTCGATAGTTTTGATTTATCGTTGATTTATCGTTTATCGCGACAGGCCTAGCAGGCGGCAATACATTGGAATTCAGGCGGTAACGTCACAGGAGGGTTTGTGATTCTGTCAACTGTTGCAAATAAAGCTCGAGCATTGTTAATGTTTTTGTTTATGACATCTGCAAAGAAAGCCTCTCTTGCATGTTTTAGTGTTAAATGATAGTTACGTAGTCTTTCTTTATAGATGTCACAATGAATGTGGAGTTGAGTTTTACGCCATTTTTGTTCTGCCCTACGGCAGAGTTGTCTTGCAGATCTAACTGTTTGTGTATTTCTCCATGGAGATTTCTTTTTACCAGACACAACCTTCATTTTAATGGAATCAATAATATCTGAGACTTTAGACTGAAAATCATTTACCAACTTATCTTCATCATTACAGCTTAAGGGTGAGGAAGAAGAGTAGATTTGATTAAAAGTTTCTGCTGTGTTTTCTGTGAGAGAACGTTTTGTGATGGTTGCTGTTTGTCCAAGTGGGTTAAAAGATAAAGAACTTTCAAAGATAACAGCGAAGTGATTCGGCAGGGCGACATCAGTTACAGAGACATTGGAAATATTCACACCCTTACTGATAACCAGGTCCAGTGTGTGTCCTTGAGTGCGTGTTGCTTGTTTGACATGTTGCTAGACCAAAAGTCTCTAAAATATTAGCGAGCTTTTTTGCCCCTCTGTCTTGGGGGTTGTCAACATGAATGTTGAAATCACCCACAATTATTAAACAATCATAATCAATACATATGAGAGATAGAAGTTCACTCAGGTCAGTAAAGAAATTTTTCACAAAAGTTGGAGTTTTGTATAGAGTTACAGTCAAAGTTCGTTTGTGGCCTTTAACCTCAATTCCAAGATACTCAAAAGAGGTGAAGTGACCCAAAGAGATTTTACTACAATTTATGGTATTCTTAAATATTGAAGCCACGCCTCCTCATTTTTTGTGTTTTCTATTCTCACTGAAGAAAATGTAGTTAGGAGGCGCAGATTCAATTAGTACGATCGATTCATTATTGTCATTCAACCATGTTTCTGTCAGAAACATAACATCGATATTATGCTCAGTGATTAAATCATTAATTAATAGAGCTTTAGCACAGAGATCTGGGATTTAAAAGAGCTAGTTTAAGTGACTTGGAGGCCAAGAAATCTTCAGTCTGAGGTTCCTTTAGGCAGGGGAACAGTCTGATGTTTGAATTAAAACAGCTGTATTTTATGTTTCTTGTAAATTTTCTTGTAGTGATCCGGACAGGTAATGTCCTGTTCTGCAGTGCCAGGGAGCCAGACACATTCTGGAGCAAGAAGGGTGTAAAGATAAAGTCTGGACCCCGGCCTCAGACCTCAGAAACGCAGAGTGACGGATCCTCTGGGAAGTTAGAGTCAGGTGGCTTAAATGAAGTGAGGTCTGCTACGTGAGCACTAAGGAGAGACGTCCCAAGTAAAACCTGTTGATTCATTCCATCTTTAAATTTAAGAAACTCCGGTCCAGAAGACATTTCTCCATGTGTACCTTGTGAATCCTGTGAATGAGTGGGTGAGCAGAGAGGGAGGGGAGAAGAAGGAAGGGAACCAGTCGCTCCGTCTCTAGTCGATGTATCAGCTTGTTTTTGTTCCTGATAAGCCGACGGTTCCTTCCTAGTCAGAAATCCTTGAGCCTGTTCTTCTGAAGCGATGATCACGTTGCTGTCCTTGTTGATAAAATGAAAAAGATTTGCAGTGAGTAGCTTTATCCCATGTTTATTAAGATTGCGTCCGCCTCTTCCAAAAAGGTGAAAGCGCTGCCAATAGATCCAGAGGTTATCGATGAAGGTCACTGAGCTGGCAGAGCAGCTTTTAATCAGCCATTTGTTTATCATGTCCAGCCTGGAGTGTTTTTCGTCTCCCAATTGAGGTGATGGAATTGGACCACTGAGAAATAATTTCATTTTTAACTTTCCCATAGTGTTCAGTAGAATATTAAAGTCCTTTTTCAGAATCTCATATTTCTGCTTTGCCACATCGTTGGCTCCAACATGCACAACTAAAGACTCAATACCTGACTGATCAGCATTTAGCGAAAGAACTTTACGAGTTAAATTAGATACAGTGTCACCAGGAAAAGAAATCACTCTCATTTTCTTGGGATTGCAAATGTAGCTGATTCCATTTACTGCCTCATCTCCAACAATAAGCACTTTGGGCATACCTTTCGTTTTCCTGGTAGCCGCTTTGTCCTTTGGGGCTTTGGGGGGTGGATGTGTTAGACTTGCCTCACTGTTGATGTTTGAAAGCGAGGTTTCACTCAGAGGCTCAGGCTGGAGTACAGAAAATCTGTTTTTCAGTGGGATTCCCACAGAGTCAGAATGTTTTGAGGCCCGGGCTGGTCGCTTTGTCCTTGGGAGCGCGGTCGGTGGAACCGTTTTAGTTGCAGCTGCTTGTTTGTTTTTCTTTGGTGGAGCAGGTGTTGATGTTGAAGGTGGGTTTCGGCTCAGAGCCGGCCATGCTGATTCGTCCAGGTGAGGGGTTCTCCCTGTCAGTTGCCTCATCGGATCTGCGGTGTGAGACTTTTGCTTCGGCTTGGCACCCAGAGCGTTCCAGGGTGAGCTGCTTGATGCGAGGCGTACAACCTCTCCGTTGATTTGAGGAAGAGTTGTCTGATTTCCACAGTTAGCGTTGATTTCAAAGTTCACCTCCAGCTGTTTGATCTTCATTTCTATAGACTGAAGTCGTTGTATAATACTGCTAATGTCCTTGGGGTCGGCCAGAGGCATTTTGTCCTGGTTCAACTTGGAGATGAAGAAAAGTAAGGTAAAAATAAAAGTAAGAAAATCCCCCAGTCCTTAGGTTTGTAGTAATCCAGTTATGATGTTGAAAATGTGAATATAACTATAAAAACTGTCACTTTAAAAATAGCTCAGGCAAAGTTATCAGTAAAGATGGGAGAGAGCAGGACAAGCTGTTCCTCCTTCAGCTGCCACATCAGAATCTCGTCATTTTAGCAAAGATTATTTTGACAAAAGAGAGTCGCCATTTTCTATTATTTTTCCTGTGTGTGAATAATGGTTCCCATGTCCCAACAGGGTAGAAATGGCCATTTCCTGACTGACATATCAATAACTTGACTGCTTCTCACTGGCTTTTGAATTGCTGTAAATTGGAGCATTATGCGAGCTCTTTAAAGGGACGGTATTGGGTGTTTTTTAGGCACATAGTGTCATTTTATAACCAGGTAACTGTTGCCTTCAGTTGTTATAAAAATGCTGTATCTAACGTTTCAAACATGACAAAGAAATTTGACTTCACAATTTAATGCCTTGAAATCTGGCTTCTGTCTCTTTAAGAAGCACCTGCTCTTTTTGACACTCCGCCTTCAGGAAGTCATTACAACAACGTTTCTCCATTAAGCCTTTAGTATACTTGGGCGTTGGAGTAAGAAGTAGCTTGTATGAAAATCACAGCAGACTCACAGTTCCACCAGGGGTTTGCTAATTGCTGCTGGCTAGTCTGAAGGAGCTGAGTGGGGGAATTGCAGTGGTGGGCTGCCTGGTGGGGCAGAGTCTCCAGCTCCGAGGAGGAGTCTTGTGGAAATAGGCGGAGCTTTGCGAGAGTTAGAGTTTAGGCACTCCCAAATGGTTGCCATGGGAGATTAAAGGATTCCTCAAGCATGCCTGAAAGAATTAAAGCAATATGGCTGGTAAAACTGAACTCAGCTTTTGTGATTAACAGTTATAGAAAATATTGCAAGATTTTTTTATTACAAATTTTTAAAACATTTAGTCATATTTATAAACTGAAACATTCCCTGTGTTCATGGATGATGACTACACCACACTGGTCTAGTGTCTAAGCAATAAAGGACATAAACTACTAAAAGAGACCAACTGATTGGCTTTGAGACAAATGTCAATGTTTTAATAGAATACTACCAAACAATGAAGACCGTCTCTGATTAGAACAAAAATGGTAACATGTTAGCATCAGTATTACACTCTCTCCGACATCATGTTATAATGGTTTGATTTTTGTCAATACATTGATGTTTTTTTGCCAAATCTGAAAGAGATCGTCATTCTGACACATTGTCAGTTTTAGCAATGAACATCGTTTGAATAAAGACAAAAAAAACCCAATATGTATATTGGTTTTATTTGGTAACTTTTCACATTACAATTCAGGCTTGTCAACTCTCTGTCTTCATGACGCTTGTAGACTTTGGGGCGGTCAAAGAATCCTTTCTAATGCTATCACTTTTTAAATGCAGATCTTTAAAACCAACAGAACATGTTTGCGTTTGCAAAACAGATAAAATGCTTTCTGTAGAACTGCAGTAAAGCTAGAAAATAAAGACCTGAAGGTTGTTTGAATAAGTCTTCAAAAGTAAAGTGTGTTTACAACTTTCTCGATTTTTTTTCTTATGGCACTTTAGATGAATCCACGGCAACAACAACAAAAGAAGAAGAAATGGATCAAGTGAAGCAATTAGCACTTTGGAGTTCACATACAACAAGCTAGGCTGATCTTCCCCTGAGGAAATGAGTGTGCTTTTACTGAACTCTATTTCCTGCTCACTAACAAAAGTGACAAAAGTCTTCAGCAGGTAGGATATTTTTTAACGTCCAACATGGATGAGGTAGCTAAAAAACCAAATATTTGCCTTACTTTGCATGAAAACTGGAAATTTGCTGCTGGTTAATTGCCATCTTCCATTTTATAATTAAATGTAAAAGTGCATTTAGCATCTTAATCATTGTAGCTTCCAGGACACAAACAAAAACTTCCCTTTTAGCTATTAAAACTGGGGAAAACTCACCCCAGCGACCGATTTAGTGTTAATTAACAAAACTTCAAAACATAATAATATTCTCCTCTGGTCAAACTGTGGGAAATATAATATTTGTTGCTAATTTTAAAAACAAGTACCGATATGCAAGCGGCTATCAAAAGCGATATTTTCCACAAGATCTCAAGATGTTGTAAAAAAAGAAACACTGCTTTCGTGATAAGACAGTTAAAATGTCGACTCCACAATCATTTTGGCTTGATTTTAAAACATTCAAAATGTTTAACGCGACTGCCGGCTCACACTGTATCGTTAACGCTGCATCTGTTCCTAATTTGAAGAGTTAATGATTACACTTAGCAACAGAGGCAAGATAAAAACTATATGAATATTGTTATTACATTTTCCTCTACTATAGTTCTTAAAGAGAAATTGGTCTTAGCTACGTTTTGTATTGGCACCTTTACACCAAGCAGAGAACAGCAATCATTCAAAGACTTCTGACTGATTTCCTGTCAATTCGTATTCTAAAACTCATATTTTGGAGAAGGTTTTCTGTAAAATTTCATGAGGTTTCAGTAATCATACCCGTCTCCCACTTTGCTGGAATTTTATTTGCTGATTTCCTTTTTAATTCTCATCACTGATTCATTCGGAGTTTCACCCTCTGCTTTAGGAAAACCTGGTCTCTTTTTGCATGCCAGTAAAAAAAATCTCTTTCTCTAATCTTAGAGCAAGTGAAAGCAGGTCAGCGAGTCTTCCTCAGAGTAGGTCGTGACTCAGCAGTTCTTTAAAAGAACTGTCCGCTGATAATGAAATTTGGATTCAGCTAGCTCAAGAGCCTTTCTAAAATATATTGTTTTCTTCTTAGTGTCATAATTAGCATGTTACATCTATTTGTTAGGCCAACATATCCTTAATTTAACATAATTTAATGCAAGAGATTCATTACTTAGAGCAACACTTGCTCTAAAATTACCTGAAACTTATTAGAATAAAGAAGAAGTTAAACTTATAGACAGCTGCCACTCTGACTGCACCCAAGTTTTAAAAGAAGTTAAACTAAAATAAATTCTGAATAAGTATAAGTTTTACTTGTTATTTCTAAAAGAAGTCAGACTGTGAGACTAGTTGCCATCTTCTGAACACCAACAGGAAAGTAACGACAGGCTGCAGACACATTAAGCCTAAATGAATCAGAAAATTCTTGTGAAATACACACCAAACCTCAGCTGAGCTGACATTATTGTCATCTATAAGATGCCCCCCCTGAGGCTTTTGCTTTGCTGACACAAGAACTCAATTTAGAACATTTTGTAAAGTTAAAAATGGGGGTCTCAATTGTCGTTGTGGCAACGTGTGGAGTTTTAGAAACAGAGAAACATGTTCAACACTGATTTGATCAGCTTGTTAGAGTTAAATACACCAACGCCATTGAGTATTGAGTATTTCAGTTCCACTATATGACAATATCATTGTTTAAGCAAAATACCTGTAATATGCTGCTACAACCACAATGGGGCAGTATGGCATTAGTTTGTTTTTTTGGCAAGACGAAGAAAATTTGTTAAAGTAGAACCAAACCTAATGTGTATGACCTCAATTTTGCAAGATTCCATCAAAGTGGGTGGAGCCAAAAGACACTGAGGGCCAAGTGTGGAGATGATTGGACGGGGTTAATTGAGGGCGTGGTCATGGCGAGGGAAAGCACTGTTGCCATCTTAGCAATTATGTCGCAATAATAGCTCTAGTGACAATTTTTCAAAAAGGCCAAAATGAACTTTACTATATGTATTAATTTGTAACTTTTACTATTTAATTACAATGTTTTAGCAGAGAATCAAACTAACTCCTAAGATTGTTGGTTGACATGGAAAAAAATACAATTAGAATTGACAAAATACAAAAAAACTCATCAAAACAAGAAAAAAAACCTGCTGTTGTGCGTTTTCCATGTTGGTACTACATTAAACAGTCATTAAGAAAAACCGAACAAACAATGTGAAGCTCTCATTGATCTAAGATCAGATCCCCGACCAAAAGCATAAAAAAAATTTAAAAAGTCATTTAATGCTGACTGTTCAAACTGTAACATAAATCTTAATTTCCTGGTTGCTAAGCATGGAGAATAATTACAGTTTAAGAGTCCAGATATTCACGAGTGTTACTTTTCCCCAAATTCCACCGGAAAAAACTAATGCCAGGGATTGATGCAAAGTTCAGAACATGAACATGAATAAAAGACCCTAAAAGTAGAAAGAGTAGCGTTTGATGAAAAAGCCACATTGAATCAATGATGAGAAAATTGAACAACAAAGAGGATGATAATGAACAATGTTTCAGCAATAACAGAACACTTACATCCTCTTTGAAGATGATAAACGTTATGTCAAGTTTAAAATGATGACATGACTGTCTCTAAAGCAGAGACATAAGAGTAATTTTTAAAAACGATGATACAACCTGCTCCTTGGCTCTGTCTATATGGTTTCAGGACAACTAGAAATTTTCTGAATTATCATTTGGACACAGAAAGCTCAGAGGTTAAAAGTAAATACCAGTATAGTGATTTGAGCTATAATCTTTGTGTATTTCCTAAAGTAAGGGTTTTTCTTTAATCAACAAGCTTTATGGGAAAACTCTATTTCAAACTTGAACAAGTAAAATCACAACTTCCTTTGAGTGTGACCACCAGGGAGAGAAATGCAAAGTACAGAGCTTCTTAAATGTAGATATTATTCAAATGTGTCTTTTAAAATGTAAAACAACATTAATGAGAACATTGTCTCATTACACGCCAACAGGCGGATTTCAATTCACCTAAGCCGATCATTTCTAGAGAACCCCCAAGCTGCTGGGGAGATAAAGAGTCCTTTCCTCACCATGTTATCAGTGAGTCATGAATTATCCATCAGAGTGGGTCACCACAGGCTTTTCCTGTATTCGCGCCTTTTTTGAGAGCAAGCGTTCACGTAAAGTGCGAACAAGTAGAAAAGTGACCCAAGGAATCTAACAAAAGCTGCCTGATACGACGAGGCCGACGGGTTCGGATCGTTCCATTAATGCCGGCTTCTTGCGTTTCCTGGTTTGCTTGTCACAATGTGATCGAGCAACTGCTGAACACAAAGAGAGACGAAATGTTCCTAGTCTGTTTCCCTAAAGCTGTTTTAAGAATATGTCTTCATGTGGGCCAGAAAAGTATGTAAGAGAAAAATGAAGGATTACTAAGTGAACAGGTCACACAAACTTTGACCTGGACTAGAAACATCTGTTTTTTTCTCAACAAAAAGGAATAAAAGAAAACAGAGAAGCCGGATTATATAACGTTTTACTTTTTTGGATTATCTAAAACATGCCAAGGTACTTGAACTCTGCAACAGAGCTCTGTTTAGTTCAGTTCATATTAAACTAAGCAGAAATAGATTAATTAATATGTTTTAAAACCCGAAGGGAAATGATATCGTTGCAGTGGCAGCATTATCAATACAGGATTATTTCATGATGTAATACTAGCAGAAATCACAGCTAATGGTGTGTTTTTCAGGGGAAACAGAAATATTTATCTATGAACCAAGACCAAGGTCATCTTCTCCGGTTTTCTCCACAGTGTTTATAATGTTAAGCATTATTGTTTTTATTTTAAAAGGTTTTTTTTTACACCATTAAGCCCAGACTGCATGCGTCTTTGCTGTGCTCCGCTCCGCTGTGCGCTTCACTAGTAGGTGACCTGAGGCTGCGGGATGCTGTAATTAATTGTATAGGTTAATAACACAAAAGAACATTTTGACTTATCCACTTGTAGGTTGGGCATTACTGAACTTGGACTACAACACTTTGGTGAGAAAAATAATTGGTGGATTTGCAAAAATGATTAGCCAGAGGTCCAGGACCTTGTTTAGTATCTCCCCAGCAAATACTGTGGTAGAAGTCTTCAAATAGCACAGTGGGGAATAGACGAAACTGAATGGATTGAAAAATAAGACCCAAACAGAACATGAAGAAATACACGCAGCCCCAAAAGAGAGTAATTTCAATTTTTCTGAACCCCAAGTATAAGACTAAATGTATTTAAGGGATAAAAAGTTGTTTTTTCCCATGATATATCCAATTTAAGGAAAGAAATTAAGAAAAAAAAATAAAATCAGAAATTGGATTTGGTATGATAAAAACATTTAACTTTGAAGCCGTATCGCCCAACTCTATCTAAATGCATCATAAAATCCCAGAATGACAATGAGTGTATTAGAACTTGAAATGATCAAATCCTGCAAAACATTTGCGTCATAAACTATTATTTCCTGAATGACAAAATTCTAATCACTTGTAAGAAAGAACAATAAGTTCATGCAGACCATTTGAGAGAAAAGCTTCTGTAACAGACAGCGGGATGAAGACAAAAAGGAGGATGCATTAACAGTCCCACTGAGCAGGACTGCAGAGATGGGAGGTGTGAGCAGGTGCTGAACAAAGAGATGAAACACAAACTAAAAAGCCACAGGGGCATGACAGATCCAGAACCAGAGAAAATAGGGTGGTGACCCCGAGCAGCACCACAGACACTGGAAAAGACTGGAGCGCCAATCCAATGTGCAGTGAAGAACATCAAAGGCCGTCCACACTGAGGCAGCACAGAGTCCCCCACTGTGGCTGCTTTAGTTCTGAGCTTGTTTATTAAATCAAAAGTCTCATGTGTTTTTGCTTTAATGAAAAGAAACACCTTTCTATTTTTTAGGTGAGTCATCTGGAATCCAAACTGTAAAATTCTCACCTTTAGTGTTGACAGTCTTAGAGGTCAGCTCCAGACTCTCAATGTCTTCCATGCCAATGTTCTCCAAGGTGATGGTCAGCTGCTGCCTCTCTCCATTAAAGAGCTGCACGGACACGGAGCTGGACAGTTCTTCTTTGGACATATGCTGAGGGGTGTGAGCTGATCTGTGTGGAAAATGAAAAACACAGAAGTTACAATGGTTGTCCTTCAGCAGGGCAAAGAAACATCTATGGCAATGCTTTCAAAGAGTCTAAATTAATAAGTTTTCATTTGATAGAAAGTCCAGAAACCCACTTTTATATTTTGCCTCTGTGCACCGTATGCTAACCACTGCACGACACAAAAAGTGGGAATACAAACTGGAAACCTCAAGGTCAAAGTGAGGTTAACCTCTTTTTCAACAATTTAACAAGTTGAAACAAAGATGTCTTTGGTTACTTGTGCTTCAAGTAAATAAAGACAGACTTTACATTAGTACGGTTAAGTAGAAACAATAATATAACTCCCATTTACCAGTAGCCAACCAGCCAAATGTAACAGCAGAAGAGTTGACCAGTTAGTTCAGTGGGTGTCAAAAATATAGCTTAATGATACCCAAGTCTTTTGAGAAAATAATCTGTGGATTAACTAGAGACATAATACAACTCCTGGAAGGTGTGCATCCTGTTACATCTGGCATAAAACTAACAGCATTTCCAAACAAGACCCATCATACCTGTTGCCAGACACGGTGGGGCTGGAGCTGCATTGTTGCTTAAGGATCTGGATAACTTGCCATTATAGAAACCACCTCCAACTGAACACCACCAAAACTAAGGATGTGGTTATTGATTTCAGTAGGTCTAACTCCAACCCTGCACTACCAGTGAACATTGCTGGGGTTGACATAGAGGTGGTTGGGACCTACAAGTATCTGCAAGTCTCTGCAAATTCATCTGAATGGCAATCTGGATTGATCAACAAACTGTGTTGCATTGTTTCATAAGGGACAGAGTCACTACACTTTCTATGGAGGCTAAAGTCTTTCAATGCGTGCTGTGAGATGTTATGCAAGTCAATAGCTCAAAGTGCTCAGCGATATTCTGTTGTCTCCTGCGGCAGGGCTTTGACAGAGAGAAACTGGAAGCGACTGAACAAACCCATCCACAGTTTGACTCTGGACTCAGGCACAGAGCAACCCTGCCTGTAACAGTCACCCTTCATCCATCCTGGCTGGGCCAGAGAGCAGCCATAGACCAAGGTTCCTGTCAGTGGGCTGTAGGACTGAACACTTCAGGAGTTCTGCTATGAGTCTACATAACATCAGTATACATAACTCTGTAGGTAACTAATGACTTGGCCGATTCTATTGTACTGTTTGTTAAATATTGCACATCTTGTGCTTTCCAGTATTTGTTTTATTTTGTCTTTATTCTATATTTTTATTATGTTTGTGTTATTTGGACAAAATAATTTCTTGAATCTTGGATTGAATCTTCAATTGTGCTCTCTAGCTGGAGAATGTGCGGCCATCTGAAGCACATGAGCAAGTCCACAATTGATCAAAGCATGCAAAACAAAAGCTTTAGTCAAAATCCCCCAATGTGGGTGAAAACACAAGTGCACAAAGAGCTGATTGGCTGCTTTGTAACATCAGATGAAAAAAAGCCTTTCATCTAGAATGTGAACAAAAACAAAGAAGATTTTCGATGAAAGGAGAAGCAGTAACACAAAAATACAAATTTTCTGTTGTCTAACCGTGGAAGTGATGTGCTGAGCTGAAGCCGAGGAAGGGAGGGAATGACTTCCACTAAACAGCCGCTTGTCTTCACGCTAGGCAGGCCTTCCAGCAGGCAGTCGCTGCTCACGCCGAATATGGACGTGTGGTAACCTGTGGAAACATGGGAGAGCGGTCCAGCTGTTTAGAGCGGCGGATTAAACAACTGTTGACTTTGGGCCAGAGCCGCACGACAAGAATAATCTGTGCAACATATACGGCACTGACCGTTCACCGTAATGTTGCCAGCTGTGCGCGGGACTCCGACCAGAGTGACGGGGTACAGTCCGGACTCAGCGGGCAGAGACAGAGCAGCTGGCAGAGATTCAAACTCCACTCCAGAAGTCAGCAGACCCTGAAAGCAACACAGAACCAGTAATCATCAGCAGATGCTCCAGATGTAAAATAGTGTAATTTTTATCAAAAACCTAACTGCTAATACCCCGGTGGAGAGGGAAATTATCCCAGAGAGCAACAACTCCAACTAAGCTAACCAGATTTGTCTTATTTTGACACTTTCAGCATTCTGTGCCAACATGATTAGCGTTTGTTTTTCTTGTTCCTCCGTGGTCGGAGAATCAAGTGTGGCTGAGCGATTCTGAGCACCTGTGTGCTGTCCTACAGATAAAAATCTGGTGGCCTGTCAGCCTACTTTCAAAACGTAAGGGACACTAGAGCCCACAAAAAGACCCCCTGGCAGGGTACAAAAAATATATTAAAAAAAAAAAAATCTGGTGGCCAATTCCAACAGCAGAAAATCACTGCATGCCTGAGAGGTGACTGAAAATAAGCCGTACAGATCAGAACGCAGGAGGAGGAATCAGAAAGCTTTGAAATTCGACAGTCCGAATTCCAGCTGGGTTTTACAGACAACAACACATCCACAGCCAATGTTTTTTAATGCATCACAGAGTGTACACTGGCCACCCTGAAGGTAATTTTCAAACAATTAAATGAAAGTTATGTGGACTGAATTTAAATTCGCTTAAATAAAGCCCATAAAAAGGAAACGCTGCGTGAGATTTCTGGTTATTATACAGTGCCTTGTACAAGTATTCGCATGCCAGGAACTTTCTCCACATTTAATCACGTTAAAACCACAAAATTATTTTTACCTGGATCTCATGTGGCAGACCAACAGAAAACTGTGATTGTGAAGTGGAAGGAACATTTTGGTCTAAGTAATGTCGGTCTAGTTTCTAGTACAATAAGAAATGAGATGAAAATAACTTACAAGTAACTTTTCAGAAGGATATAGGAACTTGTCTTAACTCAATAACTTCTTAATGTTGTTCCAGTGGTGGATTATTTTATTAATGAGATATTTTTTTCATGTTTAAGTGAAATAATCTGCCATTGGAACTGGTACCTTTTCACCATTATTTAGGAATTATTGACTTAAAACAAGCTCCTATATCTTTCTGAAGAGTTGCTTGTAAGTTAGTTTTGTCTTATTTCAAGTGTAATAAGATAGTTCCGTTAGAAACTACACAAAAATACTTGATGAGATTATGTATCATGCAGTGGGGATGTTTTTCTTCATCAGGGAGAGGGAATCTGGTCAGAGTTACTGGAAAGACGGAAGGAGCCAAATACGAGGAAATTCTGGACAGAAACCAGCTGGAAGCTGCAAAAGACTGAAAACTAGAATGTTACATTGTTTTCTGACACAACAATAAACCAATCCAGAGAAGGATTAAAGTGATTTGGATAAAAGTAGATTCACGTGTTAGAATGGTCTAGTCAAAGCCCACATCCAAACCAAAAAGTATGGATGATTGAAAACCAGTGTCTTAAATTAAAAATGTACACACATATTGGGCTATTTTCAAGGAATTATAAAACATTCCAGCCTGTAGATATGGCTGGACACATACCTACTATACCTTTTATTCCACTTGTTATTTTGTGATTGTCTTTCACATAAAACGCAATAAAATACAGTCAATTCAAAAAGTTCAAGGGTTAGAAATAGTTTGTAACGTTTAGGCCTGTCGCAATAAGCAACAAATCAATTAATCCCATGATAAATTTAAACAAACTCAGAAATTTCAATTAGAATGATTTATCGTTTTTCTCTTTTTATTTTTGCTCTTTTTTCACAAAAAACAAGATGACAAAAGTCTGCAGTTTGGTGCTTTGGTCTCTACTAACCCTTTTTCTGAAGGACAGTTTTCATTTTATTTCTTATTTCTGTTGTTTTGTTTATTTATTTTATATGTTTAAAATGCCTTCCTGTTCCAGTGTTAAATGTTCATTAGAATTTAGAGTTCATTGATCTTTGAGAGTGTGTTCTTGCATTATTATGATGCCATTACTCAAAAACATTCTCAGACAACAATATTATCGTTTATCGCGATAACGTCTGTGGACAATTTATCGTCCAGCAAAATTTGTAATCGTGACAGGAATAGCAACTTTGTAAGTTTTCTGGGGTTCGTTTATTTTTTTCCTCCCCATTTCTTCCAAACAAAATGTGTAGTAAACTCAGATATCAGAAATGCGGCACCCGTCGAAGCCGTAATAAATCTGTAATGACACTCAGAATAACTGTGCTGTATTTACATTCCACAAACACTCAGCTGTGTGCAACAAGGCAGACAGAGGTGATGTAACGACTACATCAATCCTTTACTGCAGACACTACCTCACTGGAGAGAAAGCTGTCCAAGGGCTGAGCCTGTAAGGTGCCCTCGGTGTGATTTAAGCACACCTTGCCTTCACATCAGGATGTAGTGTGCTTCTCTTAAACAACGTAGACATATTGGAGACGCTTCTCTTTCGTTTGGACTTGAAAAGGTTAATTGCCTTGTTTTAACAGCAATAATGGCTAAAGCATGTGCAGAGAAAATGGTTTTGTTTGGTCCTTTTTGACAGTACACAGTTAACCTTTTGTTTTCCCTCAAGTGGTGCCGTGATAATGGCGTAATTACTATCTGGGGTTATTATTTCTTTTTCTTTGCTCGTAACTGTCCGCCTGGCCAGAGCTAATGGGCAATGAAGAGAATTGAAGACATAAAAGAAACGGCTTCTCAAAATGGAGAAGACACTGTTAATCAAAGTTTTTGCAAAATGACAATTGCAATTCATAAACCTACGGTTGACAACATGTTTACAAAGTTATAGCACAGGGTTGCCAAAGTCCAAATAGAAACAACGTGAGCCAAATGTTTTTGATTAAACACTTTTCTTATTTATAGAGATAAAAACCTAATACTTTACAGTAGCTAATGTGACATTTTGACTGACAAAATTGCTGTTGCAAGTCAATTAAGTGAAAATTATTCACTTAGGTATGGAATAATGTACAGATACATTGTTTGGGCTACATTTGCCACTAAATAAATTTTTAGTGACATTGTTGTTGTCATGTAGGCATGTGTTTGTCTAGGTTCTGTTTTTTCTCTCTTTCTGCAGGTTTGGCAGCAGATTCCTAGACTGTCATCTTGTATTTTCTCTATCCTTAAGTGGAAAGAGGAACTACTATTATGAGTTCACACTTTCGGAGGAGAAGGAGGAAAGAATGACGAGCTGCAGCATCTCATTTTGCTTTCCATGTTATCAGAAGTTCAGTGTTTTGGTCCAACAGTGCCTGCTTCCTCAAATCTATCTATTCTGCTCTTCGGCTAAAATAACAGCTTCTTGAAAGCTAAGTAGTTCGGGCTGTTTTCCACAAAAACAAACACACCCACAAAACTCAGACCAGTCACACAACAGTTTCGGTCATTATCTCACTCTACTCTCAGCTGAAAATGTTTCTCAAAGTAAATCCTTTTCTAGTCCATCCAACTCCATTTTTGCGTCTCATTCCAATAGCAAGTGAAGAATGAGACGCGCAGATCAACACAAGCCCTTGCACTTTATGCAATAAAATACCTTAAGTTTTTTTTTTTTTTTAATCATTCTGACTTTAGAATTTATCTTAAAAAGAAAAATTTAGGGGAGGCTAAATGCGCTAGAGGTTTTCACGGTTAGCAACAGCGCTAATCAAAAATTTAGCTCCAATATTAACACATTGGTGTAAGTGTGCGCACCAATAGCGACTTGTCTTTTTGCAGCGACTACACCAAAAGACTTGAAGTTAGGTAGTGCAGAAGGACTGTGCACTGTCTTTTGTATTTGCATTTCCCATATAACAAAGTCTTTTATTTAAATGGAAATGCATAATTTCCCACTTTCTTTTAAAAGCAGAGAAAATCCATCCTTTCTGCAAATGTCCTGGCCAGACTAAGTTGAGTACACAAAGTAGGAGAAAGTACAAATGACTTGTCTTTCTAATAGCGTAGGGTTGGGTTGCTTCTGAATGGGTCAAAGTCGCTTACGGTGGCCCCAAAATTGAAAGTTAAAGAGGCTGTACTGTAGTAAAAAAATAAAATAAAAAGAAGCACTTAAACAAAAATCTATAAAGCTGAGCTGGGTATTAGAGGTGAAGTCGTGTGGTGACTGAAAATGGGGGTCTGTTTTGTCAAACTGAGCGGTCACTTTGGCGAGACATGATGGAAGGGAATATTGTGTGTGTGTGTGTGTGCAGGGGTGGGTGGGTGTGAGCAGGGGGGGGTGTGCCCGTGTGGGGGAGTAGGTGTGTGTGTGTGTGGGTGTGGGTGTGTGTGTGCGTGTGCAGGGGTGGGTGGGTGTGAGCAGGGGAGTAGGTGTGTGTGGGGGTGTGTGCGGGCGTGTATGTGTGTGTGTTTGTAACCTTGTGTTTTGCTGAGTTGGTTGATGCAGTCTTCCACCAGTTGCAAATTAGCTCTAGATGGCTTACATAAACCTATTTGTCTCTGCATGCAGGACTCTACAAGACCACCTGAGGATCCCGGCTGCCATGGAAATGTAAAGGGCTTCGGCCTGCTTCTGTAATCTGATCAATTCACCGCTCAGTGGGAGGAATTGATGGTTATGTCATTACAGCCTTACCATGGTCATTAGCTTGGTCCAACTTACAGAAAAATAAGCAAGAGCTTCCTGCAGAAATGCAATGTGTGCTTGAGTGGACATTAATATACTGGAAAGAGCTCTTTGTAATGTCTGAAAATATCAGAATAGCATCAAGTATGAGGAACTAAACTGAAAAAAAGGGACGAACATTGTCATTGCTGGCTCTTCACACAGATATAATGTATTCATTTTATTAAAAGTTTTTTTGATAGCACTGCAGTCTTATTAAACTGTTTCTGTCTTCTGACTGTAGCCCCAGAACCAGAACCAAACCAAGCAGTCACTAATATGGAACAAAATTCCAGAAAACTCCAAAGGTGCTGAAATGTTGAGTTCCTTTAAATCAAGACTGAAAGTCCACTTGTTTAAAGTTGTTTTTGATTAGTAGTAACTGGAACATTTACTTGCTGTGTATTAGAGCTGCACCAATCTGATATTAATATCTGTATCATTATCAATGTTGACAAAAATTCTATATTTGGTATCGGTAACAATTTACCCGACCTATAAGGGCAGATCTATTCAGTCTAATTCTATGCTTTGTGCTCTGAGCAAAGTCATGCTTTATTATTTATTTTACATTATATTTAGAGTTCCTAGTTGCTCTTTCTGGACCATTTAAAAGAAGATTTGTTGGAGTTTAATTTTACATTTAACCAAAGTAGTCAACCTACAGATTTCATCAGTCTCAGTTTCTTTATTATTTTGTTTTACACTGGCTGTTCTGCTTCTAATTGCACTGACTGAACAAATTAAAGTTATGTTATTTTTATATGTTGCGCTTTATTGACGCAGAGCTATCAAAATAATTTTTTTCTTTAAAAAAGATGCACTTTAAGTCAATTCAATACTGTTTTTCTGTATTTTATCGGTATTGGCCGATAATAAAACTTAGATATCTATATTGATGTCAAAAGTGAAAAAGTGCATACTATGTTTTTGACATAGTGTGCACTATGTCAAAAACAAGTTTATTGCTTGCAATTGCAAGCAAGCACGTTTATTGCTTTCTTCATAATTTGGTTATTGTGTGGTGTTTTCTTGATGTAAAGCACTTTGAACCACCTTGTTGCTGAAATGTGCCATGCAGATAAACTTGACTTTACTTATGATATTATCAGATGAATCAGGAGGGATGAATCAGCCAACAAGACAAGTCCAATTTTCTTTTGGATCAACTGAGACAGCTGCTGAGATGAGTTGAAACTTCATTCAGTCATTTGTTCTCTACTTTCCCAAAAATTAAAGAACCAACACTTTTGACAAGTATTACACTGTGGACGGTTCCGTGTGATGGATATCGGACAGATAGACCCTTTCTCCGGTCAGGCTTTACATCACTGCATGTGTAAACAGACGCAGCGGTAAAGAAAAGAATTACTGTCTAATCTTTTGCAAACGCAAACCAAACAGTGGCCTTGCCCTTGCGTCTACTTTTCCAAAGCAGCAGTACGGGTGTAACGGAGTGTGTTAATGAAAAATAGATGTCACTGAGGTGTTGGTTTGCACCTCAACTTGAGCTCCTTTAATAACAACAAAATGTTCGGGGCTCAAACAGCTGCTGTCGCCAAGCAGCTTTCAGAATTGATTAAACTAGACTCCCTGATGTCTCGTGGGTCTTTTACACCTCTGTTTTGGTCTTCAAATGAAATAGAGTGACCCTGCCTTTTTCACACAACATGAATTCTATCTTTCCAAACTGGAAAATGCATGAAATGATGAATGTAATGTTTTTGAATGACGTGGTTTGTTTGCACGAAATGCTTTCTTGGTGTCAGAAGGCTAAAATATCTGACATTTATAAAGAGAAATTTATACAGAACTAGCCAAGCAATCAGGAGTCACTGAAACCAATTTCTATGTTCAACTCACCACATTAGTTGCGTTTCCATTGTCCATACAACTGCAGAATTTCATATTTCGAAAAATAGATTTGCTTAAAGGAAACACGTCAAACACATTTTTTGATTTAAAGAACGATACAATGAGGTGGTTTTCCATTCGAAGTTGGTTTATGTCACAATAAGTAATTATTGAGTTAAAACAAGCTCCTATATCTTGCTGAAAAGTCACATGTAAGTTCGCTTTGTCTCTTTTCAAGTGTAGTAAGACATTTGCACTAGAAGCTGGACCAAAATTGCTTTGTAAGATTTAGCGTTTTTGCAGTGAAGTAGGTTCTACAAAGTGCTAACTGAGGAGCAAAGACACCTAAATGTATAAATAAACACTTCAAATTAACAAATCAGTGGTTAGCACACAACAGTGTTAGCCAGCTGATGAAAGGCAGCCAAACACGAGGTGGTTCACGTTAGAGCAGAATTAGAAACATAACATGTCCCATGATGACCGCGGTTTTTCTGTAGCTGCTCCAAGCTCTGGAATGACCTTCCCTGGACATTAGACTGACCCCTGAACTTTCTGATTTTAAATCCATTCTCTTTTCTTTGGCATTTGACACAATCTGAGATGTTCAAAGTGCTCTGTACATAAAAGGGTTTTGTAGTTTGTGTTGTGTTTGTTTTTATAAATCATAATATAGGCTAATATACAGTAGGTGTAATGGCATATGCAGTGTGTTTGTTTTCTACTCTTATATACCATGTTCTCCACACGAAGCTCGTAGGGCATCGGGTTGTACACCATCAGCTGAACTTCACAAACGTCTCCTTGAACCCACTGGAAATCTAGGAATAGAAACGAAACAAAACAGTCTCAACTTTTTTAAAACGTAGAACAAATGTGTCAGTATTTCAGCTTATGTTGCTCTTATGACTGTTTGTTATAGGGATGAAGCAGTTTTCAGTTTTAATGATCACCATTGTATGATTTTATACAGATTTCTATTTTTAATTTTTTTTTTTTTTTTGCTTCAGAACAAACAGACCAACCAAAAGCATCAAGTCTTCTTTAGTTACATTTACTCAGTTACAATGACTTTGGTAACTTTTTGAAAAAGAAACTTTTAGAAGTAGTTTAACTGCAGCATACCTCTACTCGTGGTTTCTACTAAACGTGTTGAGTTAAACGAGGAGGTTTTGCATTCAATTATTAGTTCTGTTTGAAAAATGTAAATTGCAACAGGGTAAAACTATACTGATTTTCATTTACAATGAAAAAAAAAGAAACCCAAGGAAGCACTGTTCGACGGTATCGTATTTGCAATTTTTTGAAGGTAAATTGAAAACTTCTGTTGTACGGAGAAGATATTAAGCCCCGCTGTAGGTTTTCCTCCATTTCTAAATGTTCCACATTCTCGTACAGTTGGACGCTCCGTTCGCAGTAATCAGACTTGCAGAGAGGGCCTAAAAAAAAATACCATCTCGAACCCTGGAAGGGAAGGGGATTTATGGAGGGCGAGCTGCAGCCATGGCCCCAGGGAAATTAGGCCAGTTTAAAGAAAGATATCTATAATATGACTGTCTGGAAAGCTCCATATTACCGCAGGTCTAGCTTGCAGGCATGCTCTAGCAGCTGGCCAATTAAGTGTGAAATGCACCAAAAAAAAAACTATAAAAATACTTTGTTGGCATCTCATTTGTGCATCATAATTCTCCAAGTTAGACCTAATATTCAGCAGTAATCTTCAAAAGGCTTCAGCTTCATGAAACATCCTCACAGAGAGTGATAATGGTAGCCATCCATCATGGCTGTTTGATTGGGATTCCTTAAAGAGCGAATCATTTTGTCAAAGAGCCTCTAACACGATCTTAAAATGATGTTTATGGTGAGAGAGTGAAGTGGGGGGTGTTTACTGAAGCTACTGGACCCTGCAGAGAAATGTTCTGTAAAACTATCAGCAGTATTAATGTGCCCATCTGAATAATAAATCATTTACGCACACAGGGCGCAGAGACCGACGCAAAATCCATGCGTGGAAAACGAAGCGGCTCCACAACACGACAAATATCTATTAAACAAACCAAAACGCCAGCGCTTGGGCCTGGCCGACTCTATAGAGTCATGACAAATTTAAGTTGGAAAGATTTAAAAGAAATATTCAGCACATTTTGCAAATGGCCAAAAAATGCACTGTGTATTTATGACAGTCGGAGATTTCAATGTAACTGACATTCTTACATTGGAGATTGGAAAATGGAATAGAATAGAATTCAACTTTATTGTCATTGCACTGTCACAAGTACAAGCAACAAGATGTAGTTTGCATCTATCCAGAAGTGCTCTATGAGATATAAATATTTATTTACAGATGTACAAGACTATTTATTTATTGGAGTTCCATCATTCCTAAAATGGAATAATGGAACTCCAATAAAAATCTGTAGAATCTAAAAATTGTTTAAATTGTTCTCCAATTCAGAATAAAAGATTAAAACCTAACAATCAAAGCAAAATATTTGTTACAAATATCAGAAATGTCACACTGACTTTTCAAGCACATATTCATGCCAAGGTAAGGCAAGACAATTTGAATAATATGTCAAAAAACAAGGCAATACGAAGTACCTTACATGATATAAACATCAGAGAAAACATTATGTTTCAGTGGTATAACTGCATCATTAACTGTAAAAACTACAATTAATGATGTTCCAGTTTTTATTAATCAAGGGCAGCTCTAAACAAATGGGTTGTAAAACTTTATTTAAAGGAAATTGGTTTTTCAGCTGTTTTGTAGTTTTCTGGAAGCTTGTTCCAGATTTGTGGTGCATAGAAGCTGAATGCTGCTCGTCCATGTTTGAATCTGGTTCTTTGAAGCCTGTGTCATCAGTTTGATAAAAGATAGTAATCCCAGAAACATTCTTCAGATGATAAAAGACCAATTTTGTAACTGTCTTTATGTGTCTCTCAAGGTTCAGATCTGAGATTCTAGTTGTAACAACTAAAGTTGTGTGCCGACTCTGGATGGTTCTTCTTTCGGTCCAAAGTCAATAAATTTTGTTTTGTTTCTGTTTAGCTAAATAAAGTTGGCACATCCACACACTGATTTGTTCTAAGCATCTACTCAATGCATAGAACATTATGTTGTCACCTGGTGACACAACCCATTCTCCCTCCCAACTCGTCATATATTGACGCATGGGACGGTCCGTCCTCGTCACATGTTGACGCGCACGGTACCCCTTTCGCGTCAATATGTGATGCGAGGTGTTTTACACTATGCCTTACCGTAATTTTTGCCCTAAACCTAACCAAATCATTGGGGTTTGAAGGTTCGGCAGCGGTTACGAGAACCCTTCGCATGAAAAATCCACGTAAAACATGTGACCTGCCCAAATCGTCAACATGTGACGCTGAAGTAAACCTGCCCAAGTCGTCAACTTTTGACGCGAAGGGGGTACCATTCGCGTCAATATGTGACGCATGGTCAGAAATTGTCCTAACTCGTCAATATATGACGAGTTGGGAGTGAGAATGTGTTGGGTGACAACATAATGTAGAGCTGTGTATCATCTGCACAACTATGGCAACTTCAAGTTATTATTTGCAGTAATCTGAGCTACTGGGAGCATTTAGATATTAAATAACAAAGAGCCCCAGGATGGAACCTTGGAGGTGATTTTTGTCCGCTCCAATGAGAAGTTACCAACTCGAACCAGTCGAACCAATCACTCCAACAATATGTCATAGTGAACAGTATGAAATGCTGCACTAAGGTCCAACAGAACCTGTGCTTCTTCCACAGTCTGTATTCATGTGATGTCATTGACGAGGGCAGTCTCAGTACTTACGGTGAGCACGGAAACCCGGCTGAAAGACACCATCACTGGTCATTGTTAAGAAGCTATTTATCTATTGAAACACAGCCTTTTTCAGTCACTTAGCTGATGAATGGGAGGTTGGAGATTGACCTGTAATTTTCCAACACCATGTCCAGATTGCCTTTTCAGCAGTGGTTTGATAACTACCGTTTTTAAAGCCGGGGGAAAAAAAAACACCTGATAACAGGGATGAGTTTACAATTTCGATCCGATCAGACGCAACGACAGGCTAAACTTTCTTGAAGAAAGTTGTGGCCAAGATATGAAGAAAGCAAGGGCGTGAGAATAATTGATTTATAATTTCTTTGAAGTCTTTGTGGACGAGTTGGTAGAATCGTGCAATTTTCTCCAGATTCAACACCGGAACTGGACTGAACATTGATCTGCAAGCTAGTAACCAAATTTTCAAGATTTTCTCAGTTAAGAAGTCAGCAAATTCACTGCAGGTCCTGAGGATTAGAGTTCATGTGTTTCTGACAGCTTTGAGAGCAAAGCAACACAAACAGAGAAATTTAGCCTCACAAATCCCCGTCTATGACCACAGTCATTTTCATCAAGACAAATAATGTACGTAGCATCACTGCCATGCTTAGTGCTACTAAAATTAAGGGACACTGCAAAGTTATTTCAGATATAAACAGCACTAAGTGACCATAAAAATAAAAGTCACCACTTTGAACTAATAGTTGTACCTGCGTTTCAAGCAGAGCAGAAAGCCAAACATACTGTATATATTATATATATATATCCGTCCAAACACTCAAAGGGCACATAAAGTAAAAGTCACGTCCCTGTGTGTCCGATCAGCTCTGTAATAGATAGACTCTCATCCAGGTCAGAGTAAACGGCTCGCTGTACACAGTTCTTAAAGCAGTCTCAGAGCAATTACAGAGAAAAAAATCTCCTGTTTATGGCTGCGCATCAATCTGACTCATTCTGAGTGACTTAAAGAAGAACAACAGATCGTTCCTGTACTGACGGACCAAAGTTACCAAACCGAACCAATAAAAGAGGAAAAATTATTAGTGTGAAGCTATGAAGCTTTACTGCCGGTTACGTGTTATAGATACGGAAGAGTTGCATGAGTCTGAGTCACCTGTTTAAAGACTTCAGAAGCTGCCAGTTGCCTCACCAGATTACTCAATCACCACAGTCACTAAAAAAAATTTATTTCTTCTCAGATGCTTTTCGTCAAATGAAAAGCAGCTCCAGAGGCTATGAAACATTAAGGCTGATCCGGGTTATGTTTTTGGAATTATTAGCAGTTAATCAAGCCGACTATAGAAACACTTGTGAGCAGATTGGTTCCTAAGTGGTTTGTGTGAACATGTTAAACCATACAGTCACACAGCAGGTGTAATCCCTTTATTTTAGGCTAAATGAGTTTGCTTTTCTTGTTTTTGCTGCTGTAGAAGATTTTTCTCTTGGTTTTAAATGGTGTGTTGAAATCGCAGCAGGCACCAATCTAATCTTCCAGCCAACAAACTGATTCATGTTGTTATATTGCAATTAGAATACAAAAAAAACAATAGGCCTTCGCAGCGCTTTGCTGCTCGGGCCTAAACACATATGAGCACTGATGATAGCAGTACATTGGGGTTTGGGGACGGAGGGTAGATGATGTACAAAGATTGTAAAAGTTAATGAAAAGCTAAAAGATTATTTCAATTAAAAATGTCTGACACAGAGATGTTGACTTGGCCGCCTAACTCTCTAAATCTTTATTCAACTGATTATCAACTGTTTTTTGTCCCAACAGGTGGATTTTGGATATGAGTGGTGACTTGTAAAGATATTTTAAAAACCTTCCAGTGACGACACAAGGTTTCTGTTGCTTTTATATATGCATTGTCGCAGTCTAAGCTCAGAAAATTTGACCAATGACTTAAAACTATTAAATGTCGCTTCAGAATAGATTATTCTTGTTTGGTGTTTAAATTAAAGGGCTATTTTACCATTTCTAAATTAATCTGGACTCATTTTGAAGAATACGGATCATTTTTGAATGTAAATGTAAATAGAAATAAATGATTTTATTTAATTATTATTATTTTCTCTATCTTACAGATGTGATCTATAGAAGTCAATGAGGTAAGATTACATTTATTTTCATAACTGATGTCAAAAAGGGTCAGAACTTAAACGTTAGTTTGAACTGGAAAAGATAAACAACCGTGGACTCCGTTGACCTTGTTTGGACTCACCTATCTTCTTGCAGCGCTCCTCTCCTCTGTTGTGCATGATTATGGGCGAGTAGATGAAGGGACTGGCGGTGGACACACTCTGTCCCAGGAGGCCTTTCACTTTGTGGGGCCGTAGACTGGTGGGCAGATTGAGCAGCTTAACCGATCTGGGTGGAAGCACAGAAATATGATTTAGCTTTGCATTTAAGCTAAAGTAAGGGGGGGTGAACTGAGTTAAACTTTGGGTTACTATTCACAGGAAGTTAGTTTGAATTTGCTTGGGTTGCATAAAATTCTGATCACATTGCTGAATATTCATGAATATTACAGAACAAAGGTTGAGATTTATGGTTGGGCTTTCTGGGAAAGGTTACAAAATCAGCAAGCAATAAAACACCAAGACACAGGCAACTTTTAAACAGTGTTTACCCAAAACTTCCACAAACAATGGACTTAAAAAAAACTCAAAGTAATGTATAATCACATCAGCCTTTAATTATCTCATTACTTCTGCTTAACTGGGTTGTTTTCCAGCTTCCTCCAACATTAAGTACTTCCTGGAAGGCTTAAAACTTAAAACTCTGCATGCAGGTTCTGTCCATCACGGCTTATTGCAGATGTCAGAGTCTAGTTTTTGGGGAAAAAAAACTTTGATGAGTTATGTTGCAGATTTTCAGTCAGATGGGCCGTAAACATTCAGATTTTTATGTTTCTTTGTAGAATTAAAATTGGGCAACTGAGTCTAGTTAGTCTGCTCCTTTCTGCCATGAACAGCCTGACTTCCAGTGCGCCAGCCAACAGAAGCACTGGCACTCAAGCAGAAGAATGATGACCATGGCAAGCAGCCCATGTTATTAGAAGTACTTCAGATGTGGAGATCTGGGAACGCCTTTTGGTAATAATAGTGTCAGGTGACAACAAAGCACATCACATTACAGCCCCTGTCTTTAGTGAAGTGTTCCAGGGCTGCTGATCTGTATGGCAGCCAACAATGAAGAAATACTACAGCAATTTGAAAGTGAGTAAAGCAGGGTAAAGCAGGAAAAATTTGAAACATTTTGGTGATGGCACAGTTAAAGTGATAGTTGGATTGGTAGAACAAAAAAAAAAGGGTTTTATGGTTTTTATGGCCCCTCTCAAAGTCCCTAGAAACTCTGAAAGGATAAAGTATATGGAATACATGACACTTATAATATCCAAACTTACTGTCACATAAACCAAAATCGTCAAGTCAAAAGTGTTTGGAGGACAAAAAAATATATGATTAAATAAATAATAAACTAGAAAATTTCTGAAGAAATTTAAACAGGGCCTACCAAAGTGTACCCGTCGGTTGGAACCTAGCATTCTGATGCTAAAAATTAGCATGCTAACGTAAGCTAAATGTACTCAATAGCATGTGGAGAGTCGCAAGCATGTTAAATAACATGGACCTGCTCCATTCAGTATGTTAAAATTAGGGTATAAGCTAAAATTAGCCAAAATGCTAATGTTAGCCTAAATGCTGCCAGTGGAGACGGGTATAACTAGCATGTTGTCTTACATTGACTTCCTCCATTCAGTGTGCTAAACATGGCCAATAAATGAAAAAAATAGCTCAAAAGCTCATTTTAGGGAAAAGGCCATGCTAATGCTAATGTTTGTACTAATGTTAATGCACTGCCTTCTGATTTTTACTATTGCTAAAGTAAAAATCAGATGTTTACTTTGTGGCACTTGGCTACCAGAAAACACGCTCATCTCTTAGCAACAGATTAACAACAAATATTGTTATTGTTCAAAAAATATAAAATTTCCTCTGCTCTTTTTAAATACTACTTATCTTATTCTACTTAAGAATTGTGCAGTTGGTGAATTTTGGAGAAAAGTGAAAATGTTTTTTTGTCATTGATGGTACACAGATATTGAACACAAAAGTAAAAATCTGATTTACACTACGTGGCAGTTTGTTACCAGAAAAAAACACTTATCTCTTAACACCAAATTAATAAGTAATATTATTGTTTATAAAACATAAGTTCTTTTGAAATACTGCTTATCAGTTTAGACACAACAAATTTAGAGTTGGTAAATTTTGCAAAACTAAATATCTAACGTTTACATTTTGGCCCTTAGTTACCAGAAAACACTCTCATCTCTTAGCAACAACAAATATTGTTATTGTTCAAAAAACAATTTGAAATACTATACTTATACTTATCTTACAATACTTTGGAATTGTCACGTTGGTGAATTTTACAGAAAATTTAAAATGTTTTCCTTTTCTTTGGTCATTGGTGGTAAATATACTATAAAACAGAAATTCAACACAAAAGTAAAAATCTGATTTAGACTTCGTGGCAGTTCATTACCAAAAACAGAAAAAACACTCATCTCTTAACACCAAATTAATAACAAGTAATATTATTGTTATTAAAACAATATAGTTCTTTTGAAATACTGCTTATATGCTTAGACAAGAAATTTACAATTGGTAAATTTTGCAAAAGTAAAAATCAGATGTTTACTTCATGGTACTTGGTATATCAGAAAATGCGCTCATCTCTTAGCAACAGTTTAACAATGTAATGCTCTTATTTTGACAGCCCAAAGTTATTGTCTGTTAAGGAGCAACAAGTTTCATGAGGGAACTTTCTTTTTTCCTCTTCTGCCATCTTATCTGTATTAAATGTTCCGTCACGGTGGCGTCATGTAGCTCTAAACTTCTGCTCAGCCCTCGTCTGTACTAACTGAGTGTTCCACCATCTCTGTAGTTCTCTACATCTCTGCTCTCCTTAGTGTTCTATTGCTTTGGTAATTAGTCCTCTCTGAAAACTGTATGCAATGCAGTTTTCAGACTGTATGCATTGCAAGGCATTTCAATTTCTCCATTGAATTACCTTGCAAAGCATTCCCATGCTCGCCTATGCATTGCTATGGCAGGCCCCAATTACCTACTAAAATTATGAGCATGCAATATTTTAATTAAGCAAATCAGATTTTCTGCATTAACAGATGAATACTTTGTTGTATTTAACATTTTTTAATATATTTAAGTAGATTTTAATTTGTAATAGTTTTGTCCCAATTTATCTGCACCTAGCATGTATGCTAGTAAGCCAGATGACTGTTCAATTGGCTGAATTGTAGTTGAACTGATTGCATTTCGGCCCCCCGACAACAAATGGCCCCCGGCTGCACTTTGGACAGTGCTGGTTTAGTTAAAGTTTTTAGTTACACTTAGAAAAACATATAACAATATAATGGTTTCACATCAGTAGAAACTGATATTTACTGATTAGTTTTTTCTTTTAAATATCTGGAATACTACCAAACTACATTTTCTCCTCTCTCTTCACACTGTTGTTTCTTACTTTTAAGCAGCTTTGAGGCACAAAATTTAAAACTGCTGCTGTGCAATATACTCAACAGGTTGTTGCTAGGTAACCAAAGACTGACATAGTTAATTGATGCCACCAATCTTTCTGAGAGGTTGAGCAACTAAAGCATCTCCTCTGCCTACATCCCCAGAATGCTGTGTGGTTCCGGATCAGAGTTCAGTAAAATTATTGAAAACTTTATTTTAAATGGATTATTAGACAATTGTTTGTTCAACGTCCAAATTAAAGGCTTTTTCAAATATTTTAATGCTGCTTCAACAAAAAATGATTTTAATTGAAGGGTTTTTTTAGACATCTTTAGCAGAGGTGCCAATTAGAAAAATGTGCTTTTGACAGTCTTACCGGACCATTGGGAGCTTAGTGAAGGGAACCGGAGGGAGCTTGAGTCCATCAGAGAGAGTGATGACCTCCATCCCACCTGGACACTTGGAGGTGTAGTTCTCCAGACTCTGGGTCACCTCTTTCTTTTCTGTAAAGTACAAACGACACAAAAATCAGCAACCCCGGCCAGAACCCTGACCCATCTGGCACGACGACTACAACACAAACATCTTTAAAATTGACCCAGGAAACCAGAGAGGACTCTGCTTCTTTTGCGGTAGAAACGAATGGGAGGTTGATGATGGGTAAGGCGTTCCACTCTCAGCAAAGAGAGCGCCGACCTCGGAGGGAAACTCCAGATTTTATCGTATCATCAATACCTTTTGAGAGAACATTACTGCTCAACCAGCTGTAAAATTTGCTTTAGTTGTGCAGGGTTTAACCGTGTCCATCAATGAAAAGGTCACAGACTGAAAAAAAAAAAGAAAAACACCACTGCACTACTATTGTTTGTAGGAGCACATTTGGAAATTGCAGCCCTTTCATAAGAAAAAGAAATGCATCTGCATTATGTATGAGCTGTTTGTTCCACACAAGAGATGACCTAATAGGATAAATCGAAGTGTTTTTATATCTCTCGCCAACAGGAACAGTGGTTCAAGCAAACAAATACAAGTGCTGCTAGCAGAGACACTAAATCCTTTGGAAAAAATATGAATTGGGGGCCTGGAAGGCACAACCCCAGTTCAGGGAGAAGGTAATAAACAACGGGGAGAAGGGAGAAAAGGAAAGGAAAGGGAAAAGATAAAGGTAAAAAGTAAAATCAGTCAGAGATGGATGAAGAGACACTTGAAATGTAATCCCAGCCCAAAGTTTGTTTGTTTTTTATTCACGGCCTTGTTTTCTTTGTTTATTTTTAGCAGTAATTAATGCTTAACAACAGCAAACAACTGCGATTAATGTATTAACGCATCTATTTAAGACATTAATGTCTTAATTTTAGACATACAAATTTAAGACTCTTTAAGAAAGTGCTGACACCTTGCTGCAAATGCACAGAAGCAATTATAGGTCAGAAAATAAACCATTCTGATCATTTACTTATCAATTTAAGTCAAATGTTTCAGAATTAAACAAATGTAAAGAGTCAAAGGGTAATTTCAGTAAGTAGATCTCGGATTTTAAAAAATGATGCAACAATTAAAGTTAATTAAACAATCAAAATATTGCTTTAAAAAGGAGCTTCTCTGTCCCATTGTTTGCTATGACGGGTGTCCAGGAAATGGTGACGTGAATGACACAACACATTGTTTCCCAGCACAATCCACAGGTAAATGACACCATTCATACCAACAAGGATGTGATTGATCCAGACTGCGTGGAAACGACTGCTGTGGCTACACGTCATCAAGACTGAAGCCAGTACAGAATTTCCATAAAGTGACATAGCCGGGGTATATGCAGGTTTCACCAACTCAAATTTAAGACTTTTTCAGACCTCGTTAAGACCATTATCATAAAACTTAAGACCTATATCACGACAGAAATGTATAAAAGAAATGCAGGGGACCAAAACTGTGAAATTTCTGGGGTCTTTCTGTGGCTCTTGGCAACAGCTTTGTGCTTCTCATATGGCTCTCTAGGTAGCCATATCTCTAGGTAGAGAGCTATATGCTAGCTGCTGATAGTTTGCTTCTTTGCTTGCTAGCTAGCTAGGAAGTATTAGCTGCTTGTTACCAGTAGCCTTAACAACCTTGAGTCACAGAATGCAGTGAGTGAAAATGTCTGTGCACTACTCAACTCAAACTTTTGCCTTATAGACAAGACCAGTGAGGGAAAAAATCATTAATAAATGACATTAAACAGTCCTGCCATAATAAAATTTAAGAACTGTGAATCACGTATTTAAGACTAACTTACATTTTCCATATGAATTCAAGACATTTTAAGGGCTTAATCTTAGATAAATAAATGTAAGACTTTTTAAGACCATTTAAGGAGCACTGATGGGGTGAGTGGATTAAAATCACCCATCTGCTCCAGTAGACTAAGAAAGTGGCTGGTTTTGTAGTGAAAACCTCCTTCTGGAAGGTTTTCACTACATGTAAAAGATGCATGTCATCAAAAGATAGGCATAGTAAACACATTTGAAAAACTTAAAACACTAATCAAATTAATGAGCTAAAAAAACTATTTTATACAACTTGGTTAACAGTGAGAATATCCATCCATCCATCCATCCATCTTCTTCCGCTTATCCGGGGTCGGGTCGCGGGGGTAGCAGCTTCAGAAGGGAGGCCCAGACTTCCCTCTCCCCGGCCACTTCTTCCAGCTCTTCCGGGGGAATCCCAAGGCGTTCCCAGGCCAGCCGAGAGACATAGTCTCTCCAGCGTGTCCTGGGTCTTCCCCGGGGCGTGGGTTAGGGTAGGGTCCCTACACCTCACCAGGGAGGCGTCCAGGAGGCATCCTGACCAGATGCCCGAGCCACCTCAACTGGCTCCTCTCGATGTGAAGGAGCAGCGGCTCTACTCTGAGTCCCTCCTGGATGACTGAGCTTCTCATCCTATCTCTAAGGGAGAGCCCAGCCACCCTACGGAGAAAACCCATTTCGGCCGCTTGTATCCGCGATCTCGTTCTTTCGGTCATGACCCAAAGCTCATGACCATAGATGAGGGTGGGAACGTAGATCGACCGGTAAATCGAGAGCTTCGCTTTTTGGCTCAGCTCTCTCTTCACCACGACGGACCAGTACAGCGCCCGCTTGACGGCAGACGCTGCGCCAATCCGCCTGTCGACCTCCCGCTCCCTTCTTCCCCCATTCGTGAACAAGATCCCGAGATACTTGAACTCCTCCACTTGGGGCAGGACACCCCCCCTGACCCGGAGAAGTCACTCTACCCTTTTCCGGCTCAAGACCATGGCCTCGGATTTGGAGGCACTGATCCCCATCCCGGCCGCTTCACACTCGGCTGCGAACCGCTCCAGCGAGAGCTGCAGATCACGATCTGATGAGGCCAGAAGGACCACATCGTCTGCAAAAAGCAGAGATGAGATCCTAAGGCCACCAAATCGGATCCCCTCAACACCTTGGCTGCGCCTAGAAATTCTGTCCATGAAAGTGATGAACAGAACAGTGAGAATAACTGGTTAAAATTGATGTTATAAGTAATCATGTTCTCAAATCAGTACATATTGTTTTATATAGCACCACATCAAACATAATCTTGAGGCACTTTACAAAAACGTGACTTCAATCTAACCGTATAGACAGATTCAATTTCATACGTTCCAATGTGATTTCCAAATGGATTTTTGATTTAAATCCATTTAAATCAAAAATCTGTAGGTAGTTCTTGTAGATACCTGCAGGTCTTTGACGTTGGTCTGAGGAAAAATATTCTCAATTCTCATATTTTTAGCTTTTAGATGTTTTAGGAGCTTATGCCACTGTGCATTTTTCTCATGAACCTTCTGATGAACAGTCAAATGTAAGGTAGATTATCTGATCGTGAGCCGAACACGTCCTGCTGCAGCAAAACAGCCTGAATACATAAGAGTCACAGCTCTTCTCCTGGAACGCTGCAATTGGTTTATACAAAATATGCCATCTGTCCTGGTGTCCAAATAATTCAAATTCAGACTATTTTGACTAGAGAGCATTCTCTGTGGATACCTTTAATCTAGCCTTCATGTTTCCTTGTTCTTAAGAACTAAATGTATAACCTTTAAATAGGGCAAACCTCCTTGAAAATGCTGACTAACACTTTGCAATCATACGCGCCTGATGTGATGAGTTTGTGTTTGATGTTAGCCCTTTTAAGAGTGAATAAATGTAGCGGGTGTCCAATAAATTGCATTTTGATTACATGTTAAAGAACATTTGGTGTTGTCTTCCTCTTTATTTTATCCAGGCTTTCGCTCATTCACACTGATGCAAGCACAGCGGAGCCTCTGCCCAGTCACGGTTCAGTACTTCCAGATTTGTCTGAGGAAAGTAACTCCACATTATTAACTGAAAACCCGCCTAGTCGCTGATTCGCGAACCTAAAATATTCAAAAGAAAATGCAGCTCGGGAAGCTGAAACACCCAGGTACAATGCTAATTAACACGCTTTTGGCTGACATTTGCAAAGCAGCCGATCCAGGAGCATGATTTATTTTCCTTGGCGCCGATTGAACACTGTAGATGTTAGGTTCTGCCTCAGTGCTAAGACGCTGTTTCCACTGTGCGTGTTAATGCATATTAAGGAATATTTGGTGTTTAAACTATTAAAACAGGCTGATTTTAATGATTCGCGGTTAGCTGTGGTAACCTCTGAAAATACTGTAATCAAAACTACATGTCGCAGCAACACTAATTCAAGGTCAGAAGTTTACGATTGGCCCAAAAAAGATTGATTAAAAACTGGCCATCAAAAGCAACACTGCTTCATCAAGTTGAAGGCATTTGCTCATAGGGGTAAAACTACACTCAAGCTGTTGAGCTTGCTCCTTTAGTATATTAAATATATCAAGGAGAGCGAAGTGGAAGATTTTTGTTCCAGCAGTGCTTCTTGCTTGCTTGCTGTCCAGACAAACCCGGTGCGGCTCGTTATGAGGCTGACAACTGGAACACACAGTCCAGAAAAAGCAAAGAGACAGCTTAACAGGTACGTGAGAGAAGGGGTGCAGTATAACACTCCACATCTTTCTCCAAGTGAAAGGCTCTCATCTGCGAGTGTCGACCGTCAGGAGCAGGAGGAGGAACACTTCAAGGCAGGGTAAAAGGTTGCCGTGAATCAGATTCCCCACAAAAGAAAAAACAACTTTGCTTTCATCTCCGTAGCGTGTAAGAAACGACAAAAGTTTAATACATATTAAACAGACATTTAGCCATCACAAAACAAGTTTTACATTTTTGGGTGTGGGATATTTTTGGTTCAGTGGGATATTAGTGTGGGACGTGTGCGACTTATTGCTACATAGATATTTTTATGAACAGCGATGAGTCAAGCAGAAGGATTAGAGAGCCGCGATATGCCAGTGCTGCTCGGTGGTGTGCATTATTGCCCGATAAGCAGGTCAAGTAAATGATTGTTATTGTTCCACTAACAGAATTTCAGCTGAAAATGAGATCCAATAATGCGGGACACGCTGCAGACAAAGCACATGACCTGACATCCAGCTATGAGAGCAGAAATCTGTGCTCCATCACTGGGATGGAGATGAGCACCAAGCACACAAACATACAGGCACAGTTTGCTTGTTTTTTAGTGATGACAATACCTGGAAGCAACAAAAGCCACTAGGAAAATGCAAATTTCTATTTATTTGTAAAGTGTTGACTAATGTTAATTTTAACTTTTTCAAATTCTGTGACTTTATCACCAGATTTTACAGGATAGATCAAGAGTTTCCCACAGTGTATCATAAGCCTGGCGGGGCGCCAGGTTTTACCTGTACCTCCACCAGGTTAAGCATTGTTTGTTTACTTATTATAGGTTTTTTAATATACCAGTAATGGCAACAGCAAAGAGGGGTTAAAGAGTCTTGTTAGTAAACGGTTGGAAGCATAACAGCATCATAGTATGGTCAGTATGTGGACACATAGGGAGATTGAGCAGTGTTGTATAGTAACGAAGTAAAAATACTTCACTACTTTACTTAAGTATATTTTGGAGTACTTCATACTTTCCTGGAGTATGAAAATTTTTGATGACTTTCACTTTTACTTCACTACATTTCCGAACTTAATTGCGTACTTTTACTCCGATACATTTTCAATGTGTGGTTTAGTTACTCGTTACAAAAAAGCGAGAGAGAGAAACAAAGTGTTTTGACCCACCTACTGATTAGCAAGTAGCAAGCAGGCTACCGAACAAAGTCCGTAGCCTGCTTGCCTGGGCTTGTTCATCACCACCAATAGGATACACCTGTTTAGCTTCTCCCATTAAACACAAAGCAAGTCTCGCAATCAGCAGCAGCCACATGGAGGAGGAGACGGAGACCACAACGACTGCAACTACGTCGGACACGGCTCCAGGGGAACCACCAGCTGGTGATGAGAGCCCATGGCCTTATTTAAACACAATATACTCTTTCGTGGGTGTTAAAGATTCGTCGTACCGCATGAAGTTTATGTTATTCCTGCCCAAAGATGTGGAAATTCTATCTTACAAAAACTCCCCGTCCAACTTGAAGAAACACATCGAGGTAACTTCTTATGAAATGGTTATAATCCTCCTGTTCCAGTAACTACAGCTTGGTCACTAGACACTACTGTATTGTGAAACGTTGACCATAAATGAACTTTGTTTGGCATTGTTTCAGTTCCATACGTAATGTATTTAGCTTAGGCCTAATGTTGACTGTATCAGGCTACCTAGACTCCTCTGTTCAAGGGGGACAGAAGCCATAGCGATAGCAATTTAGACTAAATTTAACGAATATAGGAAAGGCATGCAAGTTCAAAACCAGGTTTACAGATGCCAATAAGCTGCATTTCCCTCCCAATTCTTTTTTTCTTTTGCATAATGACCAGTTGTGTGCACCACCTACTGACTGTAGCATTGACTGATTCACTGATTTGTGAAGTAGAGTAATCGTAACAGCTCTTTTTCTTCATGTTGGCCGCATTTTCTGTACTATTTATTTTTCTCATTTTCAGCACTGACCTTACTTGAAGGGAAAACTTGAGGCTTACAAAAACTTTGTATTTTCTGTCCTGGAGGGTTTACTAAGAAGCTGGTTCAGTTGTAAAGCAGGTTAAGTTAACCTTGTGCTATAGGTAAAGCACCTAATTTTCTTAACTAAATGATGCCTGCAGGTATATCTATTAGCAGGTTTAATTTTGCCTGCACTTGGTTGGGTACATTATTTTAAGTGTATTTGACAAGTTTACCAAAATATAAAAAATGTCATTCAAACTGCATTTGTCTTGTTTTACTTTTTACTTGTACTTTTCATTACATTACTTGAGTACATCCATTTTTACAGTAATTTCCATACTTAAGTACAAGAAGTTTCAGATACTTTAAGACTTTAACTCAAGTAACATTTCAGTCAGTGACTTGGACTTTTACCAAAGTTATATTTTGGAGAGGTACTTTTACTTTTACTTGACTCTGAGATTTCAGTACTTTATACAACACTGAGATTGAGGTTCTGTGTATTTTACTCACCAGGACTCAATAACCACTTCCTGTCTCTATCGTTTAAATGCGAACAACCTCCACAAATAAAGTGACAAGTCACTGACAAAAGATCAAAACATTTTCGACACTAATAGAATGAAACAACGAAAGTGGGGGAAAAAAATTATATTTATTTTAATACTATTTTTTTATGTTTGCCTTTTTAAGACTTTACTGCTATTGTTTGGGCATTGTTGACAAAGTCTTCCAATAGCACAATTAGCTAGCCAAATTTTCCAATTTCCTGTCAACTTTAAACATTTTGAACTCAAAAACATGATGGGTGGTTGGATGATTGCTCTACTACCAGGCAGGTTTTCTAAAGGAAACCAATATATCTTATGTCAACCATAAAAATCTGTAGCTAGAGGACCATCTGCTTAATTGACAAGTTAGGCAAGCAAAATCAGAAGAAGCAGCTCCAAAGTTAAGGTAAGAAACTTTCTGTTAAAAGACAACCATTCAAAATCTGTCCTGTATAGAAGTGTTTTTTTTCAAAGTTATTGCTGAAAGAAACCATAAGATCTCACATTTCCAGTTTGTCACAAGGCATGTAGACATTAAAGTGGTCTGGTCAAATGAGAACAAAGATGTCGTTTTTGGCCTACATATAAGAGTGGTGTGACAACCAACACTGTACATCACCCTGAACACCTCACCCTCAGCATTGACACTGGGGATAAGGTTTAGTGTCCATAAGTACATTAAGCATCCATACATTTGTTTGTAAGACCTTAGCACCTTGTGTTAAGGTTTTGCCTTCCAATGTAATGTGCAATATAATCATTGTGTATGATTGGGGTTTTCTGATTGTACATCTTTAATTTTGATAATCTTTATGAAATGCTGTATATACTTTGAAAGGTTTTACCAGATTTGCTATCTAAAGGAGAGCTGTCATTTCTGATCTACAGCCTTCCTTTCCATTTCTCACTTGGTAGAAAGCAATTGCATTTTCAGCCCAGGCTATTTTTCAGAAATCTAGGGTCTTCCTAAAGTCCAATAATTCCTTCTATTATTCTTGTGTTACTTCCACTATGAGCTCTAAAACGCCTGGACTGCATAGCACCCAGTTCACCTAAATCCAATCCCAAGATTTTAATCAAACAAGCACAAATTCAACATCTTCAAAACCTTTACAGATGTACAAGGTGTAGTCTGAACAAAAAGGTAAGTTTGTTCATTTAAGCAACGCGAGACTGCAGTGGATGGGAGTAGGTAAATGTATCCCTTCTTTACGTAAAGAAGCTTCAACGTTTCAGCTTAAATGTGCTCCATCTTACTTCACCCACTCACAGTTTGGAACAGAAATATAGTGAGTCAGGTCAAACTCTTTCTTTAGGGTCACGCCCACTCAGAGTTTCTGATGAAAACCGGGACCGGGACCCCCGACTTCCCATCTGCATACTGATACAGAAGAAGAAGAAGTCAAGAGATTTCTAGTGGAAAAGAAGAATCTATAATTATACAAAGACAGAGGGGTAAGCCTTTCTACAACATTGATTAGCATTAGTATACAAGTTTTAAAAGCCATTTATGATTTTACATTATCATATGTAATGGCTCCTTTGACGGTGATAAACTTGCAATGTACGGAGAGGCACAATAGACGTCTTTTTCCCGGATGATGAAAGATGGTTTTTAAATCATGCCTTCAGGTCGATCTTTCAGTTTGACAAAATAACAAGGGATCTCAATAATGTCGTTGAGTGACACTATATTAGACCAATACTGAAGCTTTCGTGTTACAACCTTAATACATGTCAGGGCATACTTTCTCACAAAGGAAATGATTCATTGTTAAACTGCAATGTTTTATGATGAATGAGCCATGTGCTACTAGATGGGTGGACAGACTGAAGGACGTACAGTATTTGACTGTTGCAAGGTAAAAGCAATGGTCAGTTTAAATGTAGAACAGCATCAACCTCCAGATGAAGAGGAAGAGCCGACCGGTTTCAGCTTAAAGGAACCGTGAAGAACAACAACAACAAAAAACACAGAGACTGAGAAATGGAGTCATAACCAGACAGAAAAATTAAGCAATATCCGACAACACGGTTTTATTAACAAGTTTATAAATTCTGTACTCAGACCCAACGCCACGCTGAGCTCTCAAATAACTATTGACAGTGAAGAAAATGAAAGTGTTTTATAAAAAGGAAAGATATCATGGTGGGAAATGGAAACAACCGGAACACCACAAACAGATATGTCACCATCTTTATGCATTATTAAGACTTTTCTGAATAGTATTGGAAGCAAAATGCCAGCAGGGAAAAACCGGCGCAAGAAATAGATAAATAATCCAAATGACATTAATCTCGCCAGTATAAAATTCACAAAAAGTAAAAATCTCACTATGTCTCTTTAAAGTCAGTAAATGCACTACAACCCTGCAGCGGCTATTTTTTGCTGAGAACACATAAATTCTCTGTTTACTGGGTCTTGCGTGGAAGAAAGAAAGTTCAGCATTATCGTTTTCTTGAGAGTATTAATACATCATGATGGATGAAACTGCAGAGTTGATTCCAAAGTTCAGTAAAACGAGGGTTTCAAGCTGAAGGTATATACAGAAATAAGCTGTTTCATAAAAAATAAATAAAAAATGCTTCAATTTCTGCCTCTGTGAAACAGGAGGAAGTCACGAGAAATTCCTGTACCAATCCAAAACCTTCAAACTTTAAGCCTCCGCTGCCGATCACGTTCTATTAAAACATATGAGTGACAGGAGAAAACACGAGATGAGCTTCATGACGGCAGGCGAGTTTGCGTCTGGAGCTTGGCAATGATGTTACAAAAGAAAACTGCGGCTTGAAATGAGGCTCTCCGATTATCATTAAGGAGGCACACAAAACCATGATTCAGCAGCGGGGGGGATTTGCTGTAAATTGCATCGAGGCTACGATGCAGTGGGGAAAATGACACAATAATCCACACCTCCTTAAAGACAATGCTTCAAACGCAATACACCTCAGACAGAAATATCTTTTATTCTCAGCTATCAGCTTTAAGGCATGAGGGGAGACAATCGCTTCAGTAATAGCTGGCTGCTGAATATTTGGATCCGTTTATAGCATGAACCCAACAGAGTATATTCACTATGCATCTATATTTTGGGGGGGATGTTTTTAACATGAATGCAAAATTTTGAATCCCTAACCCTATCCCTACCCTAACCCTGAATATAGACCAATAACTCTGCTTTATATTCTGTTATCATTTTTTCCTCCCCAAAACTCTCTCCTGAGACCAATTTGTCATGAAAAAGTCATCGCTAATGCTCCAAAAAGCAGAGCTCCCACCAAGAAAATGTGGTGATTCTACAGAGCAGTGATAGCCATTATTTTCTATCGCTTAAATATTCTGGTCTGTGGACCAAAGCATGACTACAGTTTGGACTTGTGTTGAGTGTCAATGTTAATTTATCTATGTAGCACATAAAAACAATAGACACCGACGAAAGTGCTTTACTGTTCAATGAAGTGAAGCAAGATAAACACCAATAAGAATAAGAGAACAAAAATATTTTTAAAAAAGAAAAATACATAATAGACTATCATTATAGCAAAATCTCAAACTGCTAGAAAACCTGCAAAAGGCAGAGCACCTCTGCATTTTAGCATGAATCTAGGTACATTTAAGAGAAACTGCTTGGTTTACTAAAGTGCCATCACTGGAGTGTGGATGTTAAGCAGATTACAGAGACATGATGGCGCTCAGCTTTTTACAAGTTTAAAACTAAAGCAATAAAATCTGGAATCAATCAATCAATCCTAAACCAAAACATTAAGCCCATACAGAGAAGCCAGAACTGGAGATGTGCGTTCACATTTATAGCAATTGTTAAAAGACCAGCTGCTGCATTTCGGATGGTTTGTAGAGAGCTGGCTAAGACAACATAGGCCTACTTATGTGGTGATACAAGGCTGGTTAACTCAGTAAGTCAACTCATTCTTACTTGACTTCTTTGTGTCCATAAGTAATTGATTAAAAAAATCACATGCGGGGTTCTTCAAGGTTCCATTTGAGGTCCTTTGATTTTAGTATCTTAGAACAAATGAAAGCGTGGATGTATCATAACTTTCTTCAGCTGAATAAATCAAACCTGAAGAGCTTATTTTTGAAACAAAAGAGAAACAATCAAGACCTATAACAGCTAGAAACTACTGAACATGTTTACAGCAGTAAAACATTTTACTTCAGCTGAGCACAAACTGTACTTCAGAGCTCGACATATACCTGCACCGTCTCCCACCCACAAAAAGGGGGATTCATTCTAATAGTAATCTGTGATTGATTTGTAACATGACACTACAGGTTGGTGGAAAAGTGGGATTGGCTTACAGTAGTACTCTGAGCCAACAAATTTAAACACAAAATGGTTTTATAACAAGATTTTCTCTGCATTGAGCTTGTTGGAAAGAAAATAGTTTTGCTCGCAGCAAGCAGTCACCACCAGGTATTTATTTCAGGATGTGTGTTTAAATGGTGTGGGCAATCATTTTCATTCTGCATTATTTATAAAGACAGTTAGTACAGCCTAAGCAGAGTTTGCTTTTGTGTGATATTTACTAGGTAAGCATCTTTCTCCTATTACTTCTCTCTCCCTTAAATATCTCTTGCTTAGTCGTTCAACAAGGATTTAACTTCCCTCTATTGTGTGGCCAGTGGAGCTTCTGTTAAAAAAAGAAAACCATACCTGTATACACAGAGTACAATGCTGCAGTGCAAGCCAAGTAAACACAAGCTTTGGTAACCATCTGCACTTTATATTCTATATTTATATTTATATTCATATTTTATACCGTATTTTATTTTATTCTGGAGTAACCTCACAACATTGAAAGCTCAAAACATTGTCCTGAGCCGTATGCAACGAAATTTCGTTCTGTATTCACCCTGTGCATGCAAAATGACAATAAAGTCAGTCTAAGTCTAAGTCTAAGTCATTGCGCAGCATTAAGTAAGCTACCATACGCCAATCGCCACAATCAGGCAGAATTGTTTCCTTTGAAGGTTGGGCATAAAGCTGGAAGAACCACAGAGGACTGGAGATTCTGAAATATCACACTGTGCTTTGCCGTTTACTGACCTTGATCAGACAGGAAGTCCAGCATGGTCTGCAACAGGAAGGACAGGTGGCGCACAGACAGGCCCGGGTTGCCCATGCGGCGGGAGGCGTACACCAGCTCATGCAGCAGGCGCATCTGTACGGCCGCCCAGCCTCTGTGTGTGCCTGGGACAGAGACGACAGAGAGAGGAACACACTCACAGGGCTGCCAAAGATCATTGCCGACACTCTTTAATGAGCTATTTATTTGACTCATTCATTGTAGCTTACTCTGTGCATTCACACTAGCCTCATCTGGTCCGCTTTAACTGAACTCTAGTTGGTTTGCCTAGAACGTCCTGTTTTGGTTCTGGAATTTCCCAGCCCTGGAGGAGAACGGTAGCTTTGCGTTTGATTCTTCTCAAATCTTTGGCAGATAATTAGCATCTTTTGACATCAACATGCTTCCTATTTGCAACAAATGTGGTAAAATGTGATTTTTCACTTAATGTGACAAACGTGGGGAAGTTCAAGGTAAGCACTGCGTTTGTCGATATTCCATATCACATCCCTACCAAACAGATTAAATATGTTATTAACTCAGCTGGTTCTGAAGCCCTTTATCTTTCTAACCTTACATCAACAACGCCCCCCGGGCCCCCTAAAAGACGCCCTGCTCCGCTCCGTTTTGCTGACTGCTGAGTCACAGAGAGGGAAAGAAAGAAAAACCAGAGGAAAAGATGTGGTGGGAAGGCCAGAGGGTACAGAGAGGGGAGGGAGGACATTTGATAAAGCCATAAATATTTCCTCAGCTTAAACACCATTTCAAATAACATCAAATCATACTTCTGCTGCTCTGCCATTATCAGCACTTTTATCCCCACGGTTGTTATTCTCTCTGACTTCTTTACTATCTGAACAAACTGCACATGTAGTTCCTTTATAAGCATTTTTTCCACCCTATTATAGTGAGACACTGCACCCACTCGGCAGGCTAAAAATAGCTGACTTCTACCTATCTGCCAGAACCAGTGTTTATCCAGCACAGTAATCCACGGGATGCTGGCTCTTCGAAGGCTGTCGTTCTCGCTCAAACACAAAAAAACAGCTTGATTCGCTGGATTTCCAGCCCTGAACGGAGACGTCTGGAAATCCAATTAACACACTGCCAAGATAATGACTGTGCTGCCACAGCCTAGTGGCTGCACTGTCATGCAAACCTCAGTCAAATGCTACTGAGTCCTCAGACTGCCTCTGATCTGCTGCACAGAGACAACAAGCCACCACGTTACTCCTCTAGAACAGGGCTGAAACAATTCATCGGATTCATGAAGATAAATCGATTATTGAAATAATCCTTCTAAACTAATTTAGCAATCGATTAATTGTTAACTGGAGATACAGACTCAAAACAGGTCGATTCTTGAAAGAACAGCATAGTCAGAGCAGTAATTAAGTCCAAAATGTACATATACAGTATATGTGCTTATACTGTTTAAATGTACTATGTATGTACTGTATTATATATAGTTTGAATTTGAGATTAAAAACTTCTTTGTCTATAAATATATTCTACCGGAACTCCTCAAGTGGCAGGGTTAGCTTCACTTGGTTCAAATTCTGTAACATAAAATCTCATATTAAGCACCTTTTGCTGTCCATTTATTAATTGGTTAATAAAAAAGAAGATAAATAAAAAGAATACTGCACTGTACTGATGTTAAGTCAAGCAGAAAGGATGTTGATGCTAGAAACATTTATTTAGCTGCAGCATCACTAAAGGAATGCTGTGATTGCATTTTATGCAATGAAATGTTCATTTTCTTACTTCATAAAAATAATTTAATTATTAGTTTATATGTAATTTTAATGTAGTTCTAATATTATATAAAAACCTTAAGTGGTTGAATGAAAAATGTGAAGTATGTGCCGGTTTTTTATCTGAGTAATCGATTAATCGACAGACTAATTACAAAATAATTGTTATAATAAAAAAGTAACTTATTTTTCAGGTGATGACATGATGAGAAAACTGAATGGAAGGTTTATATGAGCTGATGGACTTCTATACTTACCTATTTACACTGCTACATTTTTTTCCTCACTTCAACATCTTCATCCTTTTCAAAATCCCCATAAAAAGCACTGAAGCCTGTTTGCTTTTAAACGTGTGAATGTTTTTTTGCACTAGAACTCCTTCTCTATTTTCTTTTAGTGTCAAGGGAAAGACTCTTGTTGATTTCTGAGGAGGAAGTGTATTAAGAAATGAAAGGACAGCATGACTAAAAGGCGATCGGAATCTTTTACTCATGCCCAATATTATATATCTTTTCATTTTTCAGAATGAACTCGAATATTTTCCCTCAGATTCCATTCATTCCCTGCTCATAAAGCAAACAAGGCCAGAGATTCAAAGTGCATCAGAGAGAGAAATCTCGCTCAGACGGCTCTCTTTTGATAAGATGCGAATCTTTCTGAGTGCCTCTTTTCAATGCGAGTGCCGTCTTTTATAGCTAATGCTTTCAACGGTTTGACTGCAATGAGCCGGGGTCAAGACTCTGTAGAGTCCTGAAGCTGCATCACAAAGGCCTTAACACCGAGAGCCCTCTGAATGCTGACAGCGGATCTCAGCTGTGCCTTTCTCTGAGTGAAGCGGGGGCCAGAACGCACGGCCCACCACCTCGTGAAACGAAGCTTCTGAAGTCATCGTTCATGACCTCTTCCCCCTACCTTTGCTGAAGTCCTTGGGGTCGAGCGACAGGCTGTATCCGGGCAGAGTCTCCAGCAGCAGCTTGTAGCAGGCCCTCCAACCCGGCTCAGAGATGGTGGGGGCCACGCACTGCATGGCCGCCACGCGCTTGAAGAAAGCCGACTTGCGGTGGAAGCCGATGAGTTCGTAGAGCTCGGACAGGATGCTGTAGCGCTGGATCTTCTCCTCCTCCGACAGCTGCAGTTATACAGAGATAATTAGCATTTAGCAGCTGCAAACTACACCCTTATGCCATCATTTGAGTCATGGTAGAGGCTGAGTGCACTGAAGCGTCATTCTATTTGAAGAAACTCCGGTTTAAACAATCCAGTCCGTTGATCCCCTGCCCTCTATAGTCTGTTCAACTCTTCTTGGGAGTATAGTACCCAAATTCTTTGGGTAGAAATTTCTTTTGGGCAGACTTGGAGCGTCGAAACTCTACGCTCCGAGTCTGCTTCCTGACACCACCGCAGCTGGGAAGAAATCATTAAGTCGAGTTGCCACTTGAGGAGTGGATGAATGTCTGTCAGATGGAACAGGCACACAGACAAGAAGTTAACCCGGACCCTGCAAAGCTGGACTCTGCTTTGCTGCCACAACTGGACTGATGGGTATTTGGATTTTTTTTAGCCTTGTTTCGGACGTTTATCTTTTTATCTTTTGTTAGATGGAAAAAAACAGGGAAAAGAAGACGAGAGAAACAAACAAAGCAAACCTTTTGAAAGACCTGTTCACTTCCTCGCCTGTGGTGGCGATGCACCAAGAATCACTGAAGGAAACAACACAAAAACCTGTGAAGAAGACCTAAGAGCAACTTCCTTTTTCACAAAATGTAAACAAAAATGGAGTAGCATCAGCTTTTAGTGGGTGGAGGTTTTCTCTTTAGCCTTTGGTAAAAGACCACGAGCGATTTCTCCTGCTAATTGCAAACGTTTGTTTGGTTGCATTAACCTGGATTGCTCTGAATTGCAGTTCACTTCCTGCTTTTGGAGCAGTCCCCGGTCTGCTTGGCCTTCACAAAATGCATTAGAACCGCAACAGAATTCCCCTGAACTGAACAGAGACCAAGGTTTTTAGATGGACCAGAGTTCGCTTTTTCGGTCCACATCAGAGTTCGATTAAGCAGTCAGACCTCCCCAAACAAACTGAACTGTCTAGACCAGGGGTCTCAAACTCCAGTCCTCGAGGGCCGCAGTCCTGCAACTTTTAGATGTGTCTCTGCTGCACCACCTGAATAGAATAATTAGGTCATTAAGGCTCTGGAGAACTGATCTACACAAGCAGGAGGTAATTAAGCCATTTCATTCCAATGTTTTGTACCTGTGACACATCTAAAAACTGCAGGACAGTGACCCTTCAGGACTGAAGTTTGAGACCCCTGGTCTAGGCAAACAACTAGGGTTCAATTAAAGCAGAATAAACAGGGCAATCAATCTCTGAAGTGGACCAGAAAAACCGAACTCTGGTCTACCTAAAAGCCTAGGTTTCAGTTTGGTTGAAATGAACTCTGGTGAACTTCGAATGTTTATGTGAATGTATATTATAGCACAGGGCATTCTTGTAAAATATAGCCACAATAAAGGTGCAAGTCTAGCTCTAGCGGAAGAAATGATTTGTTGTATTACGCCAAAGACCAAAGAGAAATTCTACAACTTTCTAAAATCTGACGCCACTCTATTTTTGTTTACATTTCATGAAGAAGGAAGATGTGCTCAGTGTCTTCTTCAGAGGTTTTTGTGTCGTTTTCTTCTGTGGTTCTTGGTGCAGCGCCCCCACAGGTGAGAAGGAGATTTTTCAGAGGGTTTGGTTCATTTGACACATTGCAGGGTTAAAGAGAACCACACCAACTGAAGGTAAAACAAATGCTACAACTTTGGTCCCCAGTCAAACTGAGTCCACAATCAGGTGTAAAAACATCCTAAATTATCCTCAACAATCCAGCCCTTTAGATAATCAGTAAGTCAAGCTATATAATAAGTTACGTAAAGCAGGGTAGAATGGGTTTTCTCGCAGTAGTGGGCTCACTGCTGCTGTTGTGGACAACCCACCAGAACCGGTTGGGTTTATTATGTTGTGTGTGTTCCCAGTCAGTGAGCATACCTGTCCCAGGTTGATGTAGACAGCATTCTGCAGGAACTCCGAGGCCTCCCTGGCTCTCTTCTGGATGGCCAGCACCCTGACGGCTTTCACGCAGGCCTCCAGCTCGATCACACCTGCGTTCTTGTACTGTGGGGCATTAAAGGAGGACATGCTTAGTGCTGCTGCAAAAATAAATCACCAGAATTTATTGTTTTGTCCTTAACACGCAGTGGATGCTACACTTATCATTCAAAAAGCAGTATTCCACAGCATTAGATGCAGAGGAATTTTTCATCACCCTTCTCCTGACTGATACTTATGGAAGGCAATTTGAAAAAAAAAATTAAAGCCTAACAGGAAGTCATAATTATGAGACAGAAAGTTGTTATTATGAGATTTAAAGCCATAATTATGAGATAGGAAGTCACTATATTGACTTTCACAGTCATTATTATAAGATTCAAAGTCATAAATTTGCCTTTTCGCCTGAAATGGCAACTTCTGCTCTGTTACCGTAATTCACCATGTATTCACAAAGCTAAGAAGAGCTAACATACTATTCTGGTATCTCATAATCACAATTTTAAATCTTATAATTATGATTTTCTCTATCAAAATGATGACTTTCACTCATAATTATGAATCTCAGAATTATGATTGTAACACTCGAAATTACAGAAATGGAAGCCGTTTCACGGCAGAAATGGACTTCCACATATATTTTTATAAAATACCACCATTTTGATTCCTTGTAACTGCTGAAAGCTCTAAAAGCAATCTTTAGTCAAAATGACTAAAGTGCAAATTTAAGAGAACTCCGAATAAGACATCTGGATCACTGGCGGTAAATCTGAACTTGCAACATTTTTTCTCAGATTTGTTTGTTTTTGAGGTGGATTATTATGGGTATATGTCTCCCCGAAGGGAGGGAAAGTCTTTCAATTTATTTGTTATGGTCTGATTTTGCCAGTCCCTAAAACTTGTCTTTTTAGCAGGTGATCAAACTCATCCGCTGTTGGTCAACATGGCAGAACAGAGAGATGTAAGCCATCGCTGTCAATCACCTCTCAGGGATTTTAGCTTCAATGCGTTGGGAGAAAATAAAAAAACAGCAACAGTTTATCTCAGTCCCATGGCTTTCTTCGACTTACATCCTCACAGTCTCTCCTATTGAAATTCAATTAATATTATATGTCTACATGTTGAAGCATAATTTAATTCATAAGGAATTAGATAAAGGTAGACGGGATGGAGATCAACACAAAATAGAAATGAAAATAATTATAAGACTGAAAACTGCTTCTGAAAAGTAACCCACTTCCAGCAAGTTATGAACAATTTCATTAAAATTATTAGTAATAATATATATATGGTTTGTAGACACAGAGCACTGCTTTAAAGAGTTATCAGCATGAAAGCTTTGGTTTACATCCTCTAATTGTTAATAAAAAGTCAGATCTATCTGTCCCATTCGGCCTGAGTCAGTCAAAATCTGTCCCCGTCTGCTAATGCAAATATACATCATACAATACTGCCCCCTACTGGGAAGGATGAATACAGACAGTCATGCTGACATGATGCAGAATGGCTTCAAGAAATCAAGGAAATTTATCCGCATAATGAGGGATCGCTGAGAGTTTTATATCAAAGCCTAGATTATAACAAACCTGGGATCTTAAAATTTAGTTTGCAGAGGCAGAGTTTTCATAAGAACACACAAAACTAATTTTTATGGTAATAATAGAAGATATTCTTTCTAAAGTGCTTAATATCACTTAAACCAGGGGTTAACTGTGGCTCTTATGAAACCAAATAGAACCATTTTATTTACTTTTATATAAATGTTATAAGATGCATGTGATTATGTATGTTTTTATTCAATATCTGCATATAACAACAACAAAAGGTCACCAGTTTTACAAGTCTTATTTATTTAAGGGAAGAGCTCACTCTACTGAACTTATTTATCAAAATTAATGCTTTTTTTTCCTTTGTTAAATTTAAACGATTCATTCAGTTCTAAAATCTGAAAATAGAAATAATAATACATTTTTCCTTTCATTTTATTAGAGCTCAAAAGCAAACATTTCACTAGTTCATATACATTTATCTTTTTTGCAGCTCTATACAATATTTATTTTATAGCAGCATTTGATTACTTCTAATTTAAACCTTTCATATTTTACATTATAAACACAAATTTCAAGGCATTTTCAGGAGTTTTTATGTGATAAAGCAACACAAGATAATGACTAATTTTGCACAGGAAGAAAAATGACATGAAATGAAATATTTTCAACATTTTTCTACAAATACAAATCTGAACAGCATGATGTTTTTGTATTCAGTCCGCTTGAGTCGAAACTCTACAAAACAATTTTCACTGAAGTCAAAGCTGCATTCTCTGCAAATCTAGACATTGTTTTTATTGCATTTTCTTATTTGAAAGGTTTGCGTTAAACTGTCATATTTATTCCCAATAAAACACTTTGGTGTGTTTTTTTATGTACCTTTCCATAATAGGAGATGGCCTCTTTGTATTTCTCGATGATGTCCTCCGGACTCAGGCAGTTCTTTGCTCGTCCGATCTCTGTGCTGGTGTCGGCGCTGATGCCATTGGCCGTCAGGGCACCTGCACCCAAAACGAGACGCAATAAGATTATTCGAAAAAAAAAAAAAGTTTAGAATCTCAGCTAATCTGCTGCGTTAACACCAAGGAAAGCAATGAGGAGAACTAAGAGCGCAACTGCCAGAGTGACATGCGTAGCCCACATATTAAAACTAATCAAATGACTGCAAAAACAAAAAGAGACTACCCCAGTAAAATTAAGACCCACACACACACACACACTCACACCCAATCCTACAGAAGAAGGTGACCAGAACCAACTCAGAAACTATTTAAAATACAAATAAAATAAAATACAAAATAAAAATAAAAAGACTAAATCTAAACCAATCCCAACTCTAAATAAAAAAGGAAAGAATGTAAAACTAACGGTGCCTTTTAGAAGATGGCTAATGTTTGTCAAAAAAAACATCCAGCTAAAATGTTTTCAAAAGCTAATTCAAAGTGAATAAAGTAAAACGACTAGATTGCAACACTCAGAGTTCAGACAGAAGGTGTGTCCATAGCAACAGTGTGGCATTGCTATGTCACACCACACCAATATTTTTAACCTCAACAGTAAGCAACGTTTAAAGACAAACTTAGAGTTTGCACCACAGGTGTTGAGCCATCAACTCTGGGTGTTTAAAAGAGTTATGTAACCTAAAGATTTCAGAAAAATGCTGTTTAAATGTAAGAAATTTGCAGGCTTTGTGGGGTTTTTTTAAAGTCAAAGAAGAATGTAAAATATGAAAATACTCAATAAAGCGTCTGCTTAAAATACACTCAGAACTGTGATGCAGAATACAAAGAAGCAATGAAGTGAAACTGAATATTAACCAAAACACCAGAGCTGTTGAAAACAAAAAGCATGCGAGCGCGTGCAAACCAAAGGACTACAGTGTGTAGAGCAGCTACAGTGGTTAAACAGTCAGTCCATACCTGGGTCAATGAGAACCTCCTGAGCCCCTACAGACAGAGAGAGAGAATGCAGATTCACTCCATGACACAAGGCGCAGTGTTAGCGGAGTTAGCAGCCACATCCTGCTTTATGCCTGCTGCTGCTGCTGCTGCTGCTGCATGCTAGCTCCACCGTTTTCATAATGTTTCAATATAATAGCTTAAGGTAAACTCAGGGGAGACGATTCTGTCCTCACGTTAACTTGTCTGCTCTAAAATGTCTTGAATATGAGTTGAATATTACTACTCTTTGATGGTCAACTATTTTTAATGAGCTGGTACATAAAAAAACAAAACAAAAAACAGCATCTTTTTAAAACTATGCAAGTCATAACTACAATGGAAAATTCCAGAAAAGTTGGGGAAAGAACAGACAAAACAAAAGAGCAAAGAAACGTCTGAACGAAAGAACAACTGGAAAACACAAAGGAAGGAACAGAAAGAGTGAACGTAAACAACAAACGGATGAAGGAAGAAATGAACAAAGGAAAGAAATGAAGGAACCAATAAAGGAAGGAATGAAAAAACGAACAAAAAGAAAGAATGGAAAGAATAGATGAAGCAGGGAACGAACAAACAAATGGCGACTGGATGGATTTATACAGTGGAACTCTGGAAACATATTTTCCAAATTCTTTTTCTACGCCAATTCAGACCTGGAAAACACTGAGGTCAAATTAAAAATTTCATACCACGTAGAAATCCTGTGTACAAATAAACTTAAACTCAACAGCAAGCTGATACACGACATTATTCTGATGTTACTGTGAACAAAGAAAAATACCATCAGTTTAATATCAGTTTTTTTCTGTAACTTCTTACGTTTGCTTAAAATATGTACATGATTACCATTAAAGATAGTAGAGTTAATAGCATGTTAATTAAAAGGGAACGATGGCACAACATTGTTAAAGTTTAAATTAGCAATCAGTAGGAGAAAATACACACATTTCAGCATTTAAGAAAGCTTAAAGTGAAGCCAAGCAGTTTAGCTGAGCAAAGCTCCGCCAGCCAGCAGATCCATTCGGTTTCTGTGAGTCACTCAGGAGAGCCGGTGTTTCCCGTTTTCAGCCCAGTGGTTACCTGGTCTGTGGCGTTTGCCCACGTCGGCCGGCTGGGAGATGCTGGGCTTACGTGCAGCCATCTTTCCCGCTGTGCCTCCCGGGTAGTGGAAGATGACAGAGGCTGAACATAAGCCTTCCAACGCAGCTGCAAACAAAACCACAGGTGCACAGATTCTGGGATCTGACAATCGGTTTTTTGGTTGTAAAGTGACTAAGTACGAAAAAAAAAAAAACACATCTGAGGAGTATGAGTACTTTTGCAAGCCACTGTATGTGAAGAGCAAGTTGGTGTCCAAAAAGGCATGTCAAACCATTAGGGGAGATAACTATTTGTTTTAGCTGTGCACATCTGTAGTAAGTTAAATATTATCTGACACTGAATTTTCTTTAAAAGATGGCTTGGGTCAAAATATATGGATATTTATCATGGGTTTGACAAATGTGTCCGAATTCAGGGTCTGCATCCTTTGAAGGACGGATTTGTAAGCCGATTACGTCACAGCCTGGCGACAAGGCCTGTCTGAATTTGAAGACTCCTTCACATGCGTCCTCGTTTTCCCCAGATTTGAAGGATGGATCCGGTGTATTCTTCACGGCCCATCATGTCCCAAAATTTATTGCGGGTCCCAACCGGGTGTTCAGGCGGCAAATTATTTTTCTTATATTACACTTTAAATAACACAATGTGATTTTGTACAACGTTTTTAGGCAACAATGTACGTAAGTGTGTAAGTCTCAAATATCTGCTCAGTTCACCAAAACATAACCTGCTCTGACATTTTCGGACATGTCTGCTCCCGCTGCGTTAACTGCCAGCTCCCCTCGCCAGCTGCCAGCTGGCCGGGCGCTTCAGGTTCGGTACACCGGAGGAGAACGCCTGACTACCGGCACGTTGTTTTAAAAACCCCCGCTAGCTTTCCCCAATGAGTGGAAGTTAAACACCGATATTATTCAGACAGGTAATATCTAATTGTAAAATGTTTGGTTTACTAAAGCATTTACTTTATTCTTGAGCAAGTCGCTTTGATTGATTAAAAGTTAAGTCTTCAAACATACTAGTTTTATTTAACTGTAATGGCTTATCTGAGATTCGGAGAGTATTATATTTGAAAATGAATAATTTGCTTATATTTACTCCTGGTAGAAATGTGCAATACATGTTTGAACATTTTAGAATCAAATTAACAGATTTCTTTTATTACTATGGAACAGACTTTACTATAAAATGTGAAGAATAACACAGAAATCAGGAGTAATACAAGACTAAAGAACAAACTTCAGCTCCGTTGTTTTTTTTTTTCTTCGCCGCTTTCTGCTTCATCCTGTCATGGTTGCTAGGCAACATGAGTTACGCTGAAGTGGGGGTGGGGACAGTTGGTGATGGTTAGACCTGTCCGAATTCACAGCTTTTCTCTTCCGGTCTTAGTTTATTCACGGCCTGGGAAGGATGCAGGATGCTTAAGTCAACCAGCTTTGACATCACATTGATTGCTCATTTGAAAAAAAAATAACTCAAATTTAAGACTGGACGGCTCATCTGGTGTCCTACAATCAAGCACAGCAAAAATTGACATTTCTGGTATTTGCTTGTGGCTCTTGGCAGCAGATTTGAGTTTCTCATGCTGCACATTACGCTCTATAACTTTACCCCCCTTTAGCGCCAACCTTAAGTGTTGTTGGGGGTTTTTTGCACAGAATGCAAGAAGCCTTAAATGAGTGGGCAACAGAAGTGAGCCGGTGGGGAAAACAAACTTCGTCCAGAATAAAATCAATGAAAGTGCACTTTGTCACGATGGATGCAAAAGGCTAGCTAGCTTCCTTTTCAAGCACCCTGTGTTTTATTTTTCTACATAATATTTTGCTGGAAATAAATTTGGAAAAAAGGAGAAAAAGGAAGCTAGCTAGATGTACCCTAAAATATCCTTGCTAGCAAGCATGGAAGGTCTTTTAGCAGCTTTGGCCTGACAGAAAAGTTCCCTGTCAAAAAACTGAATAAACAAAATTAGATGGTCCTGCCACAGCAAAATTTAAGACCTGTAATTAATGTGTTTAAGGCAAAATTACTTTTTCATAAATATAAGATATTTGAAGACTTTCTTAGGATGTGAGGACAAAAAAAATGTTTAGGCTGATGCTTACCACCAAGCCAGAGGAAATCGTTGACTCCCCTGAGCAGCTCCACAGCCATGTGGTAGTGGACCAGCGCATCTTGCAGCATCCCCGCCTGCAGGCACAGGTCCCCGACATGCTTCCTCATCCGCCCCTGGCAACGCTTCTTGTAATGCCTGGGGAGGGAAGTGACAAGAATGAGGAGGGAAAATGTTTTTAGAACCGCTGCCAGATGAACAAGGCGCATCAACATCTTTAACAAAAGTACTTCTTTTGGCTCCCAGTTACTCTAGAAACGATGTTCTGAGTTCGTATAGGTGAAATGAGTTGGTTGGAGACAGGACAGGAGTCTTTTCTGTCGGCTAAAGTGTGATCTGGGCGACAAGACAAGGCACGAGGTACTCTGTGACTCGTCGGTTTTTGTTGGAGGGAAGAAGAAGGGAGCAGATTCACCAGGATACAAGGGAAATGGAACTACTTTCATAAAATATGTAGGGAATTATGCAGGACGCGTAAGCTCTTCACAAACACCAGGAAGGTCAATGGAAGAAAATGAAGTGGCTCAGCAGGTGGCTAAGAGCTAAAGAGGAAATGCATAATAGAGAAGTAGGAGTGTTAAAACACAGACTCTAAATAAAAATCTTTCAATTTCAAACAGGCCCAGCTGGATAATTAAAACAATACATGTGTTTTAAAAATGAAATTAAATAGTGATGAGTTATTGTTAGATCATGAGTTTACATTTTCGGAGGTCAGTGCAGCTATAGATTATACATAGAGACATGAGATGCACCCATCCAAATGCAGTTTCATGATCTAGAATATCCTCATAAGATAGGAACAATGTGAGCAGAATGTGCCATCAGCTAGACCACGGCTGTCCAAACCTTTTGTCACGTGGCTCAAAAGGACTCATGGGCCAAAGAACAATGCTTTTTCCTTTTCAACAATTAATTAAGCTGTGATATTTTAGCTAAACAAATACAATAGTCTGATTATTTTTGGTGGAAAGGGGCGAGTAAATAATTTTAGACTCAAAAATGTTAAAAGATTTTACCGCTGTGCTTCGTTCAAAGAAAGACATCCAGTTTTCAATTATTTTAGAAAAGATTTTTGACAAAAAAATATCTTAGAAAACGCTGCGTACATTTAGGAAAGCTTGATAAATGAATGAAAAACTCCTTTTGATGGAGCAAAGTTTGTTTTTAGGTAAAAATCATATTATAAACCTTGCAGGAGAAAGTAAAAAAAGCCGAATACATCTTTAAATAAATATGTATGCGTCTTTATTTAAAGATGCATACAACGCTTCAGGAAAAAGCGTTGGCAGTGACACAAATAATGTAGCGTTTCGTTTTTTTGCTGACATCATTTTAGATTACAAACTTATGTGATGCATTTTACTCATGTCAAAGAGCTGTGCAAGCTTGAAAAGTTAACATAATGTCTAAAAAGCCATCAGCTCACTTCATTTCAGTGTGTTCCTATCATTAGCACAGGTGCAGCTCTTTCTAATTAGCAGACTAATTAATAAAATATAGCTGTGAAGAAAACCCTGCAGTGTTTTATTGTTTTGTTTTTTATCAAAATTGCCTCATAGTGCAGAAGAATTCTGCATAACTAAGTGAAAATGTCCAAAGTTTGTTCTAAAGATGGACAGCTTGCTGAAGACAAGCAGAGTCTGTCCTGTGGTCTGATTAGCCTTCACCAATTATTATGCAGGCCAATAAATGAATTGTACAGATGCACTTTGGAAAGAGTAGAAACTGTGACACAAAGTAATAATGCGATGCAAAAATATGCATAATGTGAGACATATTTGCATGAGACAATTGGAGTGGGATTTTAAGAAGCTTTCATCGTCTTTTTGAAATAAATATGAAAGTTTTGGGTTAATTATTACGGTAATATGACGTTTTTGTTTGTTTTCTTCTTAATCACTTTTTGTTCTCTGACATTTTACTTGTTCAAAACAAATAAAGGTGCTGCCACTTATTTGGTTCAAGTGGTATCAAGCGTGTGCAGCTGCAACCAGGTGGAAGGAGCGTCTTGCCTACAGTCAAGCACGGCGGTGGGAGTATCATGGTTTGGGACTGTGGGAAGCTGCAGCGGAAAATGATGGCAGCCACACAAAACATTGACACTTTGGGAACGATTTGGACATTTCCACTTAGGGGTGCACTCGCTTTTGATGCCAGTGATTTGGACATGCAAGCCGTATGCTGACTGCTTTTTGTCGTGTCAAAGTGTCTTCAGTGTGTACTCGTTTTTGCAAGATGCTGCGTACGAATAAAAGAGCTACGTTGGGTCAGGAGTCAGGGAGGAGCCAGGCATGGACCGGTTCAAGGCATGGACAGGTTTTCAAAAGTTGACAATTCAACTTTCAAAAATTTAAATAAATAAAATGTTCACCATACCATTTCTAGGGAAAGTGTGTAAGTAACTGGAGTTTTTTCCGGCTGTATGGATCATACAGTGATGAAGTACTGACCCTCCCTCACCTGTTGCTGCGCTATGCTAATCAGCCAACTTAAAAGGAGACGACTACACTGCAAAACCAAACAGGTGTACATCCATACAAGTGCCTGAAAAAATACAGAGGTTGTCGATTTGATAAGTTTAGTTCATGTATCATATCAAAATAACAATATATAAAATGTTTAAATAGTTTTATAACTGTGATAACCAATAAGATGTATTATTTTAGAAGCACTATATGGTGCACATTTTGCTCTACTAGCAAAAATATCTAGATTGTGATCTACAGGCTCCTATAAAAACTATTCACCCCCTCAGTTGCTTTACTCTTATTGTTTTACATATCAATCATGATCAACAAAATTAGGTGCTTTTATGTCAAAGTAAAAATGGATTTCTATAAAGTAATGAAAATATGTAACATAAAATAAGTGACCATGTGACTGACCTAATTCAACAGAGGTCCAACGAAATGGCGCTAGTGGTCTCACAATGAGTGGAATGACTGCAATAAAACTGATTTTCACTTTGATATTAAAAGGTTGGGTTTTTTTACTCAAAATAGTAATAATTTTCTTGATCACAATTGATTTGTAAAAGCAGTAAAAGGAGTAAAGCATCCAAGGAGGTGAATAAATTTCAAAGGAACTGCATTTGGGTTCATATTTTGGCAGCAGTAACATGAAAGCTGGATTTCTTACATAAGCTCATGGCGCCCTGAGACCTCATACCGGCCCATGCCTCAGCAGAGCTAACATCTGTGGGGGAAGTGATTCACTTATGGAGTCCAAGATCTCACCTTTTCACTCCCAACAATAAACTCACGGGACAGTATGGAAGAAAAGAAAAAAGAAGAATAAAGCAGGACAAATCAAACAAAAACAAATGCAGAAAAACAAACAAAAAAGGTACATTTTTAGAAAAAAAAAGATGCCTGACGATTTTTGAAAATAAGAGGTTGACATAAAACACAGACAAGATTAAAGACATCCAGCTGAAAGTTTTGGTGTCCTGATACAATTTTCCACTTCCGATACGATACCGATATCAAAGCTTTGAATACTGACCAATACAGAGATTGATCCAATGCGAATCATACCTAATTTTATTACTTACTTTTGCAGTGTGGCATGTTAGAAAAGGCTCGTGAACTAGCCCTTTGTTGAAAGACAATTTTGTTTACAGACTTTATAATTCATTTTATTTGTCGTTTCTGTTGTTTTGTTTATTTATTTTTGGATATTTAGAATGTCTTCCAGTTCCAGTGTAAAATGTTCATTTGAATTTAAAGTTTATTGATGTTTGAAAATGTGTCATTACCATAATATTACTTGACAATGGTCTCAAACAATATTATTGTGTATCACAATAACTTCTGGGACAATTTTCATCTAGTAAAACTTGTTATGATGACAGGCCTTTAACTATCCAGCCCCATGTTGGGTCGGACTAAAAGCTGGAGGAGAATTCTGGAGCGGAGTGCTGCTTATATGGGAAATTTTAAATGCAGGCCCACATAATCCGATACTCAATTTTTTATATTCAATATAAATATCGGAAAGGGACACCCCTAGATGAAAGTTCCATGAAATGCTGAGAAATCGGGATGCTGGAGAGAAACGCTCACCTGCTGTCTGTGTCCAAACCCACAAAATCCTTCTTTTCAAAAGGCACGCAGAGCAGCTGGATCTTGTCACCGGACTTATCCGTGGCCCGGTCCAACCGCTTGGACTCCAGGACGATAAATATGGACTCCACAAAGTCCTCGACCCTCCGCTCTACGTCGGAGCATTCCTCGAAGCCCGGGTAGAAGGCCACGTCGGTGCGCTGCTGCTCGGCGATCTCCCCCTGCAGGCCGAACACCAGCAGGCGCGAGTCGTACAGGGTGGAGCTGTACACCTCCTTCTGGCCGTGGAAGCGCTCGGCGGTCTGCGGCCAGTCCTTGGCCGAGTTGCACGTGGTGATGCAGATGAGGCCCACCACTTTGCGATGCGTCTGGAAGTCGCCCCACTCGTTGTTCTCGGGAAGGTAGTGGTGGCGGTAGCGAATGTAAAGGAGCCGCTGGGAGTCGCGGATGTTCACCTGGCTCACGCTGGCGATGCGCTGGTAGATCTTGAAGAACTGGTCCTGGGGCACGATGCCCACCGGCTGGACCACCACCAGCACCGTCTGGTGGTCCTCGGCACACTGCATGTAGTCTGGGACGCTCATCGTCAGGCTGAGCTACACCTGGGAGGAACAGCGAAACTCATTCGTTTTAACCAACCTAAACCTCAATCACTCTTAACATGGCATCGACTCGGTTTGTAAAAAGCATTTTCCTTCCTTATTGCTTTTTTGTTTGTGGATTCTCAAATCACAACTGTTTTAATTAATATGTTTTAGTCTAGTTTAGATTTGACAAGTCTCAGAATTATAAGCTAAAGTTCAGAGTCTTTTTAAGTAATGAAAGAGTCCTGTGCTGGTTTCCAGAAGCTGCGCGTCGCTCAAGGGAAGAAATCCCAGAGTTCCCATTGAAACTCCCTGATGATTCACCTGCTGTTGTCTTTTTCTGCTAAAAAGGTAACGTGGCTGCTAAAAGTGACCGCTGGAAACACATTGCACCGGGCAAGTGTGATTAAAAATAATAATAACCAGCAACAGGATGTCATTTTATGAGCTTTTGTATCATGTCAGCAAACAGCATCTATTCAGTGATATTCTGCTACCAATTACAAGACTCAACTAGCTTAGCTTAGCTGCTTAATAAAAGCAGACCCAGCAAACCGCTGATAAAAAGCAACATTACAGAAGGAAGAAAAGCAGGACATGTATGTGAATATAAGTCTGGCCACATGCATCGCTTTAAATGAGCAACATTATTTATTAATTGATATTACCTCAGCTGTTGTCTGTCAAAATTTACAGCTTCCGTCTTCGAGCCACAGTTTACCAACATCCGGTGAAGCAGTAGCAAAACATCCGGGAATATTTTCAAACTAAAAGCCTCAAACACGGTCGAAGGTTTCGTCAGTGGCACTAAGGCCTTTTTATTTATTTCTATATCGGGCATATATTAATTATATCAAAAAGGGACACCAGGAAGATGGCTGTTGCTTCTTTTGTAGGATATGTGTAAGAAATGTGGGCTGAGTTCTGTTCATTTTAAAACATTTGATAAAATGTAATGCCTATTGCACATTTCATTTGTTACTTTGCTTTTTATAGTGTAAAGCACTTTGAATTGCCTTGTTGCTGAAATCTGATATACAAATAACATTTTAGGAGTGTATGTAAAAGTCTAGGATCAAGTTACACCTTTTGAGTTGAATTAATTTTATGTTCTTGTTTGAGATGAACCTGTGGTCCATACTTAGTTGTATTTGTTCTCAGAAATTATTTCAGAATGTACTTTTAATCTTAAAGTCAATATCCTGGAATGCACAATAAGTTATGATGACTTCCTTCAGAATTATCAAGATTTGAAATAGTACAAAGTTTACATATGGACCCAGTTTTTTGGTGTAGTGAAGACACAGTAAAACTACACAAGTTTTCCCTTACAAGCCAATTAAAAAGGAAAATCAGATGTAGCATTCTCCTTTCAGTTATAAACAGCCAACCAAAACTGCACATTTAAATGAATCAAAATCCCATATAATCAATAATCCAAACAGATTGATTTAACTCTTTTATTTTAATGCATAAATCACTTCTCACAATCTTCTTGGAAGACAACCGCTTTTAAGTTCGTACTTTCTTCATTTTTTGTTTTGGCCAAGAGGAATTGGTCCAAAAAGCAACGCAGGAGCTCAGAATGGAATGTCTAAAGAATGATTCAGTGAGTATACATCGATAATAGGCAAACATCTACAATACAATACACAAGCATGGTGAGAGGAAATCACAAGGGACAGCTTAACAGATGCAATGAAGGCAGGGGGGTGCAAACATCTTGACGAAATCCTGCAAAATGAGCTTTTTTTAAATTTTATTTCAACCAAGTGATTCAGGGAATAAATGCAACACCAATGGAATGTGTTGAATGTTCCCAAAGTTCCATAAGACTGAGTTATGATAACCAAAATGTAAACCTTCAGCATGAAATACTCCCTTCTTGTTATTGATTGGCATCTTTTGCCCAGTCAGTAAGACGCAGCAGCTACAGAAACCAGGTAAGTGACAGATAGAAGGAGAAGAGGGCAAGTCAATGCTAACACTGCAGTCATGATCCGCGTTAAGAGAACTGGTCTATTGGCACTAAGAGTGGAAGCCGGATGCAAACTTTAAGCAGATGTTTGAGATGTCAAACCAGAGGCCGTCTTTTAAAAGTTTAACCTTTGGATCTGGTTAAGAAACCGAGTCAGAAAAACGGCGTTTCTTTGGTTGGTTGAGGGTTGCGTCAGTCATTGGTCTGTGTTATGAGTATGATGTAATAACATGGGTGAAGATGATTGGTCCAAAAACTGGTATATTTTTAAAAGTACAAAAGGAGTACTTGTAATAATACAGACTCAAGAATGCTGCAAATTCCGTATTTGGGTTAGCATTGGACTTCAAGCTAAATTGACTCCTTCAATTCTTAACGAATCTAAACCATTATTCTTTTAATACCTTGTAGTCCTTTCACTTCTAACCATCTTCAGTTAGAAGTTCAGTACTTACAAAGACTTCTGAGTGCAAACATAATTGTGTTTTAATTACAGATGGAATAGATAGTTTCTCATTTGATTGTTGATTGGATTCATTAGTATACCCGATTACTACACACTGATTCCTTCGGGGTTTGGAGTTCCTTCATAACAGTAGTCTAACATATATAAAGATCTGAAAACAACAAAAAAAGAAATCAGATTAAGACCAACTTTGCAGTTAAGGGGAACGTGTGACTTCTGATTGGTTGGATTAGAGATATTTGGCATTCTTCGTTATGGCATAAAAAGTGGGCAGACGGCGTCAGTGGTGGACAGCGACGTAGTGGAGGTCCTCCAACATGATGTGGGGAGAAAAGGGAAGTGGTTGGAGGTGATGGAGGTTTAGAAGAGCGGGGCGGGTCGACGTCCCACTGTCCTCATGCCAGTTTCAGAAATTGTTCCACTGTATCGGCTTCCACTGCCTCTGAAAACATCTCGTAGTTCTGTGGAGGAGAGAAGAAAGGATCTCAAAAAGGCAAATCAGAAATGTTAACAGTTAAACACTGGCCATGTTTAAAGCCTGAGGTGACCGCCAGAGATAAAGGTAGATGTATATATGGTTTTTATACTGATGTGTGTTTTCCTCACCCCACAGTACTGGTCTTCATTGAAGAACTGGGGAGGGGCCGCAGTGGGGTCCCCTGCTTTGCTTCTCATTTCATCCCGGAGTTCGCCACCCACGGAGATGTCGATGAGCTCGTACCGGATGCTTTTGCTTTCCAGGATCCGGATGACCTCCGCTTGTTGAGACTTGACCTGGACAAAAAAACACGAGCTTCAGTCAGAAGTACCGCCAGGCAGCACCATCTAGCACCCACCCACCTTCAGTAAGGAAGGATGGAGACTTCCAATACCTCCAATGTAGTCACAGGTGTTCAAACAAATGGTAAAAGTGATGTAAGCAATACCCCAGGTTTGGCTGAAAAAGCTGCAACTTTTTCACCCTTAATGTCTAGAATGTTGTCAACAAAACCAGGGTAAACTAACCATTTAGTCAATTTTCAAATCTGAAACAAGCATTTAAAACAGTGGTCCCCAAACTACGGCCCGCGGGCCAGATGCGGCCCGCCTCCACATTTGGTCCGGCCCCCTGAACAATACCAGAGTATTTTCATATATGTGCATTTTTATTTGATAAGTTGGACTTTTGCAATAAAATGTTCCTTAGTAATGAACTTTATTTATTATTAACTATTAGTTAGTAACTATTTTATACATGCATATAATTGACCCTAACCCTTTTTTTTATGTGGAGAACCCAGTGTTATTTGGTTATTATTTATTTCATAAATAGTGTTATTTCCTGACTTTTGTTCTCTGAAGAATCCAGAAAAGGTTATTTGATTGTGCTTTCTGAAAAACAATACATTTTTATGTTTAGCACTCTTACAATCGTCACACTTTTTCTGTTACAAACTGACCCCGGCCCCCCATCAGAGAAGGGACAAGTTATGTGGCCCTCACAGGAGAAAGTTTGGGGACCCCTGATTTAAAACATCAATGGGAACCGAGATGTCTCTCTCTTCTATCTAATAACGGGCTTCAGGGAACAGTCTCAACTAAAAGCACTTTGAATGATTTTCAAACATTGTTTGTTTGGTTCCTCTATGAACAGTCCGCTGTCACTCTGGGTCACTAAGGAAGTTGGCTGTTCGAAAATGTGACCACACCTCAAAAAGCGGAACAAACTGCAAAAAGGTCACGCTGCTATGTGTTTTAGTTAGTTACATCCTCACACCGGTGGATGAGGGGGAAAGAGAAGCAGAGCTGTTGGTCACTTTATCCAGGAAGTTCCAAAAAAATCCGCTCTGGCTAATGAATGGTTATTAGCTCAGCAAACGACTTTTATTTTTTTAAGGTTCTGGATATCATAGTGGCAGAGAAAAAGGAACAACTTCCAGAAACTGGACGGTTGGACAGATGCCTTAAAGCACATGAGAGGGTTAAAAAGTAATGAGCTCCTAATAGATACCAGATGGCAGATAGTCTGAAAGATGTACAGTGTTTTTCCTTTTTTTAAAGTTGCTGCTGCATATGAAAAAATTATAGCAGTAATGTTTAATGACGACCAATTTAATTGGTCGTCAGGCTTTGACTTCTGGCAAGGAATCATTAACATCCAGAAATTACAGATATTAACACAAAGCATTTTTAATTCAGCGATACTTTATTTATGCCAAAGGTGAACTTCTATGATACAAGGATCCTCAAAGACTTGTTGTGGAAAGTGATGCTGTAAGTAGAAAGCGTCTCCACTAGCAGTCAGTCACCTAACCTGAGGAAACCTCTGACTGAAGACTGTTGCTGTATGCAGTGTTTGACAAAACGTTTGAGCACAACTTTTGAGAAAAGACATAGCTTCAATATGCCATATTTTTATATTTGCGTTTCATGCCTTTATAATTATGTAGGTATGACATCCACATTGTGAGTCACAAACTTTTAATAAAGTTTATTACAGCCTACTTATGGGTTTTATTTTGGTGCAACACCCCAAGATCATCATTGGTTACCATTTAGCCCTCTTTAAAAACTTCCTGGACACACCCCTGTTCAGCAGTCTTACTAAAACTTGTCAGTGTGTAGCGTAATAATTATTGATTGTTGTTTGGCTAAATTAAGTCAAGTTGTTTCCGCATCATCATGAAATATTTTATTTGCAGATATAGGTCTTAGCAATTTAAGTCATTGACATGTTGAACACATTTAGTACCAACATTCCTTGCAAATTTCTGTAATACAAATGAAAGAATGTGCTTGTATGTTGCTCTTCTGACAAAAAAATATACAAGCAAGAATAAAAAGAATACGTTTTTTGTTGTTTTCTGCAACAAAAACTGCAGCCTAATTCGGCTACCGCAATTTTACAGGAGGTGCCAAGTGAAGTGACCAACTACAGTAACAACGTTAAGTAGCTGGAATATGCATATTGATAATATTTTTGCTTCTTAAACAATCGGCTGTTCTTATTGCGTAATGCTGCTCAATGTGTTTCACGTGTCAGACTTTATAAGTACACATTATTTGGACAGAATCGTGTTACTGTCGTTGAGTTGAGCTACGCAGGGAGCTTAAAGTGACACGTTTTTGAATGAGGTTTGGTGCAGAGCTCACAGCGGATACATGTGCTCACGAGCCAGATATTTTGTCAAGTCGCGCGAACCTGAGTGACCGTGTTTCACAACCACCGTCCGAACAAAGTTTTGTGGCGAATAGTGAACAAATACCGCTTGCTAATTTGTTGGGGGGGAAACAAACAGCCAACCAAGCTCATGAATACAGGTGGAAAAATAAAGACACCTGCCGCTAATTGCCATTACAATTAGGTGTTAATGAACAATAAGTGCCGAGAAGATACATAAAGCTGACATTAAATGAATGATGCAAAAAGCGTTTAAGTGCATAGGCCCGCTGCACTGTTAGTCAGGAGGAAGCTATTACAGACAGGGTGCTGGGTGTGTCCGTCACACTGAACCATTGTTAGCAGCTCCAGTCGGAGCTCAATACTCACATTCAGCGGTAAACTGGTACATTTGGCCGACTTACCGTCCGCGAGGCGGTGACGGTGGTGTAGTAGACTCTGACGCTCATCGCTGCAGGTTCCGAGCGACACTTTCTTGATGCGTCCGCTGCTTGCAAATAGCTCTCACTCACTGGCGTCAAGATGAACTGGGATAGCTCACACCGGAAGACGGCAATGCCACGACCTCTTTCAAAATAATGGTTCAATTAGGGCCAAAAAAGACAGTATAGCAAGTATTAGTATACAAATGTTATTAGAAAATAATAATTGTACAAATAGTGCAACGTTCCTGTCATACTGGAAATTTTAAGTAATTATATGTTAAAATAATCATTATTTATATATATATATATATATATATATATATATATATATATATATATATATATATATATATATATATATATAGTAGACCTCCTGTCTACTGAATGACTTTTTCCAAGCGTTCTTACAATATGAACTTTTAGAAGAACACCTCTCAGCAACAGAGCCTTCCTCTGCAAACAGATTAAACAAAGCAAAAACCAAGTGAGGCTTAAAACTGCTCAACAATTCAGCGTGGAATATGGGAGTAAACATGATCCTGCCCAATGAACCCCCCAGCTTGACCTTTTCCACACATTTGAACTGTAATTGCGCACATAAGTGTTTCAGGCGCCACATCATCAACACAATGACAAATATCCGGGAAGTGCTTTCTTGGTTTAATGCTTTGCATATTATTATTATAATAATAATAATAATAATAATAATAATATTATTATTATTATTATTATAATACTATTATTATTATTATTATTATTATTATTATTATTATTATTATTATTATTATTATTGCCTCATTGCATTTACTGAGCTGAAATGAAATGTAATGATCAGAGGTGAGGCCGGCGGTCTGACTCCCATTGAGTCACGCAGGAAGAATCTGGGACAGAGTCCAATGTTCCCGTAATTCATCTGATTCAGGGATTTAGGTGAATAGCAGAGCCTAACCTGCATGGACCGGACCATGCCAGCAAACAGAAGGACAATTACTATAGACGGCAAAAATTGACTACCATTTTCAATAAATACATTGCTTCAGGTCTACCTTTAACAACACAAAACACAGGGAGGCCAATGAGACAGTGGTATGTCTAGTGTAGTAATATTCTCATCAAACACTGGGGGGCAGCAGAAGGCTATTTCTTCCAAAACTGACTGTTTAATGAAAAAGTATTACACCCCTTTACCGACTGCTTTTGCGTCTTTCTTTTTTTCAAACTAAGATCTTCAAACTACTGATTACAAATGAAGATTGTATTTATTGAGGGGGGAAAAACATTCTCAACAGTACGAAGTTGCAAACTGACATGAAGCAGGTGGAAAGATCCAAAAAGCAACAGTTCAAGGGCCAATTTACTGAAATTAAAGATCAGATGAGTACGGAGCCCCTAAGGGGACATGGAGAGAAAAAAAAAAGGAAAGAAATCCCGACTTATTTTCTCGAGATCCCGACTTATTATCTCGAGATCCCGCGACATTTCTGAAAAATCGCGAGTTACTTTTTTTGGGGGGGAAAGGCATGTTTTTATACGGTAAACGTGGGGGAGTGTGTCTACATTGATTATGGAGGACGACTTATATCATTTTCTGCGGTCCAGAGATGTCCCAGAGGAGGATATCATGCACATGCAAAGAGACAAGGTAAATATAATCGCATAAAACATTGTTTGATAAATATCCGCTCAGTGAAAAACTACGTTTGATAGCCTTAGCTAAGAACCGCTTTGTATTTTATCAAGAAAAACTTGTTTTATCTGTTAAAGTTTGACCACACATTCTACAATTTGTCTTCAAAAAAGGGGGTTACTATGGCAACGGCACAACAAATTATGCGACCCATAACTAGCAGCGATAGTGCTACACAAGAAGTCTTCGCATGGCTTTCTGAAATACAACTATTACTATATATATATATAAAGATGTGGATGTCTTTATTCTAATTATTTTTTTATTTTTTATGTCTCCAGGTGGACAAGGCTGTGCTGTCTATAATGACAGACGAACAGATGACCAATTACATCACTTCATATGGTGACAGAATAGCAGTTCTGTCTTTTTGTCAGCAAAGTACACTTATTGCAGAAAAAGATACTCTTCTCCAGAACTTAAGAGATAAAATTGGAGCACGGAAAATGAGATCTAGGACCAAAAGAGCTGTTTGTAGCACATCTGGTTTGTTCCAAATGCAAGGGGTGGAGATGGCAAGAGGAAGAAGTAAGGCAGCAGGGAGGACTTCGAGAAAAATTGAAATTGGGTGGCTTCATTTTCACATTGATGAATTCCAACAAGTGAGAACAAGAAATGGTGGAGGAACGAGGCATGCAACAGTGGATAAAAGTACAACTGTTTCTCAAATTCTTGAAATGGGAAAGGAGCTTTTTTTTCCAGATGGGACCTCCACCAAAGGGGTAATTGAAGACTTTCTTTTTGAAGTTTGTGACTTCAAAAAAAATCTGATTTCTTTAGATGAAACAGTCGGAAATCTTTATGAAAAAACCAAGCTGAAGCTTCTACGGTTTTACATGTGCACAAAGAAAGAAGAAACAGTTCAGTATTCATCTGAAGAAGATTGTCAAAGTCCTGAACAACCAAATGACATGGATTCAACCCCAACAGCTAGAAAAGGATCTTTTGGTGAAATGGAGGATTGTGATGATCAAACTTTGAATCACCTAGACTCTTCCTACAACCATTCTGGAGTTGTTGATTTTACAGATCCACCTCATTCTGGATCCACACCTCGGCAGCCCCAGCCCTTCAGCTCTGAAAATTCTGGATCTGTTCCACACATGGATGAGGGAGACACGGTTGTATGGAATCCTGAAGAGGACCTAATTGGATTGGATGATGACAGTGACATAGTCGTTGTAACACTAAATTATGACAACACTGAAGAAGTTGTACAGGTAAGATCAGAAACGCTTTGGCGTGATACGATTTAGATACTTATAGAAGTGATATGTGACATTTGAATTGAGGTAAAATAGTAACATATTATTTGGTAGAATTTACATAGTTTTTTTGTGATGTATTTTTAATCAACTGTGAAATAAATATCTATCTTAAGGCAAAGGTATGAATAGTTTAACACTTGTGTTGTGTGCTGTAATCAAACATAACTTTATATATTACAATACTGTACAACTTTGTCATTCAGGACGATCTCAGCAGTCCCTTTGGACACGGTTCCCCGATACTGTTGCCTTCAGCCAGGAGTCTCTTCTCATCACAAATGCAAACCAGTAATATGGAGGCAGGACAAACTGGCCAGGTGAAATGGACACAGTCAATACAACCCAGAGCTCATTTTCTCCTCTGTAATGAACAACTCAGTACCACCTTTTTTTTAAAGGTCATGCAATTATTACATCTTTTGAATTGAATACATATTTTTTTATTGAATTGAATATATATTTTTCATTTAATTGAATTGGTATTTTCTATTTAATTAAAAAAAATCATATGAAAGTATTAAAGTATGGATTAAGCAGAAGGGTTAGTGTTCCACCAGATCTTCCAAAGTTCTACAAATTAGCTTGGTAATCATAACATAGTAATGAAGAGAATATTAACAAACAAATGTCCAATCTGTTTGTAGAAATCTTATATTTGTATCTGTGTTGTTAATAATGGTTATTGCTTTATCTTTTACCCAGGACTCTGGCTTGATTCCACCCGAAGATTCTCACCCAAGTTCAAGCGGTCTACTGCCCCAATCTGTTTCAGCTGGTAACTCAGAAAATCTAGCAAACCATCTACATGTGTCAATTCGCAGGATCAAGGTTGTGGAAGATCTTTTGGCTGTGTTTATGGAAAACAACCTTTTGAATCAGACTTTAAAAATGGAGTTTGTGAATGAAAGAGCAATCGATGATGCTGGGGTATCAAGGGAGGTTTACACTGCATTTTGGGAGCAGTTTTTGGAACAGTGTGAGGGTGAAACAGAGCGAGTTCCCAGGTTGAGGCCTGACTTTTGTGAGTCTGAATGGCAAGCCATTGGACACATTTGGGTCAAAGGATTTCTAGACCATGGAGTCATTCCAGTGAGGCTATCGAAAGCTTTCATTTTAGCTTGTGTCCATGGAATTGAATCAGTGGATGATGATGTATTGATCCCATCATTTCTCAACTACCTCCCTCTAGTAGAGAGATCAGCTGTTGAGAAGGCTCTACAGGGCACCATGGATCAAGGTGATGAAGAGGACTTGCTAGACCTCTTCACAAGGATGGGGTCCCACTTCCTGCCTCCCAATGAGAACATTCAGCAGGCCATTGAAACCATGGCTCACAAGGCAATTCTTCAAGAGCCAAAGTATATATTGGATTGCTTCTCCACATCCATGGCATGTGTACTAGTGGAACTTGCTGACAAGAAATGTCTGTTGTCTTTGTATGAAAAAAAGAAGGCCTCAGGTAAAAGACTGTTACAGCTGTTTGAATCAGCAAATGTGACGCTGTCCCAGAGAGAACAGACAACCTTTAACCACCTTCAACGTTTTGTAAAAAATGCTGATGAAGACAAGGCCGAAAAAATACTGCGTTTCTGCACCGGCTCTTCTGTAATCTGTGTTGACAAAATTCTCATTTGTTTCAACACTGAAACCGGGCTTAATAGAAGGCCTGTTGCTCGCACCTGTGGAGCTACCCTAGAACTTCCTTGCACTTATAGTTCTTACCCAGACTTTCGCACAGAGTTCGACAACATCCTCTCCAGTAATTACTTTGAAATGGACATAATTTGAAGTTGATGGGAGGTATTTACAGCACCTTTTTGTTTTGAATGCAGTTTTTTTTTTTTTTCTAAATTTCATATTTAAATATTTAATGCATTCAGTCATATAGCAATTGATTTTATGTTTTCATGGTTTGGCTGTATGTTTTTGTTACTTTACATTTCAATTGTATTTATTTTCAAAGATACCTTGTGAATAATACAAATTAATGTAAAAATTACTTTTCCGCAAGATTTTAAGATCTTGTTTTAAGTAAATAATTCCTTAATATTGATCAAAAAGTACTGTTTATATTGGAAGATTATTTAACTTATAACAATATATTTTTCCTATAAGTTAATTTATCTGCCAATAGAGCAAGTACTTTCTCATCAATATTAAAGAATTACTTACTTAAAACTCTATATGTTGCTGAAAAGTTACTTTTAAGTTAATTTGTCTTATTTTAAGTGTAATAGGATATTTTCACTAGAAACTAGACCAGAATTACCTGTTAAGATTTTGTTTTTCAATGTATGAAGAAGTGCTCCTTTGATTTTATCATATTCTAACCCATTTTTTGTAATTAAACAGAAATGTGTTCTCATTTTCTTTCAAGATGCTGTACTACAAGACCGATCTGTTGATGTAGCCTCTGTGCAATGTTGCTTTAAGCAGAGTTTGTTCTTTCAGTAAGGTTTACTGTTTAAGCTTTTAGATGTTTTTACAGATTTTTTAAAAAGTTCATAATTGTGTTTACAACCCTTATTAACTTCAGAGGCAAGAAATATGCATTGTGCTTTGTATCATGTTGATTGTTTCAAATACTTTTCCTTTTTTTATAGCATTTCAAATTTTAAAAAGTTAATTAATGCAACATTTATTTTAAAAATAGAATGGCAGGACAGAGTTTATCACTTAAAAGAAGCATTTTGTTTTGATCACAGAATTACATTTTCAGATAAATATTATTTATACTAAATACCCTTATTTTCCTTTTATGTTTATCTTTGTTTGACAAGTAAATATTTGCTTTCACAGAGTTTATTTTCATCTGAAACAGATATTGCATATTTACAAAATGGTTAGAAGCAGTTGAATAAACTGGCAGTTCATGAAACTCAAATGAACAATACATTTCTTCATTGTCCCTTCTAGAGAACATAATGAAATACTTTTGAAAGAAAAGAAACACAGTTTGTTTACATCTGCATGCCATTCTAAGTGGGCTTGTAAAGGTGCTGAAAAATGTTCTTGCTTGCAGTCAGCACATTTTAAAGTGATGCAATGATTGCCTCTCTTAGATGCATATACAAGTTCAAAGCCTGGTAAGCGTCTGTGGGTAAGGTCAGATGGGACTCTGCCATAAGGATGTTGCAGAGGTCAAAGACATCTGGATCACATGGTTTGGTCAGTCGAGAAATGCACTCATTTTTGCATACTTCAACATGTTCCTCTTCAACAAGGCAAAGAGAGCTGTAGAGCTCAGGTAATGCATACATCACATTGGGTCGACCACTGGGGACATTTCTGTTGTTTGATGGCCTGATGGAGTGTGCATTCCAAACCTGGGCAGTATCATCCAGCTCATCCTGTCACAAAGAACACATGAATATGAGAATCATACACACTCATCTGTCTTAAAATTAGTAAATTATAAGAGTCATAAATAGGGATAAGAATTCCTAAAAACTTTGCAATACCAATTTCATTATGATTATTAATTATTGATTTTATTTTCATCAATTCTCAATGAGTTAGAGAATAAAGTCCTTAATTTAAAATTTGCACCATGTTGTATTCAATTCAAACAAAACTGAAGGTGGCTTGAAAAAGAAGAATCCTACAGTTAGATTACAATTTTAACATGAAATTCAACTTTTTACACATCAACAATGTTTGCGAACACAATTTTGCATGTTTCACATCTCAGGAAAAATCTTTCAAGACTTACAGTGTCTCCAGCTATGGTTAAACACATTATTATATGTGTATTGTTATTTAAACATCTGAGAAAGCTAAGCAACTTCAAGTATGCAAGATCAAATCATGGTCATACTGATTTATTTAGTCCACTGCTTAAACTAGTGGACTTAACATATAGCATTTATGTGTTAATGAAAATGATGTCTTGCTTACAGCTAAGGAAAATATAACATTTTAGATTAGAATATTACATCACACCAATAAAAACACTAAACTCCTGCTTTAAGGTTATTTTAAAGTGCTTTTAATTTGACAATACTCATCCCAAATTCTAATTTATTGAATATGACTGTACATATAACTGAGATTGAGACTATTCATACAGTACAGAGCTGATATTAAAACAATAACCTTGATATGGAAGCATCTAAACTTGCCTGGCAGAAGAGCCAGAGTCCATTCCTCCCCCAGGGACCCTCAGACCTCCCTGAGGATCACGGCTAAGCAACATGTCAAACACTTTACATTCAATAGTCATTTGCATGATGTGTGTTAATTTTTTGGGACGTTGGAAGGATTTGTTCCCTTTATTGTGATTCAAGCTTTGTTTGGGTCCTAGTCTTTTTTTGTAGAATATAACCACACTTTGGAACCCATAATGTGTCCTCGGTCCAAAGTAGACTGATCTCGCTATTCTGTTGAGTTCTCCAGAGTTCTGGTATGACTTTATTATTTGATCTGAATGTCAAATGAACTACGTTGGGACTATTTGTTTGGAAACACAGCGGATGTGTGTGCGAGCTGCGCAGCATCCGCTGTGTTTAAAAACAAGTAATCCCTCTAGGATCTCAGTTTGCTATTATTATCCAAACATAAATAAATTATTAAGATTAACTCACCTGTATGATCCCCATGCAGCAAAACTGAAGAAGGTTTTTGTCTAAAAATCCACCATCAAAGTAACCGTTGTCTCTGATGTCTCCAAAAAGGGACAACCAGAACTCCACACACTGGTTACGAAGGAAACGCCACCAATATTCAATTCTTTGATTAGCTGTACTTGCTCCTTCCAGGTAACTGTCAAGGGTCTCGTTTGGTTCCGTTGGTACAAGGAAACGCCGGAAACTTCTCACATGGCCATTTTCGGTTCCAAGATCACCACGTACAACTCTAGGGCAGCCATTTAAACGCTGCACCGCTTCGATGTAATACCCCCCGATCACCTTTGGATTACTACTTGTTGTGTAAGCATTAAGCCAGATTATTTTTCTTGAAAACCCATCAATACTTGCGTTGATGCATATTCCATATGGTCTAAGTTTGTCGTAGGAGTCCATGTGCCAGATGAAGTTTGGTCCCTTTGAAAAGTATAATAATAATAAGTCGGGATCTCGAGATAATAAGTCGGGATCTCGAGATAATAAGTCGGGATCTCGAGATAATAAGTCGGGATTTCTTTCCTTTTTTTTTCTCTCCATGTCCCCTTAGGGGCTCCGTAGTAGAGAAACAAAGACATAGATATTTATCAGCGTGGGAAGAATTTTGTTGCCTCTAAGGCTTTTGGACTGCAGTGAACCTGAGAGCCATTATTTACAAATGAGAAAACCACAAACAGTAGTGAATCTTCACAGGAGCGAAGTGGAAAAGTTACTCCAAGGAAGCGCCCACAACCCAACCAGGAGGCTGAAGGCCTCACTGGCTCTGTGTTTGTGATTCAATAATAAGAAAGAGACTGGACACAAAAATCCCATCCATGGAAGGTTTTTGCGCCATAAATTAAAATTACAAAATACTTTATTGATTCCAGAGGGAAATTAAATGTTGTAGCTCATTAATCCAGATTCTTCACACACACAAACACACAGTTGGCCAAAACTAAAAAAAACACAAAATCCTTTTGTCACATATTCCAGAATGACATCTCGATAATCCCAAAGATTCATTAGTCCACAGATGACAGAAAATAATAGTCCTACAATACAGGAGCATGTTGGGAAAGATGGGTAAAAAACGTCGTTTCCAGGCTAAATTGGGAGACTTGACAGGCATTACATGTGACTTAACACTTACTTAGCATTTTATGAAAAGTTCTTAAACCAGAAAAAAATGACTGCAATTAGAACCAACAATTGTGCTCCCCACATGGAGAAATGTTGGTCATCAGTTTGTGGCCTTTATCTCAAACACACTTAAGTTATGTTGCTCCAAAACACACCAACAAGGTCACCTCTGCACAGTGTGTGTGATCTTAGAAAATGTTTGATAACCGTTTCACAGAAAACAAAAGCATCTAGTAGTAAAAACACACATTTAGTCTAAACTGGACATCAAACAAAAGGAACCAATTTCAGCTCTAGAACTTTCCTTGCCACGACTTATGTTCACAAATTCATAATGTAGCAGGAAGAATTCAACATGCCCTGTAATATATCCTTCAAGCAACATCAGCCCTGGTGGAAAACGCTTGTATAATTGCCAGTGGATACCCTCTTGTTAAATATTTACCGAGTTGGACCCTGCCATCGTTTGATATGGATAGAGTTCATTCACCTACGTGGCTGTTGGGAGGCAACCTGCTTTGAAGAAACGGTCAGTCTATCTCCGGTTCTGACTCAGGCAACTGCAGTTTCCACACTGGAGCCACAACTTACCAATCAAACCAGAACCCTGTAGTTAGAAGAAGCATATTTCTTTCTGTTTGAGAGTTAACTTTACAAACCTTTGAGACTGCGACCAATTTGTTGTATTGCCTCGTAACATTCTGTATAAGGCCAGGGTTCTTAACTGGAAATGTTTCCTCACGGGTTGGAGTGAGCCTCTACTTCTGGAGTAGGAAGAGTTTCTGAGCCCGTAGTCTCAAGGAATCCGGAGAACAAAAGGAGCTCATAGTGAAGTCATTTTAGGAAAACTCCTGGAAAATGTTAGAAAATTCTAAGATTTTCCTTAGAATTTCACCTCGATTAGATAAATGTTATTCACAAAGCACTTCAGGCCTCAAGGGAACTCCTAAATAGAGCCGAAAGGTCATGTGAGCATGTGAGCCCTGTCTAATAGCCTTTGCCTAGAAAGTCTGATTTGCTTGGGGAGGTGTGAATAGGCTATCGAACTCTGACGCGGACAAAAAAAGTGGACTATGGTGCAGGGCATTCTGGTGAAGTACAACCAGAGTTAACATGTCAAGCACTAGCAGAAGAAATGGTTTGTTTTGTTTTGTTTCGTTTTGGGGTTTTTTGCCAAAGACAAAAGAGCGATCTTACAACCGCTAAAATCTGATGCCACTCCATTTTTGTTCACATTCTGTAAGGAAAAAAATTGAGCTGACTGTAATTCAGGTTTTTGTGCTGATTCTGTCAGCAGTTCATGGTGCAGCGCCACCACAGGCCAGGGGGGGAGCAGGTTTTCTGCAGGGTTTGGTCCGTGGGACACAGTTCAGTGTGAAAGCTAATTGCACCAGCTGAAAATGTAACAAATGTTGCAAATTTGGTCCTCTGTCCCGTTTGGTTTTCCTTCCTCATTTTATGTCAGCCATATTGCCAGACTAAACAACGTTATACAAGGAGGCAATCAGTGGATTGCAGACAGCTGAGCGATCACACCAACATCAAACAGATGACGTGGTATGGCGAGAATCCGTGACAAATCAATATAATGATGAGGCTGTAAATAAGGTGCAATCAAACGTGTGGAAAAAGGCAGCACCTTTTTTAATGGTCCACTGGAACCTGATGCGAAGCCTTTTCAGCTGTTCGGCTGAAACTGCTGCTTGGGTTTTGATGTTTTATTGTTGCATCACAGCTAAGGAGAAAAGCTAGATGGGTTGACTTAACGTGAGCCAACAGCCATACAAATAGCCTACTACAAAGTTGCCATGGGAATCAGAGAGGGGTCAGAAAACATTGCTTTTAGAGGAAATCACCTAGGTGATGGATACAAACATTGTATTCCTGACCCCGCTCGCCTCCATTTTTCCAAAGGAAACTTGACACAAATGGAAAGCCACCTAACCGCTCAAATGTAACAGACTTTCAACTGTTATCAGGTCCATCACATCCCTTTAAAAAGCTCTCTGTAAAATATGTAAATAACTGAAACGCTGCTTACAGTAACATTTGATATGAGATTACCATTGAGAGCAATTAACCAGCAACTGATTCTTTTAGAAAAACCTATGAGGTTTGGTATTTGATTTGTGTCAAATGATAATTACAGTTTCATTTTCTAAACAAATGAGTCAACTTAAGTTTCTAGAACAAGGCTGCATGTGTGTTATATTGCATTTTAAAGACTGCAGTGAAGATGGCGTGTTGAAAGGATGTTATGTCTTATCTCATACCAGGGCTATGGTGAAGGACTGCTGTACCTAGAAACATTTCTGAACTTCTTACTGAACATGCAGCTTTCTACATCTGATAAGCTTATTTTCTAAAATATTACGTTTTATCGTTGCTATTCATTGGTAGAGCATTCTTTTCGTGGCCTAGCCATTGTACACCGCAGGCTACAGGAGCAAAACAAAAGAAACCATCAGGCAGTCAGGGAACTAGTCCAGACATGTCTTGTAATCTCAGATTAGAAAAGAACCAGAGTTATGTAGTGATTGAGAAAGAGGAGCTGGTGGTGAAGAGTCAGATCAAACCTCACATTTGTAAAACAGATGCAGAGGCAACACAAAGTACCACAGTGTATCAGAGTTTTACTAAGCACTCAAGGGAAACAGAGAAAATACAAAAGGCACAGTACAGCTCTTTAGACATTATACAGGTTGTAATATGTTAACAAAAAAAGGCACGTTTATTTTGTAATACAATAAATCCCTCATGACCACCACAGGAGATAGTTCAGAAATGTTAAAGTTGTTGTTAGTGTCTGCCCGGCAGAATGTAACTCTACTGGTGTCTTCATTTACCATAGATCCCGGTGAGTTGTTTCTGGAGGCTGAAGCTAACATAATAATTTGGAGTTCCATGGAAAAATCTGCGACTTCTGAACTGCGAATACGCCGGGATCCACTGTAATCGGGATTCTACTAAATGAAGATACCAATAGAGGCATCTACTGAAGATATAAGCCTTTTAACTTCTTACCAGATCTGACTTCAAAATGACTCAACCATCCCCTCCGTGACAAAATACATTCAATATTGGCAGAAAGAAAATTCCATCTAAATGATATGAAATCGTGATCTTCATGGAACAACGTACAAACACTCACAAAAAAATAACAGGATATAAACCTCAGATTGACAGTGGAAAACATTTTAAGGTGCCATTTCAGAAATTTAAAACCTACATCGATAAAACAATGAGAGCTTAAATCCTTAAGCTTCAAGTGATTGGCCACCCCACATCGTCTGATGACGTTTTGTGGAAAACAGGGGAAATGCCTTTTTAAAAGCAACATTCAATCAGTGCTGCCTTATTAAGACTGACACAAAACAGAGCATTAACTTCTCAGAGCAAAACTATTTATATTTTCAGCTTCATTTTTTTCAAGAGGAATGTCACATCTCTGCTATCATTTGACCATACCCTATATTTAAACTGATCATCATAAAAACGAAAATATAGTGTCTCCTACTGTAAATAAAAAACTAAAAAATGTACATTTAATATGCTAAAAATAGCTACGGATCCAACTGGATTAGTCTATGAAGACTTAATTTTGGTGCACATACCAGTGATGTGTTTAGAAATGATTTCAGTCCAAACACCGTAGGCTCCAGAGGCACAGTGGGTGGCATCATGATTGGAATCAAAATGTAATCAGGCAGTTGCACAGTAGCATCAGTCATTAAGAAGAAGAATAGGAAGGTCACTAGTTAGAGGCTGCCTTGGATATCATTAAAAAAATGATGGTGGCTTAAAGAAGTGACATAAAGGGTTTGTGGTTGCATTGTACGATTAACATTCGTTCCTCCTTCATCTGCTCATGGAAGGAGATTAAACTAGGCGAGTCATGCAAACAGTGTTATGCAACCCAATGTTCAGCTCTTTTCCACTGGTACGCTCGACTTGACTCGGCTCAGCTTGGATCTACTCAACATTACTACTGAGTATTAAAGTCCAAAAGTAGCACGACGTGATCTGTATGTGACACCAACAGAGCATGAGCAGAAAAACAATCTGCACCTTAAATCACAGTCTATGGTGTTGTTTTCAATGTTGCCAATTTCTTTAAAGTTCCTTAAACTACGCTCAGTGGCGTTGTGGGTCTTTACAAATGGCGGGTCTGATTAGTGGAAGGGAATCACTCTTGTGATACAACCAGTGACTCCCCAGGGTTTCACCCAGTGTATTGTAGGCTAACAGGTTTACAGTTGATGCATTGAACTTGTGTTGAAGCCAGGAGCTCGGACCAATTGCATCGTTCCCACCCCCTGCGACTTGGCCTCCTGCCTAAGGTTTTTGTGCGGATCATGTGCGCCACCTTTCAATCAGAGGGCAACAGTCTTCAGATGTGTTTTCAGCAAGACTCCACACGCTTAGCATCCCCAGCAAAGTAACTATTGAAAAAAGGGTTGGTATCATGTAACCATTACTAGTAGAGCCGAGTTGAGTCTCGCTGAGAAAGTGCTAGTGGAAAAAGACCATTAGACTCCATTTTGATCCTGTAACACTCCCAAATAGTTCTAGGATACATGCTCTGTGTCTGGTGACCTTCCATTGCTGTTTTGAACAGACATTCTGGTGACTAGATAGTGATGCCACCCATCGCTTTTCTGCATGTGCACCAAATTATGCCCAAATAGGACCATTCCTTCAGAGCATTAAACAAGCTAAAAACTCAACAATGGCAGCTACACAGTTCCTATGTTTAGTTATAGCAGTACAGTGCAGTGGCAATGTAATGAGGCAGTGATATTATTATTTCAGTAATAAGTTAAAGAAATCTCAATAGAAATGCACACACAAAAAACCCCATCCTAGTCCAGTTTGTTAATAAAAGGAAATCCCTCCAGATATGTTGTTTTCTGTTAGGAAAGGCACTAAGATCCCAAGCTGACTACTTCTTTATTTTAACTTCAGTTTGAAGTCAAGAACATGTTTAACTTTCCTCAGCATGAAGGCCGTGATCAGTGCACATCCAACCAGTGTGAGCACATACAATCCCACAAAGAGAGCGGCATCGTCGCTTTCATGCAGACGTAAATAAAGTTGCCCGCGGTGCACATAGTCCAAGTAGGAAGCATGGATTTGACAGAAAGTGCAGCAAGAGAGCAAAACATGGAACACCTGGTGACTTTGGCCCACAAAATCACACCGTCCAGGGAGGTAGCGCTCCAGCAGGGGGAAGGTGAAGAAGAAAGAGCAGCTGAGAAAGAATGCCACCTGACCGAAGTGGTAGGCGACCGCCAGATCATCGTTGGACCAAAGCAAGAGTCTCTTAGCCACGGGGCTGCTATCCCACATATAGGCCAGCGCTGAGGGGACTACCTGGCACACCTTACGCACCCAACAAGGTCGGGTATGGTTGCAGTATTTCCCATAGCAACATCCAAGACAAGACAGACAGCTAAGGATGGTGGCAGTAGGCATGAAGAGTCCTCGCATGCTTCTGTGCATGGTCTCATCTACTGCATAGTAAAAGTGAACCACAGCACTGCCGTACTGGTACTGCGCTACCCCAACATAGTCCAGAAAGTAGAACAAGTAGTGACACAGCTCAGATTTTCCACCCAGCAGGTGAGCTAATACGCTGAATCCTGAGTAAGTTAGGGAAGACAGAACGAGGATGAGCAAGGGCCACGAATGATGGTCATTGACAAAGTCCACCATGTCTGCAAGTTGGCGAAGCTTAACTAGAAGCAATAAAAAGGCAAGCAGGTGAGTCCAGACATTTATGGTCTCGTTATGGCGCTGGAACAGGGACAGGAAGTAGTAGCGCCAGCTCTGCTCGAGCGGTCTGTAACCCGCGGAGATGTAGCGTTCCCTGAAGTAGGCAGGAACCTCGGAGTCTGTGACGGTGCCGGGCATGGAGGGCGCCGCCTTGGTCAGCAGTCGGGGTACCTGCCGGATCTGCTGCCGGCTGATGAACACTCGCCCAATGCTTTCCATCACCATGGTCGCCATGGCTGCCTGTGCTGACGACAAAAGGGTGGACCCTGCAGAAAAGGGAGTCAATGTCATTTATATAAACACACTGATGTCTGCAACCTGCAGCTCCGGAGTCAAAAGTGGCTCTGAATAACTCTGGTTTAAAATGATAATCAGCTAATGTTTTTAATAAAACTTTAATAACAAATACTGGTAAACGCTTATTGTTTTCACTTAATAACTTGGTATTCCATGACATAATCACACAAAAAATACTAGAGGTATTGTTTCTTTATCTTTTTTTTTTGTTATTCAGTTAGAAATTGTCCTTTTTTTCCATTTCCGTTTTCAATACATTTCAACGTCCCACAGAAGGAAATGTACCCATCTTCTGTTCTGCAAATTTTTAAAATCTTATCTTTATCTTAAAATCTAAATCTAGAAATAAAATGGGGTACTTTAGAAGGGACAATTTCCCTGAAGCAGACATTTATCAAGTAAAAATTATGTTGTCTTTTTAAAAACAAGTCTTATTTAGCTGCACCAAAGTCAAATTTGGTTTCTGGAATTGTAAAGGTGGCTGAGCCCTGCCCTAGAGTTTATTTCCTGCCACATATATTACATAAAGCTAATTACAATTTATGATACTTAAAACTTCGTATTTGAAAGCTATTCTACCCTTTCAACTTTAGTCAAATTATAATCACAACCTTTTTATTGTAATTCTACGTGAACGACCAACACACATTGGGCACTGGAATAGAAACGAGACACGGTTTTCAAATTTATTTACAAAGAAAAACGTGAAACGTGTGGCAAACGTTTATATTCAGTCCCGAGTCTTTGCTAAAGATTCTTTGTTGGATTTAGGTCTGGACTTTGGACACTGTTAGTGTAGATTTATCACATTAAATCCCATTCAACATTCAAATTTGTGGTTGTAACGTCATAAAAAAGATGGTGTGAAAACTTCGACATAGATTGTCTAGATTGAGTGCATAACGAAAACACCATTAATGAATGCTGTCCTGCGTACCTTCTGACGTCATTCCCCATTTTAATTGGCTGTCAGACACTCCGGAAACTGCCTGTTAACCTTGTTACCTCTAATGCCACCACTTAACCCCTCCTAGAGACCCCAGCTGATGGAAGTCGATCACTTGCATAGCCCATCACTGCGGTCTCCATGGTTACCACTTTCGGATCAGACTTTCCTTCAGGGTGCTTGGTTATTATTTTGGTCATAAGAGAATTTTGAGCATTTTTGATTGAATTGTCTGTCGTAACAGCGGGTTAGGGGTTGTTATTGTTGCACGCAAACATTTAGATGTCACGGAATCCATATTTCTCAAAATTGGACAGAAAATTGTTACATTTTTCAGCCTGGACAAACTAGCTACCAACCGATTCCAACTTTAAGCTAAAAAGAGAATCGCATCCTCCAAGTAGATAAAAAAATAATAATTTCAGTTAAAGAAACAAGACAATTGCCAGCAAGCCCCTCCTTTTGGCCACTACTTCGCTTTTTACTGGTTTGTTTTCTTACCTGTCAGCCAGGAGCTTGCTCGTGCGTGATAAAACAGTAACCCGTGCGAGGTGTGCCATCACATTAATGGCACTTTAATGAGTAAAGAGCTGTGAAGTTCAGTCATAACCCACTCGGTAAATTATAACAGCTACAAAAACGACAGGTCCTGTTTAACAGAGCTCATTTAATAACCATATTTTTACCTTGTTGTCCTTATTTCCGCAGCAGACTCTTTTTCTTCGCCCAGCCGCAGACAGACGACATTCAACAGATTAGGTCGTTAATGTGAGAATTGTGCACCAAGCTGCTTTCAACCTCCTCCCGGAAGTTTCCCTTCCTTTCTGCAACAATAAAAGCACAAATGTCTCCCTTGTTTTTCTGTCGTCCGTTCTCGGTCTGTTTGTTAAACAAGCTCGTCTTTTAGTTATTATGCCATATTAACGTTTTTAAAACGGCGGAGGAGTAAATTTAGTTCAGGTGAGGAAACTGTAACACCCTATTACATTTTTTTTCGAGAAAAGTTTGTTTAATTTTGAAAAACACACCGGAAAAGGTAATCTACTTGAGTAGCGGGAGAAGCAGGAAGAAGTATACGAAATGAAATCACAACTAAAAAACTCCAACTCAAGACAAAACGACCTCCTTCATTCATAAAAAAATATACCAAAACATTCTACCTCTGAATTTACTATTTAGTGCTGTTTCTGAAGCCTAAAAAGAATTCAGCTAGCATTCTAATTTTACCTAACCAGCTAATTCAAGTTTTTAAATCTTCTGTAATATTACAAATAACATTCAAACTCAAAGTCCCAGCTCATGTCTGTGGTTCAGGGCATTTCTGCAAAGCAAGTGAAAACATCCAGTCTGTGTGGGTGTGGAGTGCTGCTAACATTTTTTGTGAGTGACTGTGTGCTGTCATGTTGTCTACAGTTTACACATACATGAAATAGAGTACATCATACAGAGCAACACACAAACCTCTAAGACCACATTGTATAAACAGAATATGATATTGGTTTTGTTTATGTTTCTGAAGTCAGGAAATGGCTCAGAATTTTTTGAATTCTGTGTGATATTGTTCCTCCCCAGTACAGGTTTGGTTTCCTCTCTGACATCTTTCCAGTAGTTTGGAATCTCTCCAAACTACGAGAAAGGCTTGCTGTGTAAATATTTATGCCTGATGTGATTGTGAAATGAGGCTCTACTGATTGAAGACAAGTGGAGGCATCCACTTGATAATTTACACAATAAAGAGGACAGAGTAGGCTCTGATGAGGTGCAACAATTCCTTATTTAAATATGCTTAGCTTTTGTCCGTTTGGAACTTTTATGAGTTGGCACCATTTACCTGGTGGCTAGGAAACTGGTGCATTTTGTTGTCATGGTTGGCATTCCACATGAAGAGACGAATCAGCTTGGACATGCCCTGGAAAGAGATACAGACGCCTGCTCTGAGCACGTGACTCACATAAACATAAAGTTCTTCTAATGACATGAAAAATTTGTCTGAAAAAGTAACAAATATACATATGAATCAAAACATAGTAGGTGTTTAAGTGGTTATTAGGTAATGGCGATCTCTGTAAAAGATTATTTCAGGCCCTCCAGAAAATGCTATGCTTTCTGTTCAACAAGAAAACTTCTAATGTAACATTTTTGTTTTAGCAGAAATACATTTTTAAGTTTAGAAAATAATTTCTGATGTAACAATAACTCGTGGAAGGTGATCGACTGAGCTCCACATTCATTTTTGCAGTGTTCTCTTACTTAAACCCAGAGCTTTAAGGTTTCAGTTCAACACTCCTCCCCTGTTTATCTCACTTAAACATTTTGACACTTCCTGTTATCAACCGCGCTTGCATAGTAAGATTGCACATTCACTAAAAATAGATGTATATGAGAGAGAAATGGATAGATGGAGCAGAAGTATTGAAAGTAGTTGGAGTGCAGTGTTTTCAATCTCGTCCAGGCCTGTTTCATTAGTTCATTACTTTAACTGATTCTATTGAACCTTATTCCAAAAGCAACGACTGATTTTCACTGGTTCATTGTCAGCTATTTTTGATTTGGATTGGTCATTTTGTCAGTTTCAAGACATTTCAGTGATCGTTGTCAGCTTTGTGGTCATTAGCAGAAGGGTACCAACAATTATGTCCACGCATATAGCCTAGATCAGTAGTGTCCAAACATATTGCCACTTTGGCCAACATTGTAAAGTGAAAGATACTTCAGTGACACAAATTGACTCTTAAATACAGTGCAAAAATTATTTTAATTGTGATTCTGTTTTTTGTACATCTACGTGTGTAAGAAAGAACAAAACATGAAATACTTCAATCAGATTTTTGTAGAAAATGGGTCTGCAGCTCATGTTTGATCCAAAACATAAGAAGGATCTCACACGTTTTGCTTTTTAGCAGAAAAGCTCACAATTTCTGGCATTTTGAGTCGGTTATTATAAGCCACAAAAACAGGATAAGGGTGTTTGCTGCAGGTTATCAGCCACCTGTTGTCGTTGGTCAAATTTGTACCGTTCTGAACAACATTTCCAAAACGAGTGAATCTATCCTGAACCAAACACATACATAGAGACTGAGGACATGTAGAACAGAAAGGTGGACATGTCAGAACAGGGAAATTGCATGAAGGTCTATGTCCTACATTTGCTTAACCTGTTTTAAGGTCAATTTAATGTTCCTGGTGTCATCTTCAGAGTGTCCACACAGGGGCAGTGCTTCCTCTTGCAAAAGCCTCAGTTTTAGTTGGACTCCATTGAACATAGTAATTGTGATAGCTGTACTGGCATGTAGCGATTTTTAATGAAACTTTTTCTCTCATGCTGAAGAACAGCACAGGGTAAAGATTCTTCTTTGTTGCAAAACTTGTTTATTGCCAGAAGATGATTTAAGCAAAACATGGTGACAGTTTTAACAAATATGTCAAACACATTTATTTAAAAAAATAATAAAAGTGGCATACTGCAGTTTTAAAGCTGGCACTGTCTTATTTAAATTTACACAACTTGTTCCTAATCTTTGCTTCCCAGCAGACACTCAGTAGATAAAAGACAATAAATAAATAAATACAAATAAAATAATAATAATAAAAAAATTAAAGTGTTTTGCAAAGTGAAAATAGTGGTTGAGATGTTATTGATGTAAATTCACGGGCCAATCAGCGAATACAATCTGCTGCCAATCAAATCGCTAGCACACAATACCCGGCCTGGTCTGACTTACACCACACCTGAGCTGGCTCCAAAAAACAGGGAAGAACTGCAAAGTATTTTCAAATGGAGAAGAAACTGGTCAGACCGACTGGGGAAGAACTGATTAAACCCACTCCATTGAGAAGAGGCTATTGCCTACCCCGAAATACCTCACATAACCTCGTCTTTTAAATCAAGACTTAACATGAACCTCTTATTTTTTCCAGATGCCCATATTATTAACTGGGTATAAATAATGGTTAAAATAAGTATTTGATACAGTTCTAATTTTTCAAGTTACTAATTAATCATTTAACAACTATACAAAGTGATTCTTAGGATTTGTTCTTGATCTCACAGGTGAGGTGTACCTGTGATAGAAATACCTCTGCATACCACATAAGTGGTGAAACATGAAAAACTGACTGAATTAAATTATTTTATGACTGAGTCTTTAAAAACTATGTTTTAAAATCCCCAAGCAAATTCAATTCATTGACTATTTCTGTAAAAGAAAAACAAAAACAAACACTGAACTGATATTCACAAAAAGATCTCCACATTTAAACAGATCAAGATTTTGATTAAAGAATTTTGAAAGCTTAATGTGCTGCATTGTTTCTCTATAAAGCACAATAAGAAGCTTTATTGTTTGAGTTAAAACTTGTCCTCATTACAAAGGCAAGGACAAGGTCGGATCGGAAAGCAAATACGTAGTCATTGGACAATGCTTTATTTCATAGAATTATTGTATAAATTCTGTAAATAAATCAGCATTTTTATTCTACAAACGTTCCTGTAGAAACGTTTGGCAGAGAAAGTTCTGCTCAGCTTTAAAACAATAGTTCTGTTGGCTCCCTCTAGCAACACAAACTGTAACTTTTCAACAATTATGTTCGAGATATGTTTGCGAAAGTTCAGAATTTGACCCGGTTCCACTCGCGAGGCTCAGTAACAACGGAGCCAAACCGGGGGCCCCACAGACACTTGGCATTTTGCTTTTCAAACCCCTTTGACTGAAAAGAAGAAGATGTATCTAAGTTAGACTCCACAAAGCAGCCCATCCTCTGGCCTAATTGGGTTGGATGGCTCAGCAAGATATCGAGGTGGCATTTTGCCGGAGAATTCCCCCAGGTTCCCCGCCTGATGAGCTCGCCCCGACTTCGTTTATCAATGTCTCCCAACTTTTGCTGAGTGGTTTGTTTTTGCTCTTTGCACACTTTATCACCTGTCACATCTAATGGGGCCCACTGTGGAGTACATGGGGCCACAGCAGATCCCATGGGTTCATCTCTGCTTCCGGTTTCCAGCTATCAGATAGCTTGATAGCTGGAGATCCTCCACTTCGCTGCAGACTGCTCGCTGTGCTGGCGTGAAAACACACTTTTGTGGCTTGCTGGATGGGGATCCTGTTGGAGCTCTCCATATTGAGGCTTTGATGGTTAAAAATAGATCTGTGCAAACTGTAGCTAAAAAGTTGGCCGGCAAACGGAGATTAGTGAAAACAAATACTGGATGAATTGTTAAAATTCACTGTTGACTTCAGTTCTGACTTTAATCTAAAACCTATTCATTATTTTAAGCAAGATAGTTTAGAAATTCATCAGTAGATAATTATAAAATCTGAAAATCTTAGTTCCTGGGGGGGAGCACGTTCCAGACAACCTTGGTGAAGACGGCACAGCAGCGCTGAGAAGGGCTTTCCTCCGCCGTCCCACCCTCCACCTTCTACACTGTTAAAAAAGTCACTGTAGAATTTACAGTAAATTACTGGCAGCAGGGTTGCCAGCCAGTTATTGTCATTTTTTTTAGAGTAACCTTACTGTAAATTTCTTACTGTTATACTGTAATTTTATTGCCGTACATTTTTACTGTGCTTTTTACTACAATCTTACTGCAAGTTTATTAGTTTTACTGTAATTGTATTACAATAGCACAGTAATTAAATTACATGGTTACTGCAATTTCATTATATTTTTGATATAATGGAATTACAGTAATCCTGTGGTAGGACTACAGTAAGTTATGCCATTTTACAGTACTTTAAGAGGCTCTGCATACTTTAGCTGTTAAAAGTTCAAATGTGAACTTGCAACTTAATTTACCAAACTCTCAAAAAATTTATTATTTAACTCATTTCAAATATATATATATATTTACAAATAAAGCCCAGGGGCCCTTTTTCCTCTAAATTTAGCCCTGTAAGGAATAATGCAGTTACTTTTTCCAATGACAGGGGAAGTCGGATGGATGAACAAATGGATGGATGGATGGATGGATGGATGGATGGATGGATGGATGGATGAACAAATTAATGGATGGATGGATGGATGTTTAGCTTTTAAAACAACAAATATAAGCTCATGAAATGTAGCAGTCAGTTGGTCAATTATCCCTAGACTGATAATTGAATTTATTGCTTGTCTATTCCTTTTATTTTAAATTACCGGTGAAGCTTAATATCTGTACTAAGGCTTTATATTATACAAGATCCATTCCAGGCAAACTCTGAAGGTTTATATTTAAGTAAGGTTTCTTGTTTTTGTTGTTTTTTTAACATAAGCTTCATTGTTTAATTGTCATTATCTATTGGCTGAGCCTGCTGTGCAAATACAGTAAACAGTAAGAAGATACTTTAAAATGTATTTACTACCAGTTGTATGTGCTGGTTTCACAAGTTTAATGTTGAAAAAGTATTATTCATTATTATTCATTTAGAAAAGTGTTTTTTCTGCCTGAATTTGTTGCACGTACATTTATACTTTTGTCTATCTGATTACATCATTTAAAAATATTAAATTAGTTACTCAGTACTTAAGAAGCATTTTTAACAAATATTTTCATTCTTTTACTTAAGGTTTTTTTTTTACGACTACTTTATACTTTAATTTGAGTAAGAACACGTTTAAGTAATGCTACTCTTAAAATAGCTCTACCTGCCTTTTGTTCTGTGCATTTAAACGACTTATTTCCTCTGGAATACACTTACTAAATTTAATTTTTATTATTTTAATTCATCTTTTTTTTAACTGTCTTGCAAAAGAATTAATACGCTGTGTTTACAGTGTAATGATATTCTTTAGCTGTCTGTTGGACAACTGCGCTTAGTGAATGAAAGTCAGGTAAGCTAAGTACTCATTAGCTTACCTGACTGCATTTTTCAGAATAAAACATTTTAGCATTTATTGTCATAGAAATACTAAACTATTTTCATGTAGACAAGTGAAAATAAACTAAATGTTATTTAAACTATTTAAGCTGTTAAAACAAAAAAATAAATAAATCAGCGGAAGCTTTGCTGTTTGCTTATATGAACTACAGAAAACTTTTATTGTGAAATCCTGAATGCAGTGTATTCCGGTTTCTGACCTGGACTTGGGCGGTAACTTGACACAGTTGCTATGAGACAAATGAAGTTCGTACTCCTCAGCTGGCTATGGCGGATGTTGTTGAAAATGACAGCATGAAGAATTATCATCTAGCGTCAGAAAAAGTGGCCCCGGAGATCAGCCGCTTTCCCCACTGCATCGTGTGGACGCCCATCCCCGTGCTGTCGTGAGTTCCGGTCGTCACCCTCTGTCTGTTTTAACTGAAGGAACCTCTGCACCTTGTAGGAAAGTGACAGCTTTATTAGCTTAGCCTGCTAACAAAACGGACAACAGCACCATCCTGTTGCTATTTGTTGCACTTTATTAATAAAGAAAATGTCATTACTTTGACCGTTCCTATTGCCATGTGTGAGATAATGGGTCCTGTACATAAATAATTAAACAGTAAATTAGAAGTATGATATACAGGAAGCGAACAACTTGGAAATCCGAAAGGCTTAAGCGTATTTTCTGCTACTTTCTGTTTGTACTGAAGTTCTGGGTTGGAAAGGAAAAAAATGATCTCGGACAAACATTTCTAAAGTTGGGGTCGGGACCCCACCAGGGGCCACACATGTGTAAGTGTGAGGTCTTGACAGAATAAACTGAATACCAAAAATGGCAACGATAAAGCATATGAATGTTATAAAACAATAGCGTTTAAAGAAGAAGAAGAAGAACCAGGACTTGAATAGGTAAAAGCAAAATATCGTCTCTTGTTAATTTTTGCTGGTTTAATGTTTAGACATGCACCCATCCATTTTCTAACACCCTTGGAGGGTGCTGGTGCCCTTCTCCAGCTAACGTCATCATAGGCATATTTCCAGTAAAGTTTATGTTTTACAAATTGGCTAAAATGGGATTGTTACCTCTGGAAATTTGAGTCTGGAATATGAATAGGAATGAAAAATGTATGGGAAACATGTAAGCTGTTTATTTTCACATCTAGTGGCTTTTATCTTACTAAAGTGTTTATACTGTTTCATCTAGAAATATCTAAAAGCTTATTTTAATTGAAAGAGTTCAGGTTTTCATTATTATTGAATAAAGTATGGAAAAGTTTTTGATATATGTAATTTATTTCCTCTTTTTTTTAATTGTATTTCCAATATTAAGTCACTCAGACTATAATGTTTAAGCCGATTTTCTATAAAGGTTGGACAAACCTGCTATAAAGTCAGCCACCATATCCATATTTTTTACATTTCAGGCATAGCTCTAATGAGCATTTTAAGTTAATATTGTCTAATAAAGCTACAACGGCGTATAGGGGTAATTGTAAATCAAGGGATAAAGAAAACTGCTACTTAGGGGTAAAGCTCTGCGGGGGAAAAAACCCCGTAGAAATATCTAGATTAATTTTACATATTTAAATTTTTTTTATTTAAATGTGGATATTTTCAGTTGAATGGTCATAAATTTGCAACAAAATAAACCTGATCATTTTCTGTGACTAAAGAAAATTAGTCATTAAGGTTATTTAGAATTACTTCCAAAGTGTAGGTGGTACACGAGGTTTCTTTTCCTGTGTCAGAACAACATCGAGCTTCTTCCTCAGTGTCTCAGGCATGGACTCCAGATCCGCTCTGTAAAATATCCGTCCACAAATATCAATCTGCAAATAAATATACCTGTGGGTTTCTTCCCTCCGCCCCCCGTTTCTCATCCAGATGGCTGTTTCCTTTCATTGGTCACATGGGAATCTGCACTTCCACCGGAGTCATCCGGGACTTTGCTGGACCGTACTTCGTCTCAGTGAGTAATGAGTCAGGTGCTCTGAAACAAAGAAGAAGCAGATCTATTTGTTTTAGGTAAAAATGCACTGATCTGATATTAAAAACTGTCTCGGCCCCGATATTGAAAAAAATTCCAGATAGGTGTCGACAACAATGTGTCTGATCCATAAAGGCAGATCGACTCAGTTTAATTCTATGCTTGCTTTATTATTGTTTTTATATTCTATTTATAATTCCTAATTGCATCATCTGAACCATTTGATAGAAGGTTGGTTGCAGTTTTTTTTACATATTTAACCAAGTTAGTCAATCTTTTGTCAGTTTCTTTATTATTTGTTTTACATAGACTGTTATACTCCTAATTGCAATAACTGAACAAATAGGTGTATTTTGTGTATTTAAGTGTGCTGTACTGTGGTATAATTCACTACATTTATGTCTGCGTTTAAAGAAAGAAACCTTTTAAGTCAATTCAGCTGTTTTTCTGTATCGGATCGGTATCGACCGATACTAAACCTCAGATATCTCAGGAGTGACAGAGGAGGATTGGTGCATCTCTAATATTAAGAGAGGTAAATGACTTCTTCAACCTGTATTAAAATATTTGCATTTGTAAAATAAATACAACTGGATCCAGATATGTACATGCACAGAATAAAAAGACACATACATGTTTCTTTTCCTCCTTGTCTGAAGTGGAATCAGACCAAACTTCTCTTGTTTTACGTTAATTAGAATGACCAAAATGACTTCCATTTTCTAAATGCCTCAACACTTTTTTTTTTTTGTAAGATCAGAAAAGAGGGTAAAAGATGAATGATATTTATGTTTTGCAGGAAGACAACATGGCTTTTGGGAGACCCACAAAGTAAGCATGCCCTTCAGCAATAACTAACGCCTAATGGGAACGATGAAATCCAAACTCGCCTCTTTGGATCTGCAGGTACTGGATGCTTGACGTGAGTAAAGTCTACGCCAGCGGCTCCAACGCCTGGGACACGGCCGTGCACGACGCCTCAGAGGAGTACAAGCACAGGATGGTAACTAAAGGCTGCTTTTATGGTTCTAATCTAATTTATAGATCGCTGGGATGAATTTAAAATGCTGAAATGTTTCTCTTTCTCTAAAGCACAACCTGTGCTGTGACAACTGTCACTCTCATGTGGCCATGGCTCTGAATCTGATGCGATACGAGAACAGCACCTCATGGAACATGGTGAACCTCTGCCTTCTCTCATTCATCCGCGGAAAATATGTCGGGTAAGGCAGAGGTCTTCCATCATCATCATCATTGCAGTGTTTCAATTACAACAAACTACTTCAATGCAATTTTTGTTCAGATGTTATATTTTCTGGATAGACATTTCCTGCACTCCGTGGTCAAACTTGATGTGTTCAAAATGCTAAAGTTCAGAAAGACTGCTGAAGGAACAAATAAACTCATCAGACAAATCTGTATTAATCACAATCAATATTGTCATTGCAATTTACAGCAAATGAATCGTAGCCTGAAATGTTACTAAATAAATGAAGAATTCCTGTCCTAACAGAAACTGATAATTGACGGAACAAAAGGAATACGAGGATATCATCTGCGTATAAGGCGATTGTTAAACACTTTACATCCCTGTGCTGTCAAACCGGTTCCAGCACTAAGGCAAAGAGAAGTCCTTGGGGGACACCTCTTGCAATTGGGAAGGGATCTGATTAGTGTCCATCTATTGGTGAATTATTCAATGTTTGAATCATTTTAAGGAAAATTGTCCCCCAAATTAAATTTCCCCAGAACTGCAAACATGTCTCTTGTAGACAGTAGTGTCTATGAATAAAGCCTTTCTGGTGATTAAACTCATTGGTCAGCAATTGAATCTTAATCACGTTTTTGGATGTTGTGCAGCCCTATTTCCATGCATCAAACTGTAAACCAGCATTTAAGACTTGTGTCTTAAATCCAATTTAAGATATAAATGGTACATTTCAAAATCTTTAAAAAAAGAAAATCCAAATAGTGTGGTGGTAGTTTAAAAAATATAGGTGCTTTGTGTCAGCCTGTCACAGCGGTGTTCAAAAAGCTCTTCTAAATTAATCTACCTTATTCGTTTATCCAAATATTGTCTTAATTTGTCATTATCCACATAAAAGTAACAAACATGTCGATAAATTTCACTTGTGTGTTTCATTTTAAAACATTGACATTTTCTGAGTACTTTAAGTTTGATCATATTTACCTACTCTTCGGTCACACCGGTCTCTTAGAAACCCACCAAGATACATTAAAGTTTGTGGACACAACTTCACAAAGTGTGAAAAACTGAAAAGTAAAATACCATTTTCCTGAATCCATCAGGAAATGGTGTCAGCTTTAATCTTATTAGGGAAAGTAACAGTGTCTTTAAACACGAGGGGCCTCATCCATAAAGCGTGCGTCCGCACAAAAATTTTGCGGCACCATATTTTATGTACAAGTCGGCATGTATAAAAATTTACTTTGCGTCAAAGTTTGCGTAAATATATGCACAATTTTTCACTGGCGTGAAAATGTGCGGCAGCCACACAAACGTTTTCTGTGGACAATATCAAACTACAAAGCATCAAAACTCCCCTAAATCCACTGAAATCTGATGACATTCGGTGTTATTTAGACTAAGAAGCATGAAACCCGATGTTTTTCATGATTTTAATATTTTATTGATTGATTTATTGGTTTTTCATGATTTTATCATTTTATTGTTTAAAATAAAATATTAAACGGTGAAACTGAACTGCATTTATCCTCAAACAATAAGCTAACACGCACACAAAATAAAGAAAATAAAAATAAAAGTTTGTGAAAACCTCGCTCGAATGTAAATAGTACTTTTTCTCAGTTTTTGTCTCATAAAGATGTAACGCTTCGGTCCGTGCGCCGAAGCGCATGAAATGCATCTATGGGGTAATTTCATTCTCACTAAAATTGGATCAGCAGATTAACTCAAACCTGCTGATTAAAAATAATCAACAGGTTTGATTCTTTTTAAGGTGATCAAGGTGTGTATGCAATCACACGTATTATTGACAGAACAAAAGGAATATGAGGATATCATCTGCGTATAAGGCGATTAAATATATCCATCCATCCATTTTCTAACACTCTTGTCCCTAATGGGGTCAGGAGGTGCTGGTGTCCATCTCCAGCTAACGTTCTGGGCGAGAGGCGGGGTCACCCTGGACAGGTCGCCAGTCTGTCGCAGGGCAACACAGAGACAGGCAGGACACCACACACACACACTGACACCGAGGGAGAATTTAGAGAGACCAATTTACCTAACAGTCATGTTTTTGGACTGTGGTAGGAAGCTGGAGAACCCGGAGAGAACCCAGCATGCACAGGGAGAACATGCAAACTCCATGCAGACAGACCCCGGGCCGGGAATCGAACCCAGGACCTTCTTGCTGCAAGGCAACAGTGCTACCAACTGCACCACTGTGCAGCCCTAAATAAAATATATAATTATTATTATTATAAATACTTATACTGCTCCGAACAAGGACGTTGCCATGGTTATTGCTTCACATGGTGGCAGACTTCCGGGTACTTATACTAATTTACATACAGTATGTATTTATGGAGGTGACAGGGCGGACCAGCAGCTGCGCTCTATTTCCCACAAATTAGGATTTATAAAGGAAAGGTGCGCGGCCACGTGCGTGCGCACGGCTTTATGCATCCGATGTTTTTTGTGCGCCGCACTTTTCTTAATTTTTCCGTACACCAAGTTTTAGGTGTGAAAACTGTACACTCTTTATGCATGAGGCCCCAGAACCTTTTTTTTCCACCCAAGAAGCCCACAATGTCCAGCTGGCTTCTTTACAATCAGCAAGAGAAAATAAACGCTGTTCCTCAGTGGGATCCCGAGGGCCCAGGCATGATTTCACTGGGTCTGAACCTGCTGGGTCCCACGATGCAAAGAGGAGAGGAAGGCGCCCTGATTCTAAGGATGCATAATGAGTTATATAGGGCAAACCTTCACAAGGCCTTTGGGTATTTCTACAAGAAACTGCTACACCTCTAGTTCTGTTAAAAAAAAAACTATGTTTCACAGCAACTTTTCCATACAGCAGCAACCCTAACAACTGAGCAGCAAAGCTGTTTTTACTGCATATAATATAGATGGAAGAAGATCTAAAAAAATAACATGAAGGATAGAAATGTGCTTTATTTAAGGAACGACCAAACAGAATGCATGACAACATAATCTAAAAACGATTTTCTGTTAATGCAACCTCGTTTCATGCTTTTGAGTCAAAAGGTTACGTTTTGTTTTTGTTTTTTTTTAGGTAAAATGCATAACTTTACTTCCAAAATTCCAGATTGTAATCGAGTGTAGAGGACCGCTGGAAACTTTTTCATTAATATCTTTAAAATTATAGTGGCGCAAATTCATTTTTGTTGTTTTTTTGTTTTGTTTTGTTTTTTTACTGCACAAACTTAGCACAAATATTTGACACCAATTTTGTTAGATTTGGAAATTGTGAGGGGGTGCTGGCTGACCTTTGGACCTTTTAGCTTTGATTAATGTCTTCAAAGTAAAGAAGTACAAATGAAAATTTTTGCTGCACAAATGTGTGACACCAATTTCTTTAGATTTGAAGAAGGCAGGGTGAAGACAACTTCACTCAGGTAACAGCGGTTGGTTTCAAGATATCGACTCGTTAACATGAGAATTGAAACGAAAGCACAGCGTGTCCATCAACCCTGGAAGCTCATCAATCCTGGAAGCTCATCAATCCTCTGGATGTTTACTCTGTCTGATCTTTCTGCAGCAGCATAAACTCTGCTGTCCTCAGCTTGTTCTCTGTGCTCTGTCCAGCTGCGCAGGCGTCCTGAAGACCTGGCTGCCGTTCTTGTTGCTCGTGGGCATCGTCCTCACAGTTGCTCTCGCCGTCAACATCCGATGACCCGGGGTCGGGTCAGGTGGGGTCAGGCGAGGCGGCGGACGCGACATCCACACGATCCGCCCCGCCCTCCACACTGTGGCGCCACGACCAAACACAAACCACCTTTTGAAGAACGCCATCGCCGCGTCGAGCAACAGTAACCGAGGACCTGAAGCCTGCCTACCTCCGGGAGAGGACACAGGAAACGTGTTTATTTTTATTTTTTTTCTGACTGCAGTGCCGAAGCTATTGTACCTCAACGATTCATATCCATTCACACATATGCATTTTTATGAATTCCAGCTATTGGACATTTGACAATAACAGCTTCACACTAATTGTAAAGAAGTTCTGGCCTAGTAGAGTTCATGCCTTGCTTTCAGACTGATGGGGGGTGTTTACCTGATATCTTCAGTGCTTCCAGAAAGCCATTTTTATACTGGAGCACAAACGTCATTAGCTGCCTTATTGCAACTTTCTAGCATTTCATACTTGATCTAATGTAGCTCTTCCACAGCAACGTGAGCGTATTTTCCTATCTGTACACGACACACCGAGCAGTCGGCATCTTCTGAGAGAGATATTTTCTTAAAGATTCCTTGAACACGTCTAACCTCACGGTACTGTTTTCAACACCTCATCGGTGTGACGATTGTAGCGACCTTGGTGAATGTGGCTGTGATAGATATCTCTAGGGTGACCATCCACAATCCCACTGGGATGTTTTCTTTCTGCTCATTACTGATTTTTCACACAGAAATCAGTCAGTGCCTGATTCATGACCTGTATCGCAGATCTCTTCCACGGCGTGGCATTTTCAGCGTTCTTTCTTTTTTTCTTTTCTTTTGCTATTAAATGTTCTCTCCTCATAACGGTTGACACTACAAATGCGTTGCTATGGCTGTCGGAGTAGAGGGGGCAGACTCAGATCCTGTCATTGTTTGCAAACAGAGACAAAGGAGCGTGGAGCTCTCTCTCTCTCTCTCTGTTTCTCTCTCTCCCTCTCTCTCTGTCTCTCTCTCTCTCTCTCTCTGTCTCTCTGTCTCTCTCTCTCTTCCAGCAGCAGGTAGAAGGATTCTCAGGTTTTTCACGCTCGCCAACCATCGCTCAGTGTTTCAGCGAGCTCCGCCGCTTCCTGCTGCTTTCCCGGCTCAGCGGTTCAGAGCTGAAAGTCGCTGGGAAATATCCGCACCGCCTTTTTAAAGTTTAAATTCAACCCAACCAACATCCTGTAAAGGTCGTCTGCAGATGTTGAGAGAGTACCTGTTTCTAAACATTATCTGGCTCGTAGGGCCAGATAATGACGGAGTATTAGGGCCAGAATACGTGATTTTGTTTTTTTTCATAACAATTTGACAATGAAGTCATATTAGTAGAATAAAGATGCAATATTATCAGAAGGAAGTCTTAAAATGACAAGAAAAATGTTGTTTTTGGTTTCTTTGAAATAGACTCAGTTTACACAATTGTTTCAAAGTCCTGCTCCTGATGATATTTTAATGCTGATGTGTTCAGACATTAAATATGGCTTCTTTGTATATCTGAATGCAAAGTAAAACTTCACAAGATGCCCAACATTGCTCATTTTAATTTTTTTTATTTTTCCTCTAGGAGTTACCATAACATTACTACTTCATTCTACTAATATAGCTTTATTCAAATATTATGAGTTTTATTGTTTTGACTTTGTCATACGAGATTTGTCTAATACTACAATTTCTTTTCTTTGTCTTATTACAACTTCATGCTCACATTCTGCCTTTTTGTCATTTTTTTTATTCCCATATCACTCTGGTTTGATTGTCATGATTTTTTTTTTCTCGTATTGTTACGACTTTTGTCTCATATTACAACTTTCTTCTCAGAAAATTTAGACTTTATTCTCACTTTATTCTGGTAATATTGCAAATCAATTTTTGTGCTATTCTGACTCGTTTTCATATTGCAACCATATTCTTGTAATATTCTAAATTTGTGTTATTGCAACATTATTCCTACATTACTCCGACTTGCTGCCTTACGTCTTTGGTTTTGCAATATTGTGACTTTGTTCTCATATTATGTGACTTTTTCTCATAATTAGCTATTTTTTTCTGTGCCTGGCCCTAACACTCTGTCCTACATTCATGTGTACAATTTGCCTCTCTTCCCTGTAAATAGGGAATGGGCACTAAAATGCCCATTTTAGCGGGCATTTTGTAAAAACATTATCTTGACTTTTTAAATCTTAGTCATTTACACTAAAATTGTACTTTGTATTCCATGTTTCCGTTTAACGTCTGCTGAGGGTTGCAGCAGAGCCGTGCCTAAAACAGACTGTGTGCTACTTTTTACATATTCTGTCAGGAAGACCATGCACATGTATGGCTGCATGTGTGTGTCGCTGCATGTGTGTGTCGCATGCATGCAGGAAAAAGGTTTGAAACTGAAAGTCGTCTTTCGTAATCGTCTCCGTCTCTTTGACCTTGTGAAAAGTATTCACACCTCTTGAACCTTTCCAAAGTCCAAGCAGGATCTTCAGGATCTATTGTATGCAATAGACAACACTAGAGAGGAGGAACACGGTGGTGGCAGCGTAGTGCTGCGGCGAGTCTTATCATTTGGTCTATTCAAGGAGTCTGCAACCTTTATAAACCAAACAACCGTTTTTACCCCCAGTCCAACTAAATGAAACTCGTTTATAGTCACAAATGTTACGTAATTAATTATTTAAACAGAAAAAAGTTTACCACACAATGATGAGGGAAAATAATTAAATATTACTGATACTTCACTTATTCTGTCTGCAAAAAAAGCCCCTAAAGTGCTCCATTTGCATTTGTGATATATATATTTTTAAAAAAGTGTTGTTTTTTTTCCCCCACTTTTTTTAGCCAAATTGTTGAGAGAAATTATGGAAGGTTAAAAAAACCCCCACAGGTTTCACCCCCTCTGCTCTATCGAATAACATCCTATTAAACGCAGCCTTTTATGATTTTAATGTGAAAAAAATGTGGAAAACGTTCAAGGTGTGCCAATACTTTTGCAGAGCTTTTAATTTAGTGCTGTATATTTCTCATAGTTTCTTGCGGGTATGGAATAGCTAATTATCTTTAATCAGAGTTGATAACAAATTTGAGTTAATCATCCCTGCTTAAGTCGAGACAGCAGTAATGTTTCATCATCTGCAGCTGCAGACCGTCTCCATTAGTGCTGCTTAGATCAAAGCAGCAAAACAGAGGAAATGACACGCTGTTGTAGAGTCCATGTAGTCAATTTCAGGATTTTTTTTTTTAAATGCGTTTGCCACACTTGCATTTATTATGTTGCTTTAAGGCTGGCCAATAAGTTGATTTTTATCGATTTGATTGAATTTTCTGGTTTTGAAAATGTAATTTATGGAAAATCTTTCTTCACTTCGGGTTTCCATCATTCAGAGTGATGTTTTTTGACATGTTTTGCAACTTCTGTTTATTTCAACTTTGAATTAAATATTAAGGTTTTTTCTGCTTTTGTTTTTTTTGTAGATATTTTCAAGATATCTTCTGTTATTTCTTTCTTTTTATATGTATGTGGCAAAAAAAAAACAAAGGGGGAAAAAATTTTAATCGGAAATCGAGTTTTGGAATAAAAAGATAAAATCATGTTTATTTTTAAATCATATCGCCCAGCACTACGTTAATTACAAGATCATTTGGAAACCAGTTAAAAATCTTTCCAAATATTTTCTGGACACTCTTAAGTTCTGAGACATCTTGCTCTCAGGGTCAGGTAGTTTTGGGAAACATTATTGAAAGAAATGTCACTTTTTAAAAATATCTAACACTTTCATTTATGCTTAAGTCAAAATATGGTTTCTTGTTTCTATTAGCTGGATTAGAAAAGATGCTCATTCGTTGCTATTAGAGAAAATAAATATCCAGCTCTTTTGAGACCGCCTTATAACTGCCTGTCATATAGGAGCTTACTTGTGCATAAAACAGAGGAGAGGTGGCTCCTTTGTAGGAAGTCCTGCACAGGAATGCAGTACTGTGTGGAGATCAATGAAGCGGTCTTAGGTGTAGCCTGCTGTGGTGCCTTTCCGTATCCAGGAGCCAGGTCCAGGAATGTGGGGACCTGCTGTCCCGCCGTTCCAGTCTGCGGACAAAAGACAGTCAGGACGGCATTACTAGTGCCGACATTCACTGGTTACATACTTAACACGGGTCTGTTGACTCAAACTCTTGTGTCGTTCCGATCCTCCAGATATCTTTCTTGATGCTGGGAATTCTCCCAAATTCAGAAAGTGACTGTGTGAACAACTGTAACCCCAATAAAGATGTCTATTATTCTTGCAATGTGTGGGCCTTTTCTTTTTTCCTCCCCTCCTTTTAGGTTTCCATCATTGAATTATGAGCGCTGTGTTTCATCAGGGCTGTCAGCTTGAAGGATGACAGCTCCTCTTCCTCCTCTTCGAGTTTCTATTTATACACTCAGGAGTGATTCCCGTCAAAAATGGTCAGAAGCTGTCAGAATACACATCGGCCATGAGGAAGTCTTCGTAGCTTTGTAAGTGGCCGACAGTCCAGTTCAGAGGAGATTATCCTACATATTGGGCCAGAAAGTTGGAAAGTTATTTTTAAAAAAAAGTTAAATGAAAAAAAAAGGGTTTTCTTACATATTAGTTAAAATTCTGTTGTGATGATATAAGACAGATAATCTGTGGGGGGAAAAGAGCTCCTGATTCCCCTAGTACCAACTACAGAAATACACAACTCAGTCGAAAACAGCCAATCAGAGCCAGGAGGAGGACCTTAGCGCTGACAATCACTCTCACCCCTCCCACTTGCTCTTTGCTGAGCTACAGCTGGTTCACCACAGCACAGCCTGCCGTGAATGCTGATGCTAGTTAGCATAGCCAACAATGACTGCGAGTAAACGGTTTTTCTTTAATGGTAAAATGTTTTTACACCATTAGTACACTGAGCAGCGAACACGAGGTTGATTGATAGCATTAAGACCCTCCTCCTGGCTCTGATTGGTTCTTTTTGACCGTAAGCCGTGAATTAATAATGGTAGAAATATTAGCTTGATTTTTTTTAAAAACAGATTGTCTATCTCATACCATACTGTCACAACATGATGACAGTTTTAAATAGGGGAAAAACATTTTTGTAAAAATTACACACTGCAGCTTTAAAAGGGAAATATCCCAGGGTCACAATTTTAAGGGGCACCAAAGTTGTTTTTTCTTCTTCTTTTTTTAAATGAATACATGTTTTGCATCACTTGTTATATAAATCTCAAAGGTCCATAACATATGAACTGTATTAATATGTATGGGACTACTCAAGTGTGAACTTATAGTAATTATTTGCAGGTCAACATGGAGCTAAAACCTTAGCAGATGTAATAAATATACCATACATTAATTCATACCCACTTATCTATAGAACTAACTATTGTTGCATTGGAATTTGTATTAGAAGGAGAATCTTTCTGTAGTGGTAAAGACACCAAATCTGGCTCCAGCCCAGGGCCCCACATCCTTGGGAATCCGGCCCTGACTACAATGCAAATTTTATGATAAAAGTTCACATTTAAAAATCCATGTTTAGGCTCAGGTAGTCATACTGGTTCTGGGGGGAAGTTAAGAGAGACAACCGGAACCCTGGCATCTCCAACCGCTCTCCTTCCTTGTGGATCCGGTCAGGCGGGAGAGAGAGAAGCCCCTCCCCGCAGATCATCATCGCACCAGTCGATGGTCCTTTTAACTGCATTGTTGGGGGAAGAAGCGACGCCCCGCTCTGAGGATCAAACATCCCCCCCTCCCCTGTGATCGGCACGAACCCCAGTTCTGTTTTCATGGAAATCAGACCCAGCCTCCGGACCGCACTTTCTGCAGACATGCGAAGTTGAAGGCGGATTCCCAGCCGGGACAACTGAACTCGCGATGTTGGCGTCTCGGAGAAGCTGATTCTTTCATTCTGCTCCCCCTCTCCCCTTTCCCCCAGTACTCTATTTTCTTCCTGATTTCGTCTTGTTCGCTCCCGTTACTTTTGGACTTCACTCCAACATGCTGCACCTGACGAGCCGCTTTGTTTTCTGCGCGCTCCTCGCCTCCGTTTACGCGTCATGCCCTCCGCGCTGCGAGTGCTCGGAAGCGGCACATACCGTCAAGTGCGTCTCCAAAGACCTGAGAAGTATCCCGAAGATCCCGGGATACACCAGGAATTTGTTTATAACTGGGAATCAGATCAGCCGAATCGGTCCGGAGTCTTTCAGAGGTCTGGATAATGTGACCACCCTCTCCCTGAGCAACAACAGGTAAGATACTGCTATAAAAACCACCGATTCAATGTAAATGGCTGAGCTTTCTTACATAGATTACTTTTAAGTTGGCATTATGAGCTGAATTAGTCCGTGTTGTCATACATTTGAGATTAGAAAAGCCTGTGGGCCATTTAATCTAATCTGTCTATATGACTGAATTGTAATGGTATAAATCTGGACCTTGTATTTCTGCATAACTGAACATGTAATTGGCTTATAAAGTGTCTCAAGACGACATTTGCTGTCAATTAGAACAATATGTAAACCTTTTATTGAACTGAGCAAGTAATCCAAAGTAGTGGATTATAATTTTTCTCTGTGGCATTAGAACACTCTTGACTCTTCCCATGACTCAGGGTACTTCTTGTGTAAAGACATTCTTTCATTCAGACCTCCTCTGGAACTGTACTTTGAAGTTTGACCTGTACGTCATGCTTTTCTTCCGACCCAGAATTTCAGAGATGGAATTCCACACCTTCTCCGGACTTTTCCGCCTTCGCTCTCTGGATCTGAGCAACAACCAGCTGACCGTCATTCACCCCGAAGCCTTCAGCAACGTCAGCCAGTCCCTGCGAGAGCTCAATCTCAGCCGAGCCCTCTACAACTACTCGTCGGTGATGGACCTGGCCGCCTCCCTCCAGAGGATCTCCATGGCGAACCTACAGGTCCTGGACTTGTCCGACAACAGCCTCATCTACCTGCCCTCGCGCACCTTCTCCCGCATGTACGGCCTGCGCCGCCTCCAGCTCTCCAACAACTCTCTGGTGGCCATCCGCAGCCTCGCCCTTTCAGGTCTGGAGAGCCTGGAGGAGCTTGACCTCACGCTCAACGCCCTCAAGACCTTCAACGACGAAGGCTTGCAAGAGTTGGACTCCCTTCCCCGAGCCTCTCTGCTTCTGGGGAAGAACCCGTTCACATGCACCTGCGGCATTGAACCCTTTGCGCAATGGCTCAACAGATCCCAGAATCGCGTCAGGGATGCAGAGGGCCTCCTGTGCGCCTTCCCTCCCAGCATGAGGAACACATCCATCCTCGCAGTGGGCATGCTGACTCTGGAATGCCAGCAGAGGGACGAGGGGGCAGACCTCGCTTTGCAGACCTCTTATGTCTTCTTGGGAATCGTTCTGGGCTTCATAGGCCTCATTTTCCTCTTAGTACTTTACCTCAACCGCAAGGGAATCAAGAAGCGTGTGTATGACATGCGGGACGCCTGCAGGGAGGTCTGGGAGGGCTACCACTACCGCTTCGAGATAGACTCCGACCCCAGGTTATCACAAGTCTCCACAAGCGCTGACGCATGAGAGGACGATCGCTGCACTGCATCCGCAAGAAACTCTTTCTCCTAATTTGTTTATCAGTTGCAGAATGTAAAAAAAAATGTACAGACGTGCCTGTAAATATATCTTCAAACAACAACACTTTGATTGAAGCATGCACTCATCAGTCAAATGGAGATGTTTGACACTTTCAAGAAGCAAAAAGTAAGTGCCTGAAGTGAGCTCAGTATTGTTTTTTTCTCTTTTATATTTGTGAATCAAACAGATCTCATGGAAAAAAGAAGGGAAGGGGGAGGCGGGGATAACAGAACTGCAATAAAATTCTGACACTATGAAAACAAACCTTTGGGAATTTAAAGCACAATCACTCATTCATCTTTGATCCCTTTCAAGCCCTTTGGTCCCTCCGGCCTCCTGCCCCAGGGTGCCAGAGAGGAATTAAGGCACCAAAAGCTGCCCCCCCACCCCCCCAAAGCTCCTCTTAAAATCACCACTCTGCTCCTCTTTGGCTGTTGGATTAGAAGTGGAGAAGACAATTCAGCACAGGCCAGCGGAAATCTCCCTGCCCCTTCCCTCCCTCCTTCCCCCTTTCTCTTTTTCGTGAAACTTTGCTTTGTTTCAACTCCTTGAGTTTTATTGTCAAAATGATGAGAACCAGCCCCGAGCTGAAGCCGCTGAAAGTACCCCCCCCCCCAACTCCTCTTTCTTCCCCTCCTCCTTAAAGACAACAGCCCTCGCTCTGGAGGAGCTTTGAAGGGAAAAAAAAGAAGAAGAAGAAAAAAAGGTCTGGCTTTCCACGTTTTTCTGTTTAAAGGGCTTTTCCTTCCTGCAATGATAAGATACAGATGATTCTGAAACACCAGCCACATTGTTTCATTCACAAGGTCTTTTCAAGCGGCTTGGTGAAGACAGAACAATATGTGCTTTAAAGGGTTAGTTTAGATTTTGTAAAAAGTGAGGTTCTATGAAGCTGTTGTCAGTGACAGCGTTCTTACCTATCATAGCAAAGATTTCATATTGCAGCCAGTTTGGAGAGAAGAAACAAAATCCTCAGAGCGGCAGAATGCTAACAGCTGGTCAAATGGATCAACAAAGTCAGGGCTTCACACGCTTCAGTGTGGGATCATAGACTATTGCGTTTTGTTTTTGTCTTTTTGAAGCTGTGTTGCAAGTAGAGAGCATCTTAACAACAGTAAGCAGCATTTTCTGTCTGGACAATCAAGAAAAAATGATCATAATATGGTAAAGCTAACAGGTAATTTTTAAAAATCCCATATTGTATTACTTGAATGCTATTTATTCAAATAATAAATAATATCACTTGTGTGCGATATCACATTCAAGTTGGAGCTCTGGCTGGGTCACTGCAAAACCTGTTTATCACTTCTCTTCAGAAAAAAATATGTAGATAAAATGAAAATATTACTTTAAACCTGCAGGATGCACATTTAAAAAAATATATGTTTTTTATACCTTTGTTAAAACTGCAGCCATGTTGTGTTCGTGTAGAGATAATCTGAGAAAAGGTCGATGTGACCCCTTTTGCTGCATGAAGAAACTTACCGCTCTGAGTCAAAAACAACCAATCAGAGCTGGGAGGCGGGTCTTAGCGCTGTCAATAATCCTCATGTACTTGCTGCTCAATGGGCTAATGCCTTAGCATTCTCTACAGGTTCTGCTATCAGGAAGAAGCTGTATCATAGTAGAGAGAAAGGAAGGGAGCGCCACACTAAGGGTGATTGACAGCGCTAAGACCCACCTCCTGACTCTGATTGATTGTTTCTAGTTAGCACTTGGAGAAGGCAGAGAAGCTTAATTTTTCACAGTCTCATAGCATACTGTCACAACATGGTTTTAACAAATATGTCCAAAAAAAATTTTTTTTAATGAAAGTTACGTACTGCACCTTTAAGCATGTACTATATCCACCTTCACTGATTTCACAACAATCATAACATGCAAAAACACAAATTAGGACTGCAACATATCAATGGCAGTCCATCAAACTTGCTTTTTGTCTTATTGCATGCACAAATCATAATGAGATTTATTGGATAAGATTTTGTGCACAAACCATAAATTTTGTGCTCACAGCAAACAGTAAGTATGAAAATTCAACGTGCAATTGAGCAAAGTCAGTCAGCCATCTTGAAATACTTTGTTTACAATATCCTCCCACATATTGCATCCAAGTAGTCTTTTTTATTGCAATAATGATTACTTGTATTTACTTCACTGGTTGCATCAACATTGACAACATTGCTAAATCTTTAACATGGGTTGACATAGCTTGGTGTTCTACAGATTCCTGACTAGCTGTTAGCCCATCTTAGTCTCCTGTGGCTTTTATTCCCTTTTTTTGTCTATTTTCTACTTGCTGCAATATGACATTTTTCTGCTACACATAACTACAGGAACTTCCAGTAAAAAACACATTTTAAAAACCTAAACCTGAGGAATTTTCCCTGCGACCATTGCCTTTTACTACTGGAGTAATGTTAACTGTGTGTATCCTATTTGTACTTGGAGATCAGATTTTTTCAGTTTCCAGTGGGAAATCTATGGAGAACCAAGTCGGAATTCCAATGGGAAAAGTCCAAGTTTAGTACTAAGGATGGTTGCTGAGTAAGAAAAAAAATGTCATAAAAGTGGCAAATATGAACTTTTTGTGAAAACGTCTGGTGTTAGGAACTTCCTTAAACCAGTGAGGCTCATAGCATTGTACATTATTTATTTGTAAACATGCTATTTTAAGAGCTTGAATGGACATTACTGTGTTATCTTGTGTTTCTTAAAGTGTCATGTCATAGTGTCCTGTATTTCCTTGTATGTTAGCACATTAAAAAACAGTGTTAGGCAGATTTAAGCGTCAGAACATGAAGTGGATTTTGTGAAAATTCAAAGGATGTCATATGTTTGTAGTATGGCTGCACCCCCAGCCCTGAATAGTGGATGAGAATTGGGATGAAGGGTGTGGATTTTACAGTGGCCAATTGTGATCAGATAATTGGTCATTTTCACTTTCACTTTCAGTCATCCCAAAAAGAAGGAATCTTTGTCAGCACAAAGTTTGTATAATGTAGCATACAGATTAAAGAATGTATTTATTTGGTCCTTTCAGACATGTGTTAGCATTTGTGCTAATGCTAAATCGGTGTGTATTATTATAGGATTCATGGTGCAGATTGTAAGTTGTCCAAAAATCCGTGGCAGCCAGCTTGGCCGTCAATTAAACTGCATTTCCATTACAAATGTGCGCAAAAATTGTCGACATTCCGCAAATGTCGAAAAAACACAATTTAGCTATGTTTTGTGTTTCCTTTAAATAAGAAACACAATTAAAATCACAGGTGGATATGTTTGTTCTCCCAATAAAAAATCAGCATGCTCCTCCAACTACTTCCTGTCGTCTGCTGCGCCCGGGGCAACCTCTGCTTGTTGATCATGTGACTCGAGTGATGTGGAAAAAACGGATTTCTGTTGCAGTTTTGCGAAATAAATCAATTTCGCTCATCCTAGCAAAGTTTTGTCGTGTTTCCATTAAGCAATTTATTTTCGAAATGTCAAACTGCGCAGTTATATAATCAGTGGAAATGCTGATTGTGTAAATTACATAGCTGCTGCTATGCTGTTTGTTTACCTGAGGGAGCGTACCTTCCTTTGGAAATACGAAGAAAGTGTGCAATATTAAGATGGGAGAATAACAGTTAGCACCACAGCCATTAGCAGTTCCTGCTGATTTGGACTTCCAATTGGAACAGCTGCGCTTTGACTTCCGAAACAAATCAGATGCGGCCTAAGCAACCTGTGTGATTATGGAGTCGTTTTTACCCAACTACTTTAGCCACACTGAAATCTTAAAGTCCCAAATGGGATCCACATGTTCAAACTGAAGCGGAGAATGAATTCCAGACGGTGTCATGTGTGTCATCCTTGTTTTTCCAAATGACAAAAGCAATTCTCTGTGGCCTTTTGTTGCTCCCAACTCAGACTAGAAGAAGAAATGGAGAGCTGCCATTCATCAATGTGTTTATTGTCCAAATTGTTAGCTATCAAGGTATTTAGAATAGGCAGAGAGAGAGAGAAGGCCTGGAATCAAGCCTCCCTTTGTTCGAAGCCAGAACAGCATCTTCATCCTATCAGTATGTCCAAACCTCTCCGGCGGCCATCCCAAACTGTTTACGCCACGGAGCCTTTTTAGTGGATGTGGAATAACAAAAAAAGAAACACGAGGAGCTCTTGATGACTGCACACTCATTTAGACCAAATGTAATCTTGTGTGTTTAGAAAAGCAACACAAATGAATGTAATCTTAATGCTCTGGACCGAGGTCCGGGTATCATTTCCCCTGAGCCGCAGCGCCACATTAAGCCGGACATTTAGTCACCGAAAGGAGAAAACAATTGAGCTCGGCGGGCCGACACAAAGGGCCAGCTCGGATGGCGAGACGGTTCAAAGAAGCTTTGTTTTCCAGCGCAAAAAAAAAAAAAAGAGAAGAAAAGGATGCCTTGTGATACTTATTGTCTCCGAATCCGTAGTGCAACAGGATTCATTCATGATGACAAAGTTAAGCGCTCTGATCCGGCTATTGTTAAACTCGCATCATTCTTAATAATTGCATTTGGAAGGAAAATACCAAGAGGAGCTTTCATTGGCCTGTTCCACAAGTCACACCCACGACATTAAGCCGACTGCAGGTCATTGGTGTCAATTTGCAGAGCAGAAAGACGAAAAATGTTCCCTGCATGTCATTACTTCCCTTTTTTACTCATTAAAGTGTGTATTAAAACCATGCCTTTTCTTGTGTTTTTATGAGGGGCTGCTGGAGGGGGGATGTTTGCTATAGGCTGCCTCTGTGAGGAAACAATGAAATACAAGCAGACACTCTATTACTCCCTGTGTAAAAGATATGCTTGTTAAAAGCAAAAGCAATTCCTTCAATAACCCTCCACCATTAGGCTGCTTGTTGCTCTTTTTTTGAGTGATAGATGTCGTCTTTATCTCGGCTTTTTCTCTCCGCTCTTTCGCTGCCAGCCATTTGTTCGGCCCAGGGTCCGTCCCAGGAAGCCGTTTTAAAAACTCCTAACAGCTTGATGTCGCTGTTTTTGTGTGCAACATGTGGTTTTGTGCAAAACACACACACACACACACGGAGAACGTGTGTCTTTTCCCAGCTTCACTCTGCAGCACAGCAGGCTTTTGATTTTATGTGCCTCCCCGGCTCTGGGAACATCTTGGCGCCATTACACGGATTTAATGGCTAAGATAGGAAATATGACTTAAAAGTCAGAGCCACATCTGCGAGGAATTGTACATGTTAAAAGGAGACCGCAACAGTCAGCGGCATGACGACAGAGACAAAGTGGCATCGATCCCCCCGCCCCCCTGCTGACAGTTTATGACAAATACAGCTGTCTCTGCCTCCAGCTAACGATTCATGTCATCATTCACATCTGCTATTGCTTCACATACTTCTTCCTTTAAATTAGTGATAAAACCCAAACTGTACTCACTGTAATCCTAGAGGTAATGTGTATGCCTTGTTAAAGCATTCTTTACCCTTCATTGTTCTGGTTTGCCCCCCAACACACACACACACACACACACATTTTGTCAAACATAAACCTGGATAATCATCAGAAAATTAAGTGAATTTTGTGAGAATTCAAGGGATGTCATGTCTTTGATGTCTGTGTTTTGTTATGGATGCACCTCTGGCCTTGAATAGTGAATGTGTGTCGGGATCAAAGGTGTGGATTTTACATGCTGTTAGTTTCACTTTCACTTTCAGATACCTGGCGTCCCAAAAAGGTGGACTCTTCACACAAACCTCCATGTATTTTATAGGGATTCTAAGTGGCAGACATACAAAGTAGTGCCCAATTGTGAACCGGAAAGAAAATAAATTATTTTCAACAGAATTCCAAAAAATATTCATTTTTGTAGAATCACTTTTCTAAGTAATTGTTGTTTCAGGGTGAAGTGAAGGGGTTAGTTAGTTAGTTAGTTCCATCATTAACAGAGTGATCAGAGTGAACAATTTGATCAAAATCTACACATTCTTTGGGTCATTCCATTTTAGCTCAGGCCACATGTTTAGGCTACTTTCCGCCACCACCTCTCATCTGACCAGAACACTTTCGTCTTTGTCCCCTACATGTAACAAACTGCAAACAGGACAGATTTTTTTTATTTACTTTTTTTTTCTTTTACCAATGGATTTCTTATTGCTGGACTTTGAAAATGTCCAGATTTGTGGAATGCACCACCCTTTTAGTTGCCATATCGACAGATTGCAGCTCCACCAGACTTACCAAAGGTCACTTGGCTGCTTCTCTGATTAATGCTGTCCTTGCTCTGCCTGTCAGTTTAGGTGGATTTGTTATTGCTCTACAGCCTAACCCTGCAATAAATGTCTACCCCTGAACTGTCCACTGTGCCCCTTGGTCTTCATGATACTGTTTGAGGACAAGCAGTGCCCCATTCTCAATAAATAGGTTCAACTGATTGGTCTAAAGACAGCAGGTTTTAATCAACAGTACCAACGTAAAGTGGAACGAATGCAAACACACACGCGCCACCATATTTAGCTTTTGAAGAATTTTGGAAAGCATTTACCATTTTTCTTCTACTTCAACTCTTTGTGTTCAGAAAAATCCATCGAGTTACGGCCGTAATGTCCGGAAAAAGGTGTGAGTACTTCTGCGAAGCACTGTGATTCAATTGCTCCCCTGTCTTTTATCCATCATCTCTAACAAGTCTGCTCAGTGAAGGAGGGGAGGCTTAACAACAGACGGGACCCCAGTGGGGCAGTAGCCATTGTTCTGCTGCTCACTTGATCAATGTGACCAATTGTGTTTGCCACTGGATGCAAGTGAAGAGGAGTTGGTCCAGCTGGCCCAGCCGGCCATTAAAGCCAACCGGCCTCTCATTCATCACTTCCACAATGGCGGGAGCCAAACTAAACACCTGAACACACCTCCAGCACACACACACACACACACACACACACACACCCATACACACACACACACCCATACACACACGGCTGAATTACTCTGATCGTTAGCACTATGCATGTGCTCAAAGTTTATTCTGATTAAAACAGCAACAAATAAAGTTTTTTTTTTGTATTTCAAATAAACAAGGGGTATGTAAAAAAAATCACTATTTTGCAAAGTAAGTGCTGAAATTACAGAAAACATTTGGTATTTTTTTATGCCTGACTTCACCTGGAAACATGACAGAGACAGAACATGAACAGGTAAGAGTTTGTTAGGACTGAGCAGAAACCTCGACCTCAAAACTGGACCCTTTAAATCCCATTCTCACTTGCTTATTGTCTATAAATCAGAGTTCCTGTCATGGGTTTTGTCATTCATATTGTCTAAAAACAATTCTAGAGGGAATAACAATGTCTAGCTGTGGACTGCAAAGTTTTGAACATGAAAACTTTATGAATTTCTAGTGAGACGTCCCTACAAGCAGGAGGTTTGGAGAACCTAATTGCAAATGGACTGCCACAAAAATGTGTTTCTCTTGTTCATAGTGGCTACTGTTATCCAGCAGGGGAAATACTACTGTGAGAAATAATTGTTTCTAACAAAATCAGTGGTGTCAAACTTATCGGTGGTACTCCTGCTTTCTACGCCTGGTTGCCATTGAGACAGCTACTCTACCTCTCTGAGAACATTTCTCAGGGTTTGCGACTACAGAAAGCCGCAAGGATATTTGATTATTTGTCTTTGCACAACATATAAAAATCCTCCAACGGTAATTGAACTCCAATTTGTTGAAAGTCGACAAAATTTGAATTCAACATCTCTATCTTTCCTAGTTTGAAGTAAACTGGGCGTCTGCATCATGTCTTATTTAGATGCCATAAAAACAGGAAATAATGAAATACTGTTTAAATTTTTGTGATCAGTGTCAAGATTAAAGTGTTTCTGTTGTTTTTTATATAATTTAGGAACTGTAATGTGCCACAGCAGTTTTGCAGTAGACAATCAGTTATTATTGTGGGATTTTCTATCACTCAATACATATTCAAATTAAAGGGTGGACTTTATTTACAGTGTGGTAAAAATATATTTCTTTTAAGAGTTTTTACTCATAACATGTGGAGGGTGCAGTAAAAGTTGGTATTTTTCTGCCCCTAAGCATTTCCAGCATCACAGTAGTCAAACCATTTGCATAATTCTATTTTGTGTAATACATTTCCAGAAACATAATAAGAACTTTGTACAGTATGAGAATCCTGACAATTGTGCGCTTGGAAAAAATAAAACATTCAGTTTCTGAGACGATCCTTTGTGAATGATTTTAATGTTTCAGTGTCAGTCATGAGTTCTTAAGTGATTGTGCATAAGAGCAAAAGTGTTAATTGAATTTTTCCACATTTGTCCAGGTACAACAAAAATTGTACTTTGTGGGAGGATTTATGTCACAGACCAACACAAAGCAGTGCGTGACTGTGAAGTGGAAGGAATATCACACGATTTTCATTTTTTTAAGTGTTCAACAAAACATGGATTTCCATGTGAACTAACAGGCTGAATGAGTTACGAGTTAGCATGGGCTGTTAGGCCTATGCTAGCTACCACTGGAGGAGCTGTAGAGATCCACAGCACAGGTGGGAGAAAAAATAAATATGCAAAGCTTCAAGATGGCTTTGCACAGATGCAGTCTGACTAATCTTGAGCACAAATTGCAATCTTTAGACGTGCGAAGGTGGTAGAAACACTTGCTGAAAGACTTGCTGAAAATGCAGCTAAACTGAAAATTTTTTTATTTCTTAAAAAAGAAAGAAAAAATCTCAAAATGTGTAGTTTTTATTCCGAATTATAACCAGAAAATCCCTTCGCTGCAAAACACATTACCAAGTATTTTTGGTCTAGTTACCAGTGCAGATATCTTAGAACAGTTAAAGTAAGACAAAAAAAACAACTTACAAGAAACTTTTCAATTAGATATATAGGCTTGCTTTAAGTCAATAAATCCTTAATATAGATGAAAATGTATTAATTCCACTGGCAGATTAAATGTCTTATTAAAAGTAAAAGTCTGCCTTGTAATGCTTGTTGAGAAGTGACTTTTGAATCCGTTTTGAAATTAGACCAAACTGTTTTTGCAGTGTAGAGAATATGCTAGAGTTTGTGAGTGTCCTGTGACAAGATTTGAAAAAGCGTAATGGGTGTGAATACTTTCGGGAGGCAGTATACAATTTAATCTCAATTTATGTTGTTCAAAATTCACAGCACAAGTGCGCCTGATTTTCATTTAATCGTGTAATCCAGACTCTCCGTCTCACACAACACACCCACCAAGGAATGTGAGCAACATGTCGGCCCAGTGACATAATGACATTTTTTTTGTTGTTTTAAGCCTGAAATTTATACAAAAACCCCTTTTGGTGCTCGACCGCAGAGGGTTCCACGGAGTTGTGGAAAATGAGAAACAAATGGCTTCAAACAAAGCTTCATCTCGTATGACCAACAAGCTCTCCTGTAAAACACGACACCACAACTATGCAGCTTGGCCCGGGAGTCTTCACAGCCGTGTTATTGTGGACCTCTGACTGGACGCCAACTGGAAGGAGCTCAGCCACGCCAGGTCCTTTACACCCACTGCTCGGCCTCCGTCCCGCTCCCGTCCTTCCAGGCTGCTGAGCGGAGAGCGGTGAGTCCCGTTGCCTTGTTGTGGGATCCGTTGTCCTCCAGCTGGCGACACATCGGTCCCTCTGTCCTTGTGGCCGTTCAGAAGTTGTTGTTTTTTTTGTTTTGTTGTTGCTGTGATTGTTGTAGGAGAAATGAGGTCAGGGGCTTTTCAATTAAAGAGACGTATTTCCCTGCGAGTCCCATCCGGCCTCATTATCCCCGCGTCTGAATGATCTTCTGCAGCTGAGGCTCGTTTCACGTTGCCGAGTTTAAAAGGAGGAGAAGACGAGAGTGCTTTCCAGGCTGGAAAAAGGGTCCTCAAGGATCCACCAACAAAACATTGTGGTATGAAGATGAATTGTCTCAGCGGCGCCCATTCTTAATCAATCGGTTCGATTGATTAGGCTTAGCAGTGGAATAAGCTTCACTATGATTCATGGAAGCTCCACTTCTCTCCAAATAAGGCCTGTGATACTGGTTGATTATAAATGGCCTTGACCCATTTTATAGAAAGGACGAGATACTCACCACTCCAGTGCTATTTCATCATTTATTTCACGCACTAGTGAGCTCAATGAGAGCTGGAACTGAGCAGAGAACAGGGTAAATACTGTCTACTGGGTTGGAAATGAAGACTTTCAAAGGCACGGAAAACCTACCAACCACCTCGCATGTTAGCATGTAAAACCCCATTTTTACATGCTAACAAGACGCACAACCTTATTTTTATCGCAGTTTATTTACATAGTGACAATTCATGACAAAATGTCATCTCAAAGCACTTTATAAAAAAAAGAAAAGAAGTCATTTCAGGTTCAATCACAACTACATTCCAATTGATCCTAGTAACAAAACCGTACGTTAAGCTCAGTTAATTCTGTACGTTAGTTTCATGGGTGTTCTATTTAACCCTGATTGTATCGAGTCACCAGCTGCCTTTCCATTACAAATGTGCACAAAACTTTGTTCAGATTATGCTAATGTGGAAAAAAATGTAAATTTCGCAATTATGGTGTTCCTGTTAAATAAGAAACACAAACTCGCATGAATAAGCTTGTTCACGTGATGAGTCATTATAAAACATGGCCGCCATGATCCTCCAACTACTTCCTGTCATCTTCTTTGTTTTTTGCAACAATGGCAACATCATGTGACTGGTGTTTTGCAAAAAAAAAAGTGTTTCCATTGCACTTAATATAATAAACCGCTTTTGATTTGAACAAAAAAACCAGAAAAAAACCCTACCTCATTCTAGTGCCTAAACCTTATTGAAAAAGTAGTTGGCTTTTTTTTTCTTTACCATGTTTCCATTGAACAAATTTAATTTCAAATTGTCAAATTGCACAATCACATGATCAATGGGAAAGAATTTTTGCGACATTCTCTCCTTGATGAGCATGTTGTGACAATCCCTTGTGATGTGTTGTTAACTTTATGGCAATCCCTCATACCGAGCATGCACATAGTGACAGTGGAAAGGAAAAACTCCCCTTTAAAAGAAAAGAAACCTCCAGTTAAACCAGAACCTGCCACAACCAACTGCTGAATATTTATATATATATTTTTGTACCCTGCCAGGGGGTCTTTTGTGGGCTCTAGTGTCCCTTATATGACAGCAGGCTGACAGGAGAGTGGGGAAGACATGCGGCAAATGTCGCCGGGTCCGGGAGTCGAACCCATGACAGCCGTGTCGAGGACTCAAGGCCTCCAAATACGGGTCGCGCTAACCACTACGCCACCACGGCACGCCCCAACTGCTGAATATTTATGCAATTACTTATATAACCTTCTGTTTTTGTTATAAATGCCAAATTTTGTTGATCATGGCGCATATAGAAAAGCAATAAAAAGGGTAAGTCTCCCAAAGGGGTGAATACTTTTATAGGCACTGTCGGCCTTATCTGAATGTCAGAAGAATATTCAAACAGGACCACACACATCTGTGTGTCCATGTACAGTGTATATCTCACTGAGTTTAAAAATCTCTTTTTCAAGAGAGGAAAAAGATATTTGAAAATAGACAGCACAGCAAAGACAATTATAAATCATAAAACCACAGATATAAAAACTGAATCAAAATACAATATGTAGGGTAAATGAAGGAAGAAAAAAATTGAGCAAACATACCCAGAAAAGTAAAAATGTGACTAAAATGCTAATTATTACAAACAAATACCTTATTTACCAGCTGATCTAGCAAGTGTTTCTGCACCTGAATCCAGTCTGAATCAGCAGCAAACTGGGAGGATTATCTGAGCGGACCTCAAGGTGTCTGCATCATCTGAATCCCTATAAACAAGATCAGAGAGCAGCTTCTGTATTCCTCCAAGCTGCTTGAGGAATGTGCTGGGCGTAAATTCTCAACAGGCCCTTTGACCTCTCACCCTCCCCGAAGAGAGGAGACTTAAGCTCATTATTATTGCCTTCGTTTTTTGTTTTTTTTCTAATTTTGGACCAGATGCCTAAGCAGGAGGAGGCATTGCGCACCCTATGGGAAACGGAGGCACCTGATTGGTCAGGGGGGGAGGAAAAGTTCAGAGGCCAAAGAGAAGATTCTTCTTGAGAGGAGATGCCATCTGCTTATTCTTTATGTCTGATTAGATCATTTTAACTATGTTATGGACTTCAACAGAGACATTTTTTACAGCCTCTTTTGCAGCACCTTAAAGGGGCAGTATTATATATAATTGACTTTTTTGAGATTTACATCATGTTTTAATGTTATTCCCTCATCAAAAACACACCTGGAGTGTTGCCTTGATTCTTTCATGCATGTTTGAGAAGCCCTTTTATCTCCATGGCAACCATCAAGCTGTGCAAAATGCCTGGTCGGGACTGAGCGCCGCCTGCAAGACACAGCTCCTCCTCAGAGCTGCTGTCTCACAGAGCAGCCCTCCCCCCGACTCCCACACTCAGCTCCTTCAGACTAGCCAGCAGCAATTAGCAAACACCAGCTCCTTCTCAATGCAATACGAGCAAAAACGTTGTTAACAAAGGACCCATGTTGTGATGACTTCATGAAGGCGGCGTTTCAGAAAGAGCAGGAGTTTCTTAAAAAGACAGAAACCCAAAATTTACGGCAGTAAATTACAAAGTCAAAGTTCTTTTAAGTCAAATTTTATATACACAGTATTTTTATAGTGACTCTGTAGTTACTTGATTGAGCTATAAAATGGCACAATGTGGCTTGAAAATACAAAAGACCTTAAAAATAATACAATTATATATTCTAGATTTGATTGAAACAAGGAATATGAGGTACCTGAGGTAAGGGAGAAATGATCTGGTCTTTTGCTCAGTGGTCCAAATTTCTCTTTTTAGATGAAAATAAAATTTGCATTTCACTTGGAAATGAAGATCTCCGATTCTGCAGGAAGAGTGGAGAGGCACTTGAAGTCCAGTGGGACGTTTGCACTCAGTGATGGTTTGGTGTGCCATGTTATCCGCTGCTGTTGCTCCTCCGGGTTTTCTCAAGTCCACAGTCACTGCAGCTGTCTACCAGGACATCTTGGAGCATTCCAGCTTTCCATCTGATGAGCTTCATGGAGATGCTGATTTCATTTTCCAGCAGGATTTGGCCCCTGCCCACACTGTCAAGGGTACAAAAAGCTGCTTCGACGACCATGTTGTTTCTGTGCTTGATCAGCAATGGAATATTGTCAAGAGGTAGACGAGAGACGCCAGATCCAAGGATGCAGAAGACCTGAAGGGATCTGTCATAGCAGCCAGAACTTCCATTTCACCTCGGCAGAACCACAGGCTGACGGCCTTCCTGCCGTGGCAAGACGCAGTAGTTCTTGCAAACCATGAATTGAGTACATAGAAATGAACACACTTTTCAGAAGCCTGACATTTCTGATTAAAATATCTTTTTTAAAATAATCTTCTGTAACATTCCCTGAATTTGGGGTTTGTGTTATCCATAGATCTGTGACTTGACGCATGACTGCAAGATAACCCAGACTGGGTTGCTTTTTCCCGTACAAGAATGTGTAAAAGAAATGTCCATAACACCTTGATCTGGGTATCTTTACTCAAAAACTCATTAACCCTCAACAAATGAATGCCTAAGCTACAAAAACTAGATGCTTAGTCAGCTGGTGCAGTAGGATCTCACCATCATAGCCTGCACACACAGACATAACCCTGTGTTACACTGGTACCTGGCTCGGTGGAATCCTTAAATAGGACAGGCACTTCCATGTCACGGATCTGTGCATGTAGAACAATCTGTTTCTCCTGCAGGAAAACTTCTCTGCTCTGCTGAAATCAGCACAGAGGCAGAACACCAAGCTAAAAAGAAAGAAACATGATGCAGGTATAATTTGAATATAAATGAGGGTTTTTTTCCCCTCCAAAAAGGAAACGTTCCACCCTCTGTGATGAGTTTAATTTAGCACTCTCCTGCCTCACACCATGCCAGTGTCCTGTGGAGACTCCAGAGGAGGCTGACGTAAAGGTCGATTGGCAGAGAGGGAAATAATTCAGAAAGGTGGATAAATGCTCTTAGAGGGTTTTTTTTTTAAAGTCCTATTTAGGATTCCTTTTGACGGAAAATTGTGTCTTTGATCTAAACCACGACACTGATATGGTTATTGTGGGAGAGCTGACCCTCCTTCCTCCAACAGAGAGAATATCTTCTGTTATCACTCACAGAGTAGCCTCTTCTGAAGAAGGGTAAATAATACAATAGCAAATTTGAATAAACCCGGGTTTAAGAGACGCACGACCAAAGGAAATAGTTTGTAAATCTGGACCAAGCGACACGGTTATCCGGACATCACATCGTGCGTCTTGTCTCCTCTGCAGGGGAACTTTCATGATAGAACACGACTGACCAGGCACAGTCAGGGACAAAACCTCACACCTGTCAGAAAACCGGGGAGTATGTTCTCTTAGTGTGTATGTGTTACTTACACAAGAGGTGGAAAAGTTCATCTGCCTGTGGAGAGTCCCACATGGCCACAGATGGGTCGGGCCAGCACAGGAAGTTGACGCCATGCTCACAAGCTGACATAAAGTCACGTCTCTGACTCCTGTCAATGGCAGCTGGGTCTGATCAGGTTCAGATATTACATCATCGCCGGCGTTTGCCAGAGAATCACGACTAATACGAGCCAGAGTAACGTCATAGCTGCGCGAGCAAATCCTCGTTTCATTTGCTTTCTCAGATTTTGACTTTATTATAGCAGCACCTGCAGACAATCGGTTCATCAAGCAGTGATTGATTACAGGCTGCAATAAATACCAGCCCACTGCTGCAGCATGCATGCAAAACAAGCAGCTACAGGGAAGATGGGCTGCTTTTCGCTCTAACCACGATGAAGAAATTGAAAAATTAGTTGTGGATTGGTTTTTGGGGTGAATGTTTGAGACTGAAATCCAAGAACAGCAACACACGCTGGCCTCCCTCTACCCGACAGCAGACAAAGCAAGTTCAGCAGCGATCTCTATGTCCGGCACTTGTTTCTCCACATTCAACGCTGACCCTGCAGTGAACAGCGGTTATGATCAGAGACTCTCTGCTTCCAGATACTTCTGGAACATTTCGAATGTTCTGAAATTCGAGAACATTATGTATTTCCATTTTAAAGTACAACATTTTAGATGTATGATGTGTTTTTCCATGGCCGTCAGTAAAGCGATTTACAGAACATTAAACATGGCATCTGTTTGTGCTCAGAATATATTCTGCTTTTTATGCATTTTTGGTTCCACTTGACTGATTTTGTTTGGACTTGCAATGACAGAGAGCAACAGAAAAGGGCAGTTAAGGATTCAATGGCATGCTCATTTTTTTCTGTTGAGCTCCCACAAAGGAAAAGGAAACAGAAATCCTACCAAAATTAATGGGTGAAACAACACTGAGGAAATATTTACTGTAAATATGAACATATTGATGGTTTATTACACCAAAAATGATGAAAAACCCTGAAAGGATGTATATCTGGGAGTGAGACGGTAAAGACATTTGGAAAAAAAGAAACAGCCAGGAAGATTTTGTTGAGTACAAAACACAGATTTGAGTAGTCTGTTTTAAGAATTAGAGGGAAAATACTTGAAGAGGTAGAAGAAGGTGGGTTACATTTACATGATTTTCACTATTAAATTATCTACAGTTTCACAAGAGATCATTGTTGCTGCTTTGTCACCTGAGCAACGTCCATGCTGCTGTGGTGACAGCAGTATCAATGTGACTGAGCTGGGACTTTTTAGTCCCCTTAAAGCAGGGGAGCTCTAGTCCAGTTCTCGAGAGCTACCATCCTGCAACTTTCAGAAGCATCCCTGCTTCCAACACACCTGAATCAAATGAACGGCTCATTACCAGTCTTATTTAGAGCTGAATGACGACTGGTGAGGGAATTCAGCCATTTGATCCTGGTCTGTTGGAGTAAGAATGCATATAAATGTTGCAAGAGAGTAGCTCTCGAGGACTGGACTTGAGCAAACCGGCTTTAGGGCCTACAAAAATTGTGACACATTAGCCACAAAGAGGATTTAGAAGCAGACAAGAGGTGCATGCTAACTCTGTAGGAACTTCGGAGATCCACAACGAGATTAGTCACGGAAAAAGAAAAAGCCACAAAGAGTCCAGTAGGCACGACTAAACATCCAACCTTCATAGACCTTGTGCTGACATAAGTGTTAAGAACCTGAATGTAGCCATTAATACTAGCTTAGACTCAATTGGCTTTGGCCAATGAATCCACAGTTCTACACATTTTAGACCAATTCTGGACCATTGGCAAATGTTTTAGGTGTTTCCCTTCACACACGTCTGTAGCACTTGATGGCTACAGAGGAGGTCAGGTGTTCTTGAACAGACCCATCTAAAACTTACAGGGTAGGGTTCCCTGAGGACCAGAACTGAGAAACCCAGGTCTGTTCTTACCGGTCCTTGCAGAAACTTTGTGGTTGGTGCCTATCAGCAGCGATCATTTGGGTGAGACCAACCCTGAAAAAGACGCCAGTACCGTTGAAGTGAAATAGGTCAAAGTGAATGCAAGTCTTAGAACAGGGCAAAAGTTCATGAAAATAAATCCAATTGAGAATCTTTGATAAGACTTAAAAAGAAACTGATGAAACTTTGCAGAGTAACAGAAAAAATAGTAGGAACAAAAGTATCTAGATTTGCTGAAAAGCTAGAGACACCGTAAGAGACAGTAAAGGGTGATTTTTTTTCTTTCTTTTTTTTAACAAAGTAATGACTTATGCAATTAAACACCTTTCAAAATATTGCTTAAAAATTCCAATCCACTTCACAGTTGCTTGCCACTTTTTAAATCACAAAATTCCAATAAATTATTTATATAGCACCAGTTCACAAGAAATGTCCGTCAATATCAGTCACTGAACCAAAAGAAGTCCTTTCAGTTGATTACACAGAGATTATAATAGGTTCTAGTGAGTGATGTTGAGAGGATTTTAACTTTATAAATACACCCTCAATGACTATATTTTAAAGAGAAGAGACCATTAGTAACAGATGGTTTTCTGTTATTACAGGACTGAATGGAAAGAAGGTAATTAGAAAGTGTGTTGTGCCCCCTTGTGGTTCATCTGATCTCATTTTTGGGGGTCATTATATAGAAGCAGTTCTCTATCTATTGTGTTTCCAACACTATTTGTAAAGTTTCCTTAGTAGAAAAAAATCCCATGTGGAATGTAGCAGGCCATTAGTCCTGTATACATTAAAATACGGCGGAATGACATAAAATTGTAATTGTGATCACAATCTCAGAGAAATTTCCAAGTCTTTTTTTTTCTAGAAGATTTCTGAGATTAATCTAAAAAAAAAAAGTTTTTCCTAAAATTTACTCCTTTGTTTCTATCTACAATGGCCCTAATACGCCGTTTGTGATTACAAGCAACCACACACGGCTTCAGCCTGCTGCCACCATGTGGCCAGTCCAAGAAATTAAATGACAAACCTTGCCGTGCTCCCACAGGGAGGAATGAAACAAATAACTTAGAGACCACATTAACCTCATTATGTCCTTCTTGAATCGCAGATCTGTTTGTAAATGTGACTGATGTACCGATCACCGATTGAAGACAAAGACATAAGACATGTAATTGCTAGAACATAAAATATCAGGCCCCACTGTGGTACAGAAAATAAAATAACATATATAAAACAAAAAAGGGGCAAAGATCAGAATATGAGAGAAAAATTACAATACCTCTTTGTATTGATTGCTAATATTGCAGTTTGATGATTAAGTGTGACAAGGAACAACAGCAGCCTGTAGCAGTGAACATCCAGTAACATGACAACAGAGATGGATTAATATAACCTAAGCCACTCTCACTGTAAGCTTCATCAAAAAGCAACGTTTTAATTCCAGTCTTAAATGTAGACAGGGTGTCTGTCTGCCTCAAGGACTCAAACTGGGAACTGGTTCCAGAGGAGAGGAGCCTGATGACTAAAGGATCTGCCTCCCATTCTACCTTTAGAACATCTAGAACCAGCCGTGAACCTGCAGGCTGAAGGCAAAGTGCTGTTAGGTACATCTGGAGCAATCAGCTCTCTGATGGCTTTAAATACAAGGAGAATTTTGAATTCCACATTGAATTTAACTAGAAATCAAGGAAGGGAAGCTAAACGATCAACAGTACGATCTATTCTTTTAATTCTCATCAGGATTCCTGCTGAAGCTGCAGGCTTTTTATTAAAATTTTTTTTTTACTTTCTGACGGTAGAGAATTAATAAAGAATCCAGTTTTGGTGTCAAAAATTCATAAACTAGTTTTTCAGGATCACTTTGAGATAGAGAGAGAATATTTCTAAGCAGTATTTGTTCAGTGATATTGCTGAGGTTAAAGAAGGAAATTCTAAAACGCTGTTTTAATAAAAGATTTGAATGACATGTCCTGGTGAAAGATAGCAAGCTTCTTTACTTTATAACTACTTTTCCTTATTATCTACATTGTCACCTTCCTAAAATAATGGCCTTAACCATTTTTTGCCAATAGTGACTTTTAAACAGTGATATTTTTTTCCCCTTTTTTTTGGCCAAAATAGAATTTAGGCAACAAAAAAGGCACAAAAAATGACTGAGGCCATTATTTATTTTAAGAAGATGGTGACATTTTTGTTTCTGAACCAAACTGTGAATCATTTTAACAACAGCCAGGCAGTTTTCTGAAGAGCTAGAGGGTAGCTTAAGTTTATGGTTAATAAAATAATTGAAGCAAGTGTGTCGCTTGTTCTCCCAACACTTCTAAGGTCAGCATTAGAGCAAACAGAAATGCCGCATGTTTTTCAGGCGCTGATTAGTGGAGGTGATTAGAACATGTGTTCAGGGCCCGTTACCGGAGCGAGGCCGAAAAACAATCTGTTTTTCTTTTCAACTGTTTTAGTTTCCATTTGAGAGGAGACATTATTCCATAACAAAGATAAAACTAATCTTTCCAACTGAAGGTTACTGGCATCCGGAGAGTGTGTTCGTTCGGTTTAACAGAGTAAAAGTTAGCTGATCTTGGAGTTTTTATGGCTTTCACACTAGCAGAAGAAGATCACCTCACAGAGCATTTATCAAATGTATCGACATGTGTCTAAATAAACAGTTCTTTGTAAATATTACATTTTATGGTTTAATAATCTAGTGATTGGCATCGGCATATTTCTGTGAAGTAAAAGATTACTTTATCTTAATCTCATGTCAAGTTTAAGGCCTTTTGCACAAGTTCTGGTCGGAGAGTGATACGTTTGAAAATCTCTGATTTCTGAATGATTCTCATGCAAACCAAAAGATGACCTGCTACTTGTTCTGCTGCTTCAAGTCGTGCGATGTGGCTTCTCCCATTTCGCAGTGACACTGTATCAATATTTAAATAATAGGTACAATATGTGTCGGGATTTAGATGGTGGACATTTAAGCTTGAGTGAACCCTTCTGTTAACTAGAAACTCCAATGAGAATGTGACAGAGAAGTTAGGATGCAAGTTCATCTGAGGTAATAACTTCCAAAATATTATTTTACTTGAAGTATTAATGAGTGGTTCTGGACATTAAAAAAACCTGGGCCAGGTCAGTTTATGACGTAGAACACAGTCTTTTGAGTATCTGTAGTGGTCATCCAGTTACAACTACAACAACTCAGGAGGTAGAAGTTCACCCAGCAACTGGTGGGTTACCAATTCAAACCCACGCTCCGTCCGTCTCAGCTGTTGTGTCCTTGGGCAAGAGGCTGCACCCTCCCTGCCTGCTGGCGGCGGTGAAAGGCCCGGGTCAGGGCAGTAGCTGTTGTTGATGTTTAAGGAACTGAATTAAAATCGCACGTGAATAAATTTGTTCACACGGTAAGTCATTAAAAATCATGACAGCAACGGATGTAAACATTTGCATGAGATTTAGATGAGCAAGAGCTCATCATCTAGCAGAGGAGACACCGGTGGTGAAGGAGAACATCTGGTCATCTTTTGGTGACCTCCAGATGAAACCAACTTGGGTCCTGCAGCAGGGCAATGATCCAAAACACACCAGCAAGTCTACCTCCGAATGGCTTAAGAACCACAAAATAAAGACTTTGGAGTGGCCTAGATAAAGTCCAGACCTATATCCTATTGAGATGCTGTGACCTTAAAAAGTCGTTCATGCTGGAAAACCCTCCAAATGTGGCTGAATTACAACAAATCTACAAAGACAAGTGGCCAAAATTCCTCCACAGCTGGAAAACCCTCACTACAAGCTATCACAAACACCTGACTGTAGATGTTAGGTTCAAGGGTCAATCACTTTTTCACACCTACCCATGTGGGTTTTATTTTTTCCTCCCTCAATACGGCAACACCTCCATGGAGAAACTGCATTTTGTGTTTACTTGTGTTGTCTCTTAAAATGGTTTGATGTTCTGAAACACTGAAGTGTGCGAAACATTTTTCACACCAATGTATTTCTCTTCTCAGCGTTTTAACTGTTCAGCCAGGCAGAGATTTAAAGAGGAGCGGCAAAAGCAAAAGAGATGTATCAGCAGTGCTTGCCAAAAACTGATGCTCTCACCCAAGACATGATGCTGTGAAATATTTCCTCTGCTTATTAGACTCACTAAAGACACTAGGGTTTATCACCGGATATAAACAGCTGTAGTTCCACATACAGTTTCTCAGTGGTACATTTTTATTTCTAAATCCATTCTTGGCTTGTTGCCCTCATATTTCTCTTCCTATGTGTCACCCGAACCCAGGATGTCGTCACTCAGCCTACTCTTACTCTGCACCATCACTGTGGAATCGCCTCCGAAAAGAACGTAAAAGAACTCTGATCTAATTCTTTAGGGTAAATTGAACATGGGTCAAAAATGTGGAGAAAAGGGCAGCAGGGTGCCGCCTTTGTTGTTGATCTATCTTTTATTAAATCTTGATATTTAAGATTTATTATCTTAAATATTCTGAGACTGTACTTTAAAGATGTAGCAAGTAGCTTGTACATTTGTTTTTACGTATATTGATCATTTCACAGATGATCTGCCTCATACTGTCAGGACATGGTGACAATTATAACAAATATGTAAAAAACATATTTTTCTAAAATAAAACTTAAATACTGCAGCTTTTATGATTTTATGTAATGTTGGCACATGTGAATGGGGCTCATGTTAATCCAGATACGAGAAAAAAACATGACAAAATTTCATCAGGGTTTCCCCCAGTGAATTATAGGCATGCCATGCTTTACCAGCCCCACTGCCAGGCTAAGCCTTTCTTGTTTATGTTTTTAGGAAAATATATATATATATATATATTTTTTTTTTTAAAGCCAGATTGCAAGTGTCTCTGTTGCTCTGAGCGTTTCAGCAGATTTATTCCTAAAAGATATGTTTATAGAAGATAGATTTCTAGTTTATGCATTTAAAGCTGGACCAATCACACCAGCTGGATGTCTTAAGTTTACCTCAGTGCGGATCGCGCGCCTCCTTTCACTCAAGCTGGACACAGGCTGACCTGTATGGATATTTACATCAACCCCCTGTGAGGAATTATGTTTCTTTCCAGAGTTTTTGATTAGGGTAAGAGTTTAAAACCCGCCGCGTTAGCTCTGGTTGTGCAGCTCTATGTGAACCGCAGGAATAGCTTGTAGTGGCGCTTTTAGAGGTGCGTTGAGCGAGCAGTGAGAATGATTTATATTTGTGGATAAAGAATTTTGTGAGGCTTTTCCATCTCAACATGCTGCCCAGCGCCCGGCTCTGTTTGCACTGATAAAGTTTATGTCTGTGGTCCCGGTTGGTCGGTGCGTTAGTGGTAAACGAAGCAGCGCTAACCTCATCATGCAGGTTCAGCCCGGTCAGGAGGTTTCACGCTCGCCACGTAGTCACGCATCACGCTGGTTTTATATTATTCTATTATTATTTTTAGTATAAACCATATCAAATGCTTTGTCCAATTAGTCAGACAGAATTAATGAGCACGGAGATCTGAGGAACTCGTCCCACAAACTGGACCAACCAAAATAGTTTCTGTGTTCCTTTGTTAAAAACTCAACAGACACCAAACGGAAGAGCTACTAAATTTAACATTAGCAGCATTAATTTAAATCTCCCGTTTGTTGCGCATCTCTGCGCAGTGCAGCGGATTTAACTCATCATGCAGGGCCGGTCCAAGGCTGCATGAGGCCTGGAGCACAATTTGACTTAGGGGCCCCTTTAGCAACGCTAACAGCTTCTGTTTTAGATTCAATCTGGGAGAATGGGAGTAGCTTAATTGGCCAGCCTAAAAAGCAATAAGTTATAATTGCAGTTTACTAATTTGTATTTGTAAACAAACAGAGCTCAAACTCAAACATTAAACTTATAGCATCAGATTGTTGCTATGGTAACAAAACAATTTAACTAAATACTGTTCCTTGAACCTTTAGAAAGTAAGCTTGTCAGCTTCTTAAAATCTTACATATAAATGTTAAACAATTTAAAATCTTTTAATTTATGTATGCTGAAACCATTAAATCAAATTTAGCAGCATTGATCATCTCAATAAATAAATGTTATATTTATATAATGGGGCACCGCCAGGAATCTCCTGAATTACTACTGCTGGCTAAAGTAATGCAGCGTTCCGGCCAAAACAACCAATCAGAACCAATAGGAGGGTCTTAGCGCTGTCAATCAACCTCATTCACTCACTGCTAAATATATTAATGGGGGAAAAACAACATATCATTACAGGAAAACCGTTTATCTGCCATCATTGGTAGCTATGCTAACCAGACTGAGCATTCACAACAGGCTGCGCTACATACAGCATAGAACAGAGCAAGGGGAGGGAGGAGGAGCAGCACCACATAAGATTGTGATTGACAGCAGTAAACTCTCCTGCCACTGATTGGTTGTTTCTAGAGAGCACTGGAAGAAGGCAGAGGAAATAGATTTTTCACAGATTATCTCTCATGCCGTACTGTCACAATATAATGACAGTTTTAACAAATATGTAAAAGAAATATATTTTTATAAAAGTTACATACTTTAATATAAGCTTTAATTTCACTTAGTAGAGAACGGGTCAGGAGGGATGCGGGTTAGAGCTGCTGCTGACTGACTCATCTGTTGTTAAGTGTGGTAAAAAGTACAGGGACAAGTTCAATATATGGATATGTTGGTAATTTTTTTCCTTAATTCATTAAATGCTGATGAAATGGAGGCAAACGGTAGACTGTAGCTAAGCTAACTATGCTGAATGGTTGATAATCATTATCAACCATTCATACAATGAAAAGGTTTACTGTAACAAGGATACTTTTTAGATAGACTCTGTTTTATGTTAAAGCAAAAATAAACCCACAGGTTAAAACTCAATAGTGTTTATATTGGGTGACTGGTTCACAGAAACAACAGTATTAGTGAGGCTGGTTCCTCAAACTGGGAGATACATTAGTAGCTTTTAGTGAGCAGTGTTTGCAGCTGGAATGATCTGGTGAATTTAACAACTTTGTGTTGTTAAAAAACTGGGTTACAAATTGACACTCTTGTCTTTTGTTCTCTCTTATCTCAGTTTTTTTGAAACCCTGATTTTCAAAAGGTTTTTAGTAGCATAGTAGCTGCCACAGTTGTTCTTGTCTTCCACTGACTGCTGCTGAACACCATCACCATCAAGCACTACAAGCAGAAATGTACCATTTTATGCAGATCCAGGGGAGTTCAGGGCAAATATGGATGTGTTCTTTGGTCTGGGAGTGGTAACTTTTGATTTTTACAGATAAAAACAATTTTAGAAAACACAATATGATTAATTTTGTAATTGACAGGACCCCAATTTATTTAATTTCTATGAAATAAATAAATTGTGGAAGGCCCCTGTTGGTCAGGGGGCCCTTGAAATTGTCCTAACTTTCCCCCCCTATACAATGCCCCTGTTTATATATCTGTGGTCTGTGTTAAAATATTAGCATTTATGGAGCCCTGAAGGCCTGGGGGGCCTCATGGGGCCGCCGACTTAATTTGGATTAAACAGAAGTGCAAATACTTGATATTCATTTTGATTGTGTTTTTTGATTTGTTGTTTTTAAGACTAGCTGGGTTTAAATATCGTTTCACTGGCAATGTCTTCCCAGTAATATTTTTACATTTCCTGTCTACTTAACATCTTCTAATACAAAAACACAGTGGACCGCCTCGGCGCCCCGACCTCCGGGCTTACCCTGTTCATTCTCATCAGTTGAAACTAAAATCTGTTAAACATGATGTGGCACAACTTCATCCTCTAACTACTGTTCAAACCAACACAAACAGTGCATCTAGGTGACAAACATGATGTGTGTATATTTATTTTGATTATATGTGGCTGGCATGATACAGCAGTTAAACATTTCTCTTCTCTGCTTCTTTATACTCCAAAATAATTGTAGAAAATACCACAAATTTTATGATTCATATATTATTTTTTAGACATATTTAATCATCAGTGCAGAGGAAGACAAGAAAGCACAAATCAGAGGAGATGAGCTGTGTGACTCCGCCACCGCAGCAACTATAGATAATCAGTTCATCACGCTGTGATTGGCTGCAGGCTACAATAAATACCAACTCACGGCTGCGTACATGCAGAGCAAGCAGCTTCTGGGGAGTTGGGTTACTTCTGCTTTGACCAGACTGAAGAGGCGTGGAAATGACTTATGGACTTGGTTTTGGGTGAGTGAACTTCTTTTTTTTTTTCTTTTAATCAAAGTTTACAGATTAAAGTTTTCTTTTTGGTATTAATTTCTTCAATGTTTTTTCCCTGAACAGAATCTTGCTGATTTGCTTAGTTCAAGCAGAACTTGCTGGTTGTTCTTGGGCTAAGGACGGTAAGAACTGCAAATCAGTCACCCTAACTCTCTCCATCTCTCTAAACGAAATTTGTCTCTCTGTCCTGCAGCACATGGACCCCAGAACAGCAACACAAACTCTGCCTTCCCTCCACCAGATGGCATACTGAGAAAATTCAGCAGCAATTTCCAGAGCCAACTCAAACAAGACTTCTTCTCTCCTCCCTCAATCCAGGTCCAGACCAGTAGTTTCAACACTGAGCCTGCAGCGAAAAGTGGTTACGATAGGAAGCCCTCCACCAGCGGCCTAACACAACCCCACCCTCAACCAGTTCAAAGCTCAGGGAGGCTGGTGAAGAACACCAGCTGGTCAAAACCCAAGAGCCAGAGCACTTTGCCTGCTCAGCAGAGTCCAAGGGTAAGCCAAAGGGAAGGCTACTCCTTCAGATCAGCTTCCTCTTATGGGCAAAAGGGCTCATCAGCCACTTTGTTTGGTCCGGTTGGTCCTGGTCCACGTAGTTCTATTCGGATGCAGACGTTTGCTAAGGGTCGTGCAAGAAAAGTCCCATCAGGCCGTGCATCTCAGGGTGCCAACGTCAAGAGATTCTCGCCTCACGCTGCAGCTGGGAGGTTTTATCCCAGTCCACAGTTCGCTCTAAAAACCGGAGACTACAGGCCAAGGAGTCGGCTCACTGGCCTGGCTGGTCCCAGAAGTGGAAGAGAGGGAGAGTCCGTTCTGGGGTTTGCTCCAGTAATGGTCTATGACCTTCCAGAACCCTTCGGCGGCTCGGCCATCAGACGGCTGAAGAGACCTATTGAGCAGGCGACACCTCCACAGAGGGCACCGCCTTACAAACCTGAACGAACAAACAGCCATTCGGGATATGCCTGGAGTAGGATGAAGCAGAACCAAAGGCCAGTCCAGAAGCCATTTTGGATCACCACACCATCACCATCGTCTGATGGTGAATCACCACCATTCACCATCAGACGGCTGGGGAGACCTATTGAGCAGGAGACACCTCCACAGAGGGCACCGCCTTACAAACCTGAACAAACAAACAGCCATTCGGGATATGCCTGGAGTAGGCTGAAGCAGAACCAAGGGCCAGTCCAGAAGCCATTTTGGATCACCACACCATGACCTCAGAGGGCAGCGGCGTCCAATCCTGACCTCCCCAGTGTTCATCCAGCCTCCAAATGGTCTAAGTTCAAGCTGCCCTATAGACGGTAAACCTAATGTCTTCAATTTTAAAAATAGTGTACTGAAATAAAACAGATGTTTTTTAAAGCTCTTGTGTGCGTGTTTTTTTTTTAATTCCAGTTATAGTTTAAGATCAAACAACTTTAGGAGCAAAACAACTTTACAGGACAGTATTTCAGGTGCTTCTCATACAGTAGTCTCTATGAATCAAATGTACCACAAGTATCTTATTCCATTTGCTCAAACACATCAAACATTTGGGTCACTAGCAGAACTCAGTGGGCAAATTTGTATTTTGAGATGTTTAACAGATAATAGTAGCAAGAGTGAAGTCAGTCTTTGAAACAATAACACTATTTTTAGGGAGCCCCTATAAAAGTTTATTTTCTCAGACAGGAAATATAAGAATTCAAATGTAGCTTGCTTCAAGTATGTAGAAACTTTTAAAAAATCCCTGAATCCTTTGTTGTATATAATCCTTTATTTACAAAGGGACAATCTCTTAGGTTTAAACTTACATTTTTAACATGTAAATAAGACGCTAAAGAAAAGAGTGACAAAGCATCTTTGTGCTCAAACATGCAAACAAATGTTTTTTATATTTTTTACTAGACTTGTGTTGAGAGAAAATAGGTCATTGTGCTAAAGGGGAAGACTACTTCCTGCAGTGCAGCGTGACATTGGAAAAGTGTGTTGTGCAACCTTGTGGATAATCTTGGGAAATAAAACTGTTTTTTTTTTCTTTCTAAACTCCCACAGAGGAATGAGATCTTGGTAAAACAATTATGACTGTGTTTTATATTTCCATGAAGGCTTGTCTGTCACTATAGTCACTATCTTCATTATTGCAAAAACCTCCACTCAGACTGGAGGTCAATTACCCAGTATGTATGGCTTTGGACTGTTTGGAAAAGGTTAAAACCAAGGATCATCTTGCTGCAAGACAGCAGTGCTAACACTGCACTGTGCAATATTCTGCAATCACCAGAGAAACTCTTATTTTGAGCTGTAAGGGTGGCAATGTAGCTCTTGTATTTTCCTAGAATAGATAAACTATTATCTTTTCATGAACAAAACCTGGAATTACAAAGTGTGTGTGTTTTCTGTTGGGCTATAAAGATGAGGTCCTGTTAAAAGAGTTCAATTTTAGAGGAGAGAATGCCTGTACTTTTTGATCTGAGAAGATTAAAGTCAGGATGTTTCTTTTTTCTTAAGCTGGGGACACAATTCAGCGTTTTCTACCTGATTTTACTTCTGATTTACACACAGAATAAAAGGATATGCTTTTTTTTTCTCACCGTCTGAAGTTAAATCAGACCAAACTTCTCAAAAGGTTTGACCCAAGTCATACAGTTTAAGTAGACATTATCCCTGACCAAATGTATGTATGTAAAGTTAGGGGAAAACATCATGATAAAATTTCCAGAATTTTGGAAATAGAAATAATTTTGGCGATTCTAACCAACCTAAAACAAGAAAAGTTTGGTTTGATGTAGCTGCAGAAGTGGAGGGAAAAATGTATTCTTTTTCGCTACATGTAAATATGTAGTTTCAAGCATGTTGGATGAATTAGGGTCGTCTTTTCAGTTAGGCTCCGTCATTCACTCTGTCTGACTTATCTTCCTCTACTGAGCTCTGAGATCCCAAACAAGACACCACCATGACATCAACACTGTGAGACGGACAGTCTCATCATCATGGCCAAAAGGCATCTAGTATTCTTTCAAATCTCATTGTTTCAGCGTCAGAGGGACAGAATTTCAACCCAAACTCTAAAATTATCCAGTCAAGGTCATGAACACAAAGTGTTTGTTCGGTCCAGCAAGTTAAAAGTAACAATAAAAGATCATCTTTTTTTTTTAATGATCCTGCATTTGAAAAGGACACAAAACAGATGAATAAAGAAATAAAATATATATTTTTAAAATATTGATTTAAAAAAAAATCTTCTCAACAATAAACTACATTGTAAAACTTTAACTTATTTTTTTTTTGTTTGTTTTGGAAAGGAATGTGTATATCATATCAGACCCAGAACATTAAAAGGACTTTGCAGGTTTGCATCATTAAAGAAAGAGATTTACGGTGTGATTTAAAAAAAAAGAAAAAGGTGTTGACTTTAAAAACATAGATATTCTGTTGATTCTGAGCAATAAAAACAAAATTTAGGTCACTTTTATGGAAAAGTATGTGGACACGTTTAATAAATTCATTAACAGTAAATCTGGATGAATCAAAGTCAGAGAGATGTCATACACCCATCACTATAACTTTGTGTTACAGTCAACATTTATATTGTAAGATTTTAATTTGCTTGTGACTCAGCCTGAAGTTGACTGCTAAGTGTAACTGGTTTGATGTAAATGAAACGGACTAAAATGTGACCTCGTGACCAAAAATACGAGAAAACCATAAAAAACATATCTGCATCTCTAAAGCAGACATGACGCAGCGGTTCTGACCGGAAACTATCTTAACCATTCATTTTCCAACAGAACTCATCTCGTTCCCAGTCGTTCTCTGAGAACTGCTGCGTTTCGTGTTCTAACCAGACGAGGGCGCTACAGCGTCAGAGACACAAGACAGAGCCAGCTGATATGAAAGGTGACGTCTGGAAGTTCCTCGGAAATTCAGCAAGTTTTGTTTTTTTGCGCATATATAATCAGCCTGTTGGAAGCGTGTGCGGATGAGTGGGACTGAGCTGTGAGGGATTTGTTCAGTGCTCTCTTGATGGGATTAGAACAGCTTGACAATCTCTTTACAGAGCCGAGGAAAGCTCTGGCAGCGCGTTCACCGTTTGTCATGGCTCAATAAAGAATCCATGACAGATGCCCTTAGCGCTCTCTGTTCTTCAAGTGACAGGTTTGAAGGACGTTTTAAAGCATGGACGGGTTGGCAGCCGTTTCCATGGCATCGGGTTGTTTCAGTTGTGGTCAGGGACAGAAAGGTCCTTCCAGAGGTCACTACTGACCCTTTGCAACTAATCACTGGAAGCGCCATGATGGACTGGGAGTGAGGGACGGCAGTATTGAGCAGAGCGACTTAAGTTGTTTTCCCTAGTTTGTTTTTGCCAGTTTTGTTGGAGTCGAGCTAATTTACCTGTGAACGTAACTCACCTGGTTCTGGCTCATAGAGATTTACAGAAGCCTGAAAAGGCTGGTTTAGACACCGAGCCATAGCTCCTCCCTCCCATGACGTGTACATCAAATTACCGACCACAAGATTTACATCACTGTGTCATAAACTGCGGTTCTCCTTAAACCGGAACAGCATTAGAAATATAAGACGAGACCAACCAGTTTTTTCAGTACATGCTAGGCTACATCACGGTGGGCACTGGGCACCATTTCCATGGTTACTGGTGGTTAGACTCGTACCTTCGCCATAAAGCAATATTTGATATGTTTCTAATCATATGTACTTATAAAGTATATGAACGTTAATCTTCTTACCTTGTAAAAAGTGCAAATCCGCGGTTACACCGATGGCTGCTAGCTGACGCTGCCGTGACCTCCCACATTAAAAGTTATACAATAAAATGAAAAGTTTGCTTTGTATCCTTGTCCGTTTGTGCCGCCGACCGCGCAGCACGCTATGACCATTTTAATGTTAAATGAGAGCGATATTAGGCTGCCAGATGTGCGTGTTTTGACGTGACGTGCGTCCTGGAGGAGCGGGCCGACTTTCAAAGAGAGTGACGTCACGTGAAAAGGGCCAATCGTGGTTTATATGATGAACTACGGTAGCTCTTCAGGCCTCTTGAACTTTGCTACAGCTACAAAATGTTATTGTATTTTGCTGGGGTTTCATGAGACTGATCAAAATGGATTGGAATAGTACCTAAGAGGCTCAAGGGAACTCTGGAGAAGCTGCGGGGGTCTCCAGCTCAGGTGGGTGGGTCTGTTGATCTGTCCAAAAAAAAAATCTATATATATTGACTTAAGCGCTTGTTTCTTAGTTTTGTCTTATTTCAAGTGTATGAGGATATTTGCACTAGAAACTAAACCCAAAACAGTTGGTAATATTTTGTGTAACTTTTAACTCTAAAAATATTTAAAACCATATGTCATAGTCCTTCCAGTTCCCAGTTATGTGCTATTTTGTGTTTTTCTCTCAAATAAAAACCCAACAGAATTTACTTACGTTTCTGGTGTCCAGTTATTTCCGTCTCACTGACACCTTCACAGAGTCCAGCTCTTTCAGACAAAATCCTGGCAACTAAAACAAGGACTTCACTTAGTGGTTGTTTGTTTCCTGAGGGCATCTTGATCTCAGTGAGACTTCCTAAATGAACAGAACTTCAGTAGAACCACATGAAGAAGACGCAGGTGCCTTTGAACACCCAGCTGGTGCTACATTTAGCTCATGCTGACTGTTTTTGCTCTAATAGATGCTATTTTGTTCCTTTCCTTTCCTTGAGGACCACAATGGAAATTAATATTTGCAATTTTTGAAACACCGTCTGTTGTTGCGTCGTTTCCTCTAACAGTGCATGTTCTAAGTTAAACCTCCTGCCATATTTCCGCCCACGTAAATATGTCTGACAGGATCAGCAGTTTTTGGTCCAGGTACAAAGACAGCGGTGCATCGTCATGTTGGCATGTCAATCATGTTATGCGCAGCAAACTCTGCTGAGTGGTGTGCCTGCAGAGTGATTCAATTTCAGAGATGTCAGCAAAAAAACCCCCAAAAAACTGCTTCAGTGCCTGAGATGTACAAGCCACATGAAGAATGTAGAGCTTGTTTAGCTTCCACAACCAAAGATTCTGATGTATTTTTGGAAAATGATTCATAGTTCATGAATGAGTTTCCAAAAATTTTTTTAAGTAATTTGAGCTGCTAGCATGTCATCAGTCCGTCATGCAGAAATGGTCTTTGGTCAGAGGCCTCTTCTGACTTGTTTCAAGACTGACTGCTAGCCTTCCTGACCCACAACATCACCTTCCATGACAACTTGGAAAATATTTGAATGATAAGAGTTATGGCAACGTTTAATTTCCCTTTCGGGCAAAGTTTTTTTTTATTCAACTGAATAAAGACCAACTTGTCAGAGTTCACAAGTAGTATGTGTCCTGTGGATTTCCCCCACCTGAGTAGTCAATATCTGCAGCTCCTCAAGAGTTATCATGGGGCTCTTGGGTGCATCTCGTAACACATTTCTGTCAAAACCCTGGGAAGACTGAATTGCCTCTGGTCGTTAACAAACCACACAGAGGTTTTCAAAAATCAAGTCAGAATCAGAGAACAAAAGGAAACATGGACATCAACATATGTGGGTTCATAAAATGTCAGAAAACTCTTGAAAAGTTAAACAGACATGTGATGTAAAACCTTTCATTTTTGTTGTATTTCAAGTGTAACTGACGCTAAAGCAACTACTCTTGGCAGAAGCCCAGTAAGAGACATCTAGTGGCATTGACATGCATCAAACACACACAACCCACAGGAGGACACTGTGTGTTGTTACTCTAAATTCCTTCTAAAGACCATCCATCCATCCATCCATTTTCTGTTCACCCTTGTCCCCAATGGGGTCGGGAGGGGTGCTGGTGCCTATCTCCAGCTACGTTCCAGGCGGGAGGCGGGGTACACCCTGGACAGGTCGCCAGTCTGTCGCAGGGCCCTTCTAAAGACCGTCTGTAATCATTGCAGCGTAGTTTACCTCAACACAAAACGGGCCTGCCTCCTCTGGTCAGTCATGGACATTAACAGTGGGTTGACTTCAATCTGCTTCACCACAGGGGGCTTTCAGAAACACAGTGGCTCAAAAAGCTGCTTACAACTGCTGTATGTAACTTTTATAAATATGTTTTTTTAATATATCATTTAAAATTGTCACTATGTCAGAAGTCAGGTGTAATATGAGACAGAATCTGTGAAAAACTTGAGTTCTGCGTCCTACCTGTCTGTGGGCTCCGTCTTTTTAATTGCAGATAGCAGGCAATGTTTTGGCGCATTACCGCCACCTGCTGGAATTTGATGCCAAATATAAACAGATTTGTCAAATAAACAAAAAAGATAATGAAAATAAACAGCAAAAGAAACCAAAAAACTAACAAAAACCCTATATTCTGTCCAATAATTTTCTTCTTAAGGTATCCCCACAACAACAAAAATGAGATTCAGAAAACTTTGTCCAAATGATGAGATGCAATTTGTCCTGCCCTTCCTGTGGACCTACAGTCAACTTAGAAATACACTGTTCGTCAGAAACAACCAATCAGATCTAGGAGGAGGGTCTTTGGGCTGTCAATCATCCTCACACTGGTCACACCTTTCCTTTGCCTTCTGCTACACTACAGCTGGTTGCTAAAGCTAGTTAGCATTGCCACCAATGAAGAAGCCTGATTCAAAGTGTAAAGATCCTCCACCTAGCTCTGATTAGTCATGTCTGACCAGAGTGGTGCAAATGGCCATCTGGTCACAACATGGCGAGTTTAAACAAATATGTACATAAAAAAACAAAACATGGTTTATATGGTTACATGGTTATATATACATCCTGCAGCTTCAGTGGCGACTCTCTACAGGTCCACCTTCTCTGATTGCTGCCTAACAAACATGGCTACCCTGAAATATTTTCCTTCAGGCTTCAGGTACGTAACTTTGTGTTAACGTACCCACCATGGCACAGTCTGGACTTTCTCCACTTCGCGTAATTTCCTCCGGTAGAATTTGTAACGGGCCAATCAGCGAACAGAAGAAGACGTCGTGACCGATTACGTCATTTTCTGCGCCGTTTTAAAATTGGATTCTGCCTGTAGTTTTAACAATGGCAGGGGAGGAAGGGAAAGAAACCCTTCAGCCCATGTTGACCACGCTTCCCAATATTGGGAAGCTATCTGGTTTGGCTCGCCACTTCTCTGTTGGCAGTGAAGGTTGGTTGTTTACAGCAGTTTCCGGTTAGCTTCAATAGCGTCCAACGGGCGCATTACATACGTCATGGACAAACGTTAACGATTGGGTAACATTTCAAACCTCAACACAGTCCACATCTTCAGGAAGCAATTGAACATCAGCGGGTCCAGACCCGCTGGAGGAAGTGAAGTACAGAACAAGATGCTGGTTTTTTACCAGGCTACAATAAACCCAATTAAAGTCTGTTAATACCTTTTAAGAGCAAATCAGAAATAAAAGCACAGCAAACATCTTATGAAGATTTAATGTACATTTATTCTTAACACGTGGAACATATAGTATAAAGATTTCATACTGAATAAATGATATTCATTAAGCCAAAAAAGGGGAAAAAAGGAATTTACATCAAGTCTTTAGCTACATCATCTGAGATACAAATATGCAGAATCCGCATCACTGGAAAATAAAAATAAACAAAAAGAAAGCTGGTTTCTTCATCAAGGTTTAGCTTGTCTTTATGAGGGAGCTCTAATGACACTGCAGACATTTCTTGTTAATAAGCTCTACTCTCGCCTCGGAGACAAGCTGAAACTTGACGTTTGTTTAGATGTGGCATCGGACAGCAGCTGAACACCCCGGAGCGCTGAATGGAGCAGGGATTGGGGCGCCGAAATAACGGAGGGGAGGGGGGGCATCAAGTAAATCACATGGCATACTTGATGAGAAAAGAGGGGTAATAGGGTGCGGGAGGGGGGGACTCAATAAAGGATTAAAAACGATGAAGAGCAACAGAAGCTGAGAAAGAGAGAAGTGTAATGTACAACGTGATATTTACACTGCAGCCTGGACTGCGTCTAGCGTTGAGGACCAGTCCTATAGGTGACTTTTTAATATAAGAGGGTCAGGTCATACAATCAAGGGACAAAGAGAAGAGGTCGGGGTGTTGTAGGTTCACCATACTTTGGGGGGAAAGCCGTTTTCTCTTGACATGAACTAAAACTGTTTTTAAAAACTACAGTTTGCTGCCAAGCCAGCATATCTCAGTGTGAAACAGTATTATTACAGTATGTTTACAGTTTTTAAGGTGTACAGTACAGAAAAAAGTCCTACAATCTACTGCACAGGCCTCCCATGACAGACGTCTGTTCACAGCCAATAATGTGGTTCCTGTGAGGCTGAGTATATAGCATCCAAAATTACAGCAATTATACCACACCACAGTCCATGAGTCTACGTAGCCTCCAAACATGAACCATAATATTGTTTCCTTTGTGCCCTGCAGACCTCTCTGAGGGAGAACGCAAGCACAAGTATCCCCCAAACTCACTGTAAACGAGACAGCAACTTTGGTTACAGTTTTTTTCTTCTGTTTTTTTTTTTTTTGTTGTTGTTTTTTTTTAATGGAGTTTTTTTTTTTTTCATTAAAAAACAAGTCCAGTCCGCAGGGCAGTGCACTCTGTCCTAAGCCTGGGTCCCGATCTGCTCTTTCCTGCCGGTATCGCTCCATGTGAGACGGTTAAAATCCACAACTACTTCATGATATTCCTTCCTTTTAGTGAGAAGCAGGGGTAAAAAGACAGCAGAGTCCGAGGTGATTCTTGCATAAATTAAAAACAAAGGACAGTCAGTTTTTACTCATTTCACTCACACGCATACGACACATACATACGCACACACACAAAAAAGGAGGTCTGGGGGTGGAGGGGTGGGGAACAGAAAGAGGCAGAGCTGAAAGCCCCTGGCGGCTGTCATGACTGGCCAATCAGAAAGAGTACGTCACAGATGACTTGAGACACCAGAGGGTTCATAAGTGGAGACACGGAGATGTCTAGTAGGCGCGACTCGTACAAAGTGAACTCTGAGTGGTTCTCCTCCACTTTGGCCAAGGCGTGCAGCGCCCGGGCTGCTCGCCGCATCATGTCCACGCTTGTAGGCTCGAAATGGGGACTGCCCTGCATTTGAAGCAAGGAGCTTTGGCTCTGTTGGTACTGTGTGGCGGCTAGACTGTCCTCCAGGAAACCCAGCAGGTTGCCCACGCTGCCTTTCTGGACAGCGATGGCCCGCGCTGCTAAGCTGTCGCCCTGAGCTAAGTTAGCTAGCAAAACGACTGCCATTTCCCGGCAGACGGCCACCTTGCGTTCACCGACAAGGCGTACAAGCGAGCCGTAGAGCTTCTCCAAGCGGCTGAACGGTGGCGTGGCCAAAATGAGGTCGACGTTGTTGTCCTGGATGCTGAGCTTGCTGAGGGTCTCTAGGACCAGTCTCTGGGGTGAAAGTGAGCTGTGTGGGCCGAGTGTGGGGAAGGGATCCAAGGCCTCTGCCGAGGGGCACACCGCCCAATGGAGCAGGCCGTCCAGCAGTGGTAAGCATATACTCTCTGGGTAGATAGAAAGGTCCAGCTGGCCTGAGATGTTGGCCAGAGTGACCAAGCAGTTCTCCCTCAACACCTCGAGGCAGTCCCACCACCACTCGTCTCGGTCGCAGCTCACTCCCTCGTCTTCTTCCTCCTCCTTCTCATAGGTGACTGGTGCCTGTTTGCGCTCAGGGTGTCTGTGGTGGAGCAGCACCAGACGGCCCAAAAGCAGGAGGAGGCCCGGGTGTTTAGACATTTCCAGGTCGTTGCCAGGGACAAAGGAGAGGCTCCTGATGATGTTGGAAACACAGATGCAGCGGCGGGCCAATGAGTCCTGCCAGTCCGACAGAGTGCTGAGAGGAGTTTCGTCCTTGCTGTGGGGCTCGTCTTCCAGGATTTTGACGTTGCGTCGACTCTGAGGATCAGGGTTGATGCTAAATAGATACTTGCCATTCTCTTTCTGCTCCTCTGCACCTCCACGGACCACTTCCATCGTGACCGACCCCGGTCGGGCCGATAGTACGTCATCAATGGTGGCAGTGACTGGTGCACAGAGGGAAAGAGAGGAAGGACTCTTCTCTGTTGAGGCCTTGTTGGGATCAGAACACTGGGCCTGCTGCTGCTGAACCTTCTCTTCCAAACAGAACTTAGATTTCTCTGGGTTTTCCGTCGTCCCAAGCAGCTTGACCTTCTTGCGGCCTTCAGTGGCGGGTAGCGTGCGTTTCCGCTGCTTAAGGAGATCCATCTGACTTTCGAAGTGGGTCTGGATGTGTTCAGTAGTGTCGCCACCGCCAATACTCCAGTGTATCAGGCCACTGTCAAAACTCTGTCGCTGTCCAAGCTTGGATAAGTGGTTTAAGCGGAAGGGGTTCTTCTTACGCACTACCTTGATAGGGAGTTTATCAAACTTGCTAGCCTGCTTTGGCTTTTCCAAGTGGATGTTGGGGTCCTGAGAAGACCCTGAGGTAGAGCTACTAGCTTCCTTGGTAGAAGACTCCTTTTTCTCTTCCTCATCATCGTCTTCTGAGGACTTGTCTTTCATTGAGCTTTCTTCTTCCTCTTCTTTAACCTTCACCTGTGAGGAGGCATCATGATTGGTCTTTTTCTCTTCATTCTCCTCATCTTCATCCTCTTCCTCATCGGTGTCCATGTCTTCACACTCAGGTATGGGAATTTCATCATCGGAGTCCTCAGCTGCGTTGGGATCTATCAGGGTGCGCTGACCAGGGTCTCCCACTTCGTACTCCTTTAGGATGCCAAATATCTCAATGAGGCAGCGTCTGAAGTACTCCACTATCAGCTCCAGGAACCCAGGTAGCTGCAAAACCAAACAAAAAACTTAAATGAATATGACAGCTCCAAGAGACAAGACCACTGAGTTAAGGTGTGTAGCTGATGGAAGGCTCCTGCCAGAGGAGAGGTACTTTATTTACCTGGCAAAGATTAAAAGTAGTAATGCTGCCATCATCATACAGTAAAATGTTAATGGTGTCCAAGGCCCAGGTGCTTTCAGCCAATAACCCTGACTTTAGGGACATCATAACTCTCCAAGCCTCAGGAGTGCCTTTAAAGAGAAAAAACAAATCGCCCATGAGTCGAAATGACCTAAACCCTACATGCTTATATGTGATTTAATTTATTGAGCCTAAGACATAAGAAGTTAATTACCTATGTCTTTCATGGTGAGCCGCCTTCTGGGTTTAAGATGGGGCTGTGTAGCTTCCACAGAGCCGGGAGGGAAGGCCACATCTCGTCGAATCATGGGTTGCTGCACAGGAGCCTGGCCGATATGCGATGCGGGAACTGGAGGGCCGGCTTTCTGCACCTTAATGCCAGGGTGCATGTAGGGAGACTTGCTGGGGGATGTCCTGGTTTCCATGGACCGGGACATGGGAGCTGGGCTTGACACCTGAGGAATGTGGTTCTGAGAAGTCTGGTAAGTTGAAGGTAAAGGTCTGGTCATAGGTGGTCCAGAACTAGCAGGTCCAAATGGAGGCTGCCTCTGGTTTACGTGGCTGGGCCACTGCCCCTCATGGTTAATGCGTTGGTCTGATGGCATCATCTCCTCTCCTGAACGGTTCATACCGTGGTACCCGGGGCCCTGGCCTGGTACAGGAGGTCCCTGTCGGTTGGGATAATTGGGATAGCCCATCTCGTTGCGGCCCTGCCATACGGGGCCCTGGGGGCCGTCAGGACCAGAAGGCATCGAGCTTGTCATCATCTGAGGAGGCATGTGAGACTGGGAGTTTGGCCCTGCAGATGAAGGTCCTCTATCTCTCCCAAAAGGGAAGGGGAACTGGCCCTGTGGGCCTGGTGGTCTGCGCTCTCCTCCTGGATATGTGTTGTACTGGTTATAGATGTCTTGCTGGCCCTGATGCCCAGAGGACTGGGGTCCAGGCTGCTGCTGACCACTGTAGGGAACGTTGTACATTTCCCCCTCGTGGCGCTTGGCTGGAGGGCCGTACCCCGCTTCTACAGGCCGCTTGTAGTTCTGTTAGCAGAAAACAATGAGCACCATTATTTCTCACATCTGTATATACCATAGTGTTCTATTTAAACAACACAGATATAAAAGGAACATCCAGTAGTAATACATAATTGACTATTGATTTAACAAAACAGTAAAAAAGCTGGAAATGCTAAACAAAATGTCCTTACAGGTTGCTGCTGTGCATACATTCCTGGCTGTTGATTTGGGTAAGGGCCACCAGGGGGAGCCCCTTGGCCAGGGTATTGATTTGTGTAGGAATCATGCCTGAAAACAAGGATAAAATTTTATAAAATTGTGTTTCATGTCCACAGTAAATCCATAACCTGGGATGTTAGAGAGATTGATATTGCAGTCATGATCACAAATGCCTTAGAGGAAAAATTTATGTCTTCTATTGGCTGCAAGACAGGCCAATTTGCGCTCAATAGTACTGACCGTTGCTGAGGTGGAGGACGGCTAGGTGAGTACATCCCTGCATCAGAACCAGAAGGCATCATACTGGGCTGAGGCGCTGCGGGTCCCATGTTGCCTTCAGGGCCCATGCCTGGTTCCTGCCTGTAAAAACGAAGTTGCAGCCATCATCACCTTTCATAAAAATACAGAAAATGACTGAAAATAAACAGCTTCTAGTGTTCTTACCTTCGGTCATATCCATAAGGATACTGCTGCCTTTGACCCATCGGCATGTTACCCATGGGACCTGGTGGTCCTCTGTTGTACTGTTCGCCCATTCCACTATTAGGGTTAGGGGGCATGAACTGTTCTCCAGCTTAGAAACACAAGGAAAATTACCATTTTGTTAGTTTTCAGCTCCAACACCTGCAGTCTGGGAACGGGTGCCTGTCAGTTCGCCCACTTGGAGATTTGTTGAAGTTTATTTTTTACATGTGTGACCAAGCTTATGAAGCTATTGGTGAATTTAAGTGTGCTGCACTGGTGAAGAATTAGCAAATAAAAGTGTAGTTTAGTACAGTTATGTCTGTTTAAATGTTTTTCTGTATTGGGTTGGTATCAGTTGGTACTAAACCCCAGATATCCAAATTTGTATTGGAGGTGAAAAAAAGTGGATTGGATCATCCCTAGTTATTATTGTTCCTACCTTTTCTCATGCCCCCGAATGGGTCTTTGTTCGACTCATAGGGAGCCATGCGACTCATCATCTCTGGACCGCCCATGCCCGGCTGGTAGCCCTGAGAGTTGGGAGTCATGGTGTTCCTTCTGGAAAACGCTGGGTCTCCACCATCAGCAAACGGATCCTGCAGATTCACACTGCTCCTGCAAAATGACACAAGATTTATCAAAATGTTCATTAAAATAGCAAAATCTTATTGCCACAGCCAATCAGTGGCAAGGAAAATGAACAACACTCCTGGACTGGTTGCTTTCTAAGTGCCAGCCAATAGTGGGTCAAGTAGCATTGCATATTTTAGATATGCTTTAGAAAAAAAATTTCTGCTAATGGTCAACTGCAAATAGGTGGGGGTCCACCTAAATTCTCAGATTACTGGATTCTAGTTGTTGATGTAATCCTGCAGTTTCACCACAAGGGGGTAAGTTTAATGTTATGATGCCTTCCAGACAAAATTAGCTTTCCCAAAAATAACATGTTTCCCAAACATGATATCTTTTGACATCATACCTGACACCAGGCATTGGAGGCATCTGTGAGTGCGGGGTGGAGGCTGGGGTGGGAGGCTTCAGGTCTCCTTCTGCCATGGAACTGGTGGCAGATTGGGGGGTTTGGGGCCCTTGAAGGGACCCTGAACCAGCTGAAAGAACAACGATACAACAATCAGCACTTTGGCAGCAGTAAAGACTCTCTGGATAAATCTGTAAATTTTATTTGTAGTCTCTTTGCAGCAGTGGGAATCAACTGCATAGATTCTAATGCATAAAAAAAAAAAAAATCCAGCCCCAGAACCTTTGCTACGCGTGTCTGGTATGCCTGTAAATCTGACGCACAAGCAACATCCTCTAACAACAGTGATCGACAGCAATGCAGACTGCCCACTGTGATTTCACTTGTGCTCCAAAAACAATCTGTTGGGATGCTGGAAAAGACTTTTTGTGTTCAAGTTGTGCAAACGTGCGTTAGCCTATGAGTGAAGTTATTCAAGCCTACAGTAAAATAGCATCTCAACGCTAAATATGTAGCAGCAGCAGCACAGCCGTTCCCAACGCTAATGTCAGCGTCCACAGTCCACGCTTCTAAGGAAGTTCCATGAATGATCAGGAGTTCCTGGAACACTGGAAAGCTGAATGATAGAATAACACTTTGTTCCAATCTGATGGTTGAAGAATCTCAACAGATTAAAAACAAGAAATAAATTTGATGCTGAGCTTATATGTCTATAATCCATAATTTGGCAGCAAAAAGAGTTTTTTAATTAAAAATGTTGCTTATTGTGTCCATGCCCATCCAGGCATGGACCCTGAATGTATAGTTTTTGATTAAAATGTGATTAATTAATTAGAGACGCTGTAATTCACTGTTCTACCTCCCGACTCTGACCCGTTACTGATCCTGAGTGTAGAAGACGGCAGTCTGCCATCTGACACAGTGTGTGTGTGTGTGTGTAGGCGTGCGTGTGTGAAAGAGTGAGTGATGGTTTGTTTGTGTTGCGAGTGTGTGTGACATAGCATCGCTCATCCTTAACTTGAGCCCAGGACTTCTCACTATTAACACGGCAGTCTGATGAGTCACAGGTTCCCATTCATTAAATTGGCTGGCACACACACACGCACACCAACCCACACACACATACAGGGGTCACTGGCAGGTCACATTTATTCACATTTTCTCACATCAGCCTCTTCAGTTCTCACACTGCCTCTCCCCCCATCCCCCCTCCTCCCTCTGGGCAGGGATTTCCCTCCACTAAAGATGAAGGGGGATGGGGGGATCTCGTAAGGATATAAAAAATGTAGCATGGCAGAAACGGAAAGAAAGACGCTGAACTGTGTGACTTTTCCACATATAAACACACGCACACAAAACACACAAAGCGCTGAGACCTCATTCATCACCGTCCTGATCTCCAGGGAGTGTTGCTCTGCTGCAGTGGCTCTGGGCCAATCGCAGAGCCATCACAGAGCCATCACCAGATCACCTAACGGCCCCCACGTGGTCCCCCCTGCCGCCCCAACCTCTGTGCCCACATCTCCCTCACGGTGCCAGCTGATCATCCCTGCTTCCCCCTCCCTTCTCTGTTGCCTTTTGTGCTGATTCGGAGCCCAGCGTCTGACGGGCCTGGGGTCCGGCCAAACGGAGGCAACGGCAGCACGCGGTCACTCCTGGTGGTGTTGCTCCTGGCAGTCACGACGCGTATCCATCCAAAACAAACAGCTCCAGGGCGACACGCCACGCCCCGGAGCAGAGCGCTGCCCTTTCTGACCCGACTTCGACCCAACACAGGCACAGTATGGAGGCATTTACAGTCGGATAACGCAGAAGACCTCCAATGTCGGTCCAGACGAAGGAGAAAAAGCGCTACAAAAGAAGCTGCCGGTTGTCACATATGAACCACATGCATTCTCTATGCTAGAGCGGGGATCTTCAGAGTGTGGGGGACACACACTTTGAAGATGTGTGTGTCTTCACACATTCACAATGTGTTCTCTTGTTCTCTAGCTAAACAAGAGAACACATTTAGCTAACTTCACCACCACTTCTACACCTGTTCATTCCACCAGCCACACTGCTACAACAGTGCTAGATGTGCACTGCTGGAGTGAACCTGTCCTTCTTTTACATCCCAAAACTCAATGAAAACTTGATATGAAGTTACCTAATTCAGCGGGGAGTAGCTCAACATTCAGATGGTTTGTTCTTTTGTTTAAGGTTGTTCATTTTATGCCAGGATCGGCTTTCAGGTCCTGTTTTCTCTATTTTATCATTTCTCCGTTCGTAGAGTGGAACACCACAGTGGAGTTTGGTTATTTGCGATAAGTACCCAAACAATAACCAAATAATGACTGGTTGTTCTTTGTTAATGTCCTAAGGTTTCTTAGGCTAAACTGCCACTGACCCACTTAATTATTTTCATGGTGTTTCTGAAATCTTTTGACATGCTAATTCTTGTAGAGTTGTTAGTGATGCTTGGGGCTATTTTAGCTTTAGGCTAACAAGAGTATTGAATGTGTGTTTTTTTCTTTTTTAAAGACTTGATTGTTTGTTGTGTACCACGTGATTATTGAATTATTAATTTGTGATTTTTTTTTTCATTACAATCTGAAACGCGTGCAGTGGGTTCCACAAAAGAAAGCTTATCAGTGTCACATGAAAAATGTGAAAAGTTTCATCCTATGTGGAATATCCTGACAGCAGGTCTCACCTGGGCTTGGAGGCTGGATCTTGGGTTGGTTCTTCTTTGTGTCCGTGTTGAAGAAGTCCGGGGGCGGGTCCTCGCCGCGCTCGATCTTACACTCGAAGGCGTACAGACACTGAATGTACTGCTTCTTGAGCGAGCTGGCCGCACTGCTGGACGTGCCCACGTTCAGACTGGTGGCCAGCTCCCTCCACTTCTTGTTCTTGTTTACCTGGAGTGAGAGAAAGAACGAAGGGAAGAAGGAAAAAAAAACACCACCACCAAGTTAGATTCACAAAGGTGGTTTGACCAAACCGATACGTTCGTGCAAAACTGCCGACTGACCTGGGTGAGGCCGCCGATCTCTTTGACGGACACGTAGAGGCGGAAGAGGTCGAGAGGCTTGCGGCCCACTGCGGGCAGGTTGCTCATCCCCATGGCCTTCTCCTCGGCAAAGGCCAGGT